>NC_090439.1:206421580-206764080 GCF_031143425.1 Pleurodeles waltl
TTCTCCAAGGCCTGGGGACTGCGGGTGCAGTGTGTCCTTTAGAGATCTTCGGCCGGATGTCGCGGTAAGGGGGATCCTCGGGATTCCCTCTGCAGGCGTCATCGTGGAGGGGGTGGAAAGGTCAACCTAGGCAGGGATCTTGCTAGCAATCGCCTGGGGACCCTCTCCTGCTGGGTGGACCACCTGGACATGGGCCGTTGGCGTCAGATGCACAGGGGTCAAGACTCACGCATCCGGAGTGAGGTGGGAGTCCTTGGTTGTAGGTTTCTTCAGACAGAGGTGCTGTCCTCAGGAGTTCTTGGTCTTTTTTGGTGCAGGGCAGTCCTATGGAGTTGACAGAGGTTGCTGGGCCCGCTGAACGCATCGCTGGTCTTTTAGCAGGCTCTTTGAAGCAGGAGACAGGCCGGTAGGCTGGGGCCAAAGCAGTTGTCGTCTTCCTTCTTCTCTGCTGGGGGTTTCAGCTTAGCAGTCCTTCTTCTTGTAGGTCGCCAGGAATCTGGTGAACTGGGTTCAGGGAGGCCCTTAAAGATTTCGGGGAGTGTTAAGGGCCAGAGGGCAGTAGCCAATGGCTACTGTCCCTGAGGGTGGCTACACCCTCCTTGGGCCCACTCCCTTTCCGGGGGGGGCACATTTCTATCCCTATTGGTCCCTGTCCTCCAACCCAAGATGGAGGATTATGCAGGGATGGGGTCACCTCAGCTCTGGACACCTTAGGGATGGTCCTGGCTGGGGTGCTCACTCCTTTCTGTTTTCCCTAATTTTCCCACCAGACTTGCCACCAAACGTGGGGCTTTGAACGAGGGGGTGGGCATCTCCCGAGGCTTGAGCATTTGAGGCTCACCACCAGGTGTTACAGTTCATTGGGGGGGGGGGGAGGGGGGGGGGGGAGAAGTGAGAAGCACCTCCACCCAGGACAGTCTTTGTTTCTGACTACAGAGTGCACAAAGGCACTCACCCCTTGTGGCCAGAAACTTGTCTGAAAGTGGCAGGCTGGCACAGACCAGTCAGTCCTACACTACCAGTTGGGATAACATACAGGGGGCATCTCTAAGTTGCCCACTGTGTACATTTTTCAATAAATCCCACAATGGCATCAGTGTGGGTTTATTGTGCTGGGAAGTTTGATACCAAACTTTCCAGTATTCATTAAAGCCATTAGCTGTGGAGTTCGTAAATGACAAACTCCCAGAACATATTCTCAGTATGCTTACACTGCACTTACAATGTCTAAGAATGGACTTAAACACTGTAGGGGCATATTGCTCATGCACCTACGCCCTCACATGTGGTATGGTGCACCCTGCCTTATTGCTGTAAGGCCTGCTAGAGGGGTGACTTACCAATGCCACAGACAGTGGGTTGTGGGCCTGGCACCCCGAGAGGGGTGCCATGTCAACGTTGTCATTTTCAGCAATCAGCACATACAAGCTGCAAGGCAGTGTTCATGGGCTGAGTGAAGGGTCCCCTAGGGTGGCATAATACATGTTGCAGCCCTTAGAGACCTTCCCTGGCCACAGGGCCCTTTGTACCATAGGTACCTTTTACAAGGGACTTAACTGTGTGCCAGGGCTGTGCGAATTGTGGAAACAAAGGTAGTTTTAGGGAAAGAACACTGGTGCTGGGGCCTGGTTAGCCGGGTCCCAGCACATTTTCAATCAAAGTTGGTATCAACACTAGGCAAAAAGGGACATGCCAACAGTGCCACTTTCCTACACTGTTGCAGTGCCAGAGGAGAAGCTGGAAGATGGTGCTCTTCCTTTCCTGTGATATGCCGGCTGGTGGCACGTCTGCAGCCTCAAAAGGTTTTAACCGCCTGTTGCATTACTGGCTAGAGAAGCTGCCATTCCTTATAGGGTAGGGTCCTGGAATAGACCCTTAGGTGGTCATTACAACCCTGGCGGACGGTGTTAAAGCTGCGGTAATACCGCAAACAGTGCGGCGGATAAAAAAATTGAATTATGACCCTGGCGGAAACCTCCAACAAAGACAGCCACTTTAACACACCGCCCGCCACGGCGGTACAGACAAGCAGCGCAGCGGTCACCGCCAATAGACAGGCGGAACACAATGTACCGCCCATAGTATTACAACCCGCCAATCCGCCACCTTTTCCGGGGCGGATTCACCGTGGATAAAAACACGGCGGAAACAGTTGCTGCAATGGGAAAACGCCCACCTCAACACATCCCACGAGGAACGAGGACTCCATGGACCCGGAACTCCAAATACTCCCTGCCCTTGTCTTTCTGCTCCTCTACGACCATCATCTACGTAGGCGCCGAAGACAACGGTGAGTACTGCACCTACGACATGGGGGAGGGGGGGAGGCAAAAGTTAGGGGGACACCCACCAAACACCCCCACCCCCACCCCCAACCTCGCATAATACAACATACACACCAATGCATCCACAAAAATCACAGTAACAACCCACAATCCCCCCGGAAGAATGAAAAGACAAAGCGAAATCCGTTCAAACATTGTGATGTAGCAATATACATGTCTTACAAAAATATACTGATATATACGAAATTCATTCAGAAATATATACATTACGAGAAGTAGTGCAGATATGTACATAACAATGTCCGTGCACCAACAGTCCAAAAATGCATGGGCAAGGCCCACAAAAGATACCTGACCGCAATCGGAGAGAACACTGCCGGGGCATCAGATAGAAATACTACAGGCACCTCAGGGGGAAGGGAAGGGGGGGCACCTCAGCCGGATGTGTGCAAAGCCAGATCCACAACGGGGCTCCATGCCCACTGTTCCATCCTGGGGAGTGCAAAGCCACAGTCTCACAAGTCTATACAGTGGGTGGGTTGCTCACTGTGCCATCCTGGGGAGTGCAAAGCCACAGTCTCACAAGTCTCTACAGTGGGTGGGTTGCCCACTGTGCCATCCTGGGGAGTGCAAAGCCACAGTCTCACAAGTCTCTACAGTAGGTGGGTTGCCCACTGTTACATCCTGGGAAGTGCAAAGCCACAGTCTCACAAGTCGATAACATTCTCCACTGGTTCTGGGGGGGACTGGTGCCCAGACTGAATGAGTATCCCCGTGAAAGTTCCTGTCCCGTCACTGTCCCAGCTGCACATGGGATAAGGATGCCTGATGTGGCGGTCTATGCATTCCTACCCGGTGCATGCCCTGTTCAGCGGTCTTCACCATGGCGGTCTTTGCCCTGTTCAGCAGTGCTTTGCCATTGCGGTCTTTGCCCTGTTCAGCGGTCTTCACCATTGCGGTCTTTGCCCTGTTCAGCGGTGCTTTGCCATGGCGGTCTTTGCCCTGTTCAGCGGTCTTCACCATGGCGGTCTTTGCCCTGTTCAGCGGTGCTTTGCCATTGCGGTCTTTGCCCTGTTCAGCGGTCTTCACCATTGCGGTCTTTGCCCTGTTCAGCGGTGCTTTGCCATGGCGGTCTTTGCCCTGTTCAGCGGTCTTCACCATGGCGGTCTTTGCCCTGTTCAGCGGTGCTTTGCCATTGCGGTCTTTGCCCTGTTCAGCTGTCTTCACCATTGCGGTCTTTGCCCTGTTCAGCGGTGCTTTGCCATGGCGGTCTTTGCCCTGTTCAGTTGTCTTCACCATTGCGGTCTTTGCCCTGTTCAGCGGTGCTTTGCCATGGCGGTCTTTGCCCTGTTCAGCGGTCTTCACCATGGTGGTCTTTGCCCTGTTCAGCGGTGCTTTGCCATGGCGGTCTTTGCCCTGTTCAGCGGTCCTCACCATTGCGGTCTTTGCCCTGTTCAGCGGTGCTTTGCCATGGCGGTCTTTGCCCTGTTCAGCGGTGCTTTGCCATGGCGGTCTTTGCCCTGTTCAGCGGTCTTCACCATTGCGGTCTTTGCGCTGTTCAGCGGTGCTTTGCCATGGCGGTCTTTGCCCTGTTCAGCGGTGCTTTGCCATGGCGGTCTTTGCCCTGTTCATCGGTGCTTTGCCATGGCGGTCTTTGCCCTGTTCAGCGGGGCTTTGTCATGGCGGTCTTTGCCCTGGTCAGCGGTCTTCACCATGGCGGTCTTTGCCCTGTTCAGCGGTCTTCACCATGGCGGTCTTTGCCCTGTTCAGCGGTCTTCACCATTGCAGTCTTTGCCCTGTTCAGCGGTGCTTTGCCATGGCGGTCTTTGCCCTGTTCAGCGGTGCTTTGCCATGGCGGTTTTTGCCCTGTTCAGCGGTGCTTTGCCATGGCGGTCTTTGCCCTGTTCAGCGGTCTTCACCATGGCGGTCTTTGCCCTGTTCAGCGGTCTTCACCATTGCGGTCTTTGCCCTGTTCAGCGGTGCTTTGCCATGGCGGTCTTTGCCCTGTTCAGCGGTCTTCACCATTGCAGTCTTTGCCCTGTTCAGCTGTGCTTTGCCATGGCGGTCTTTGCCCTGTTCAGCGGTCTTCACCATGGCGGTCTTTGCCCTGTTCAGCGGTGCTTTGCCATGGCGGTCTTTGCCCTGTTCAGCGGTCTTCACCATTGCGGTCTTTGCCCTGTTCAGCGGTGCTTTGCCATGGCGGTTCTGGTACGGACATTGGTGTGTGGCATGACGTTCCCTACACTGGGCATTGGTGTTTGGCATGATGTTCCATCATAGCCCACCTGGGCTGTGGCAGCCGTGGCCCTCCTGGGCTGTAACTCCGGCGGTGGTCTCCTGATCAGTGACGATACTTGGGCCCTCCTGGCATGTGACTCCGGCGGTGGTCTCCTGATCAGTGACAATACTTGGGTCCTCCTGGGCTGTGACTCTGGCGGTGGTCTCCTGACCAGTGACGATACTTGGGCCCTCCTGGGCTGTGACTCCGGCGGTGGTCTCCTGACCAGTGACGATACTTGGGCCCTCCTGGGCTGTGACTCCGGCGGTGGTCTCCTGACCAGTGACAATACTTGGGCCCTCCTGGGCTGTGACTCCGGCGGTGGTCTCCTGACCAGTGACGATACTTGGGTCCTCCTGGGCTGTGACTCCGGCGGTGGTCTCCTGACCAGTGACGATACTTGGGCCCTCCTGGGCTGTGACTCCGGCGGTGGTCTCCTGACCAGTGACGATACTGCTGTGACTCCGGCAGTGGTCTCCTGACCAGTGACGATACTTGGGCCCTCCTGGGCTGTGACTCCGGCGGTGGTCTCCTGACCAGTGACGATACTTGGGCCCTCCTGGGCTGTGACTCCGGCGGTGGTCTCCTGACCAGTGACGATACTTGGGCCCTCCTGGGCTGTGACTCTGGCGGTGGTCTCCTGACCAGTGACAATACTTGTGCCCTCTTGGGCAATGACTCCGGCGGTGGGGGTGGTCTACTGACCAGTAACGATACTTGTGCCCTCCTGGGCAATGACTCCGGCGGTGGCGGTGGTCTCCTGACCAGTGACGATACTTGGGCCCTCCTGGGCAATGACTCCGGCGGTGGCGGGGGTCTCTGGACCAGTGACGACAGTGCTGGCGGTTGTGTCTCGACCGCCGGGAATGATGGCGCCCTTCTTCGCCGTGACACTCACAACAGGCTGGGCAGACTTCCTCTGGCCCTGCCCCACCTTTGGTGGAGTCACAGCTGACTCTCCAATCCCCTTGGAACCCATGTGAGTTGGTTTCCCACCAGGAGGCTTCACACGGTCCCGACGTCCAATCTCTAATTTTAGAGCCTTTACAGGGGGTGGGCTGCCAGTGCCTTGACTCCGGGTCACACTGTTTGCCCTGGTAGCCGGTGCACTCCACAAACCTTGAACAGGCACCACTGGTATTGGAGGCTTTTTGGCTGAGGCGCAACGACGGGACTGATGAATTTGAGGGGGGGGAGCAAAAAGGTCAACTTTACAGAGGGACAGTACACTGGGATGGGTAGTTGGAGGGGGTCTGGGAGTGGAGGAAGAGGAGGTGGTTGTCGGAGGTGTCACTTTAGGTGTTTTGGGTGCAGGTGCAGGTACTTGAGGCTGTCGTGAGGTGGTTGGATGTTGGGTATATGGGTGCCCATGTTTGTATACTTTGGGAGGGGGCGTCACAGACACACTGGGAGAGGACACAGGGGACGTGTAAATGGCAGTGGAGGTGGTGAGTGCAGGTGAGCGGCTCGTGGTGCTGGGTCTCCTTGTGCGATTCATGGTGCCTGTAGATGTGGTGCATGCAGGTGTGTGTGTAGACGAGACTGGGAGGGCGGAGGGAGAAGAGGAGGAGGGGGACACAGTGGAGGCAGTGGATGTTGCTTTGTCTGTACGTGGGTGAGGCTTGCATGAGTGCCTGTGGGTTGTGTGGTGCTTACGTTTGCTTGAGCTACTTGTGTGTGCTGACTTGTGTGCATGCTGGTCTGTAGGTGTGCTTGGGATGGGCTGGGGTACAGGAGATTGGGTCTTGGTGGAGGAGGTTGGAGGGGGGAGGCTGGACACAGGGACAATGGCTGCCATCAGTGCTGAGGCCAGAGATTGCAGGGTTCGCTGAAGGACAGCCTGACCAGAATGAATGCCCTCCAGGAATACATTACTGTGTTGCAACTCTCGTTCTACACCTTGGATGGCATTCACAATGGTAGACTGCCCAACAGTGAGTGACCTGAGGAGGTCAATGGCCCCCTCACTGAGGGCAGCTGGGGTGACAGGGGCAGGGGCTGAGGTGCCTGGGGCGAAGGTGATGCCGACCCTCCTGGGTGAGCGGGCACGGGGCGAACGCTGAGGGGCTGCTGGGAGGGCGGTGCTGGTAGGGGAGGTGACGGCTGTACCTGTAAAGGGGGGCGCACAGATGGTGCCGCCACCACAAGGGAGCCCCCATCGGCGAACAAGTCTGTGTCGCTGCTTGGTGATCCGGTGGCCAACGTGAAGCTCCCCTCGCCCTCCGTGCCACTGGTGCATTCTGAGTCCGTGGTGTGGCCCTCCATGGCCATATGGGATGCAGCTCCCTCGTGCTCCGGTGCCACTGTACCTCCGCCTGATGATGCTGATGTACAAAAGGACAGGGAGAGCAGAAAAAGGGGGGGGAGACAGAAGAAAGGGAGTTTTAGTGCATGGCATACCGCTACCGTTGGCGGACAAGACAGACACAGCAGCCCCCTGCATTATGCCGTGCTCCTGCCCTCTGCACATGCAATCTCTGGGATATGGCCTACATGGCTATGGTGCACATCTGCACACATGGATGCCACAGGGGCAACTATACCTGTACTTAGCACTCTGCTGAGGTGGGGTAGAGTGCCACATGGCCTGCATTACAGAGGGGCCTATGAAACTCGCCCTAGCCTAGGTACACCCACAGGCCTCCTCCCCCACCCAGACCCCTTCACTGCGCACAAAGTCCGCAGAATGAGGTTGTACTCACCCCCTTGTGTCTGCTGTGATGCCCTTAAGCGCCCATCCAACCCCGGGTAGGCCACCGCCAGGATCCGGAACATCAGGGGGGTCATGGTGCGACGGGCACCCCTCCCACGTTGGGAGGCCATCCCCAGCTGAGCCTCCGCCGTCTTCTTGCTGCAGCGGTGAATGTCCTCCCATCTTTTCCGGCAGTGGGTGCCCCGTCTCTGGTGGGCCCCCAGGGTCCGGACCTCCTTGGCGATGGCACACCAAATGTCCCTCTTCTGGTGGGCGCTGACCTACATGACATGCACAAGGAAAGAGGAACAGTCATTACCAACTGCACCGTCGATGTGAGTGGCCCCTCCCTACTCTGGCCATGTGGCCCATTCATTCACATGCATTAATGTTCTATGAACTCGGCCCCCTTCCCTCTTCCAACCAGCCCTCTTCACCCAGGCCTAGCCCATACAACGTGCTCCCTGTCTACTAACCTGTTGGTCTGGAGGACCGTAGAGTAGCGTGTACTGGCAGAGGACTCCGTCTACCATTTTCTCCAACTCCTGTGCAGTGAAGGCAGGGGCCCTTTCCCCAGACGCAGCAGCCATCGTCGCTTCCAGACCGAGGTCACAGCAGCACTTGCAGTGTAGGTCCTCTCCTGTCGAAGGTCAGGTATCTAGTGATTGAACAGATAGAAAATGACGGTGACGTCCGCGGCGGTGCGCATCATCACTGCCGGCGCACCTGTTCATTGGCTCCTGGGACCTATAGGGTCCAATGTTAACCAATGCAGCATTGCGCCACGGTCTACGATCGCATACATCGACGGTGTGCAACGCCAGCGCAGTTACCCCACAATCCCATTGTCCCAGTTTAGAGGTCAGGCAGCTGCAATTTCAGGGGCCCACATGGCTTCATTTACTTCTGTGTCACACATAGCTAGGCCTACATTCAACACACATACAGGAAGGGATTTGTGAGTGGTGTAGTCTTGTGTGTAACTGTGGGTGCATACCTGGAGGAATTATGACTGATTCATCGCTGTTGTCCTTCGTAGGCACCGTCAGCTGGGACATGTGAGAAGATGGCGGAATCCTCCGGTGTACCGACCGCTGGTGGACCTGTTGACAATGGAAGAGCAACATGTCATCGTCAACTACCGGTTTGACGTGCCACAATCCAGGAACTATGTACCCAGTTGGAGCCAGACCTGATTTCACCAATCCGCCATCCGACTGGAATCCCCCCTGACGTGCAGGTGCTGTCAGTGCTCCATTTCCTTGCAAGTGGATCTTTTCAGACAACAGTGGCCATGGCATCAGGGATGTCCCAGCCTATGTTTTCCATCGTCTTGTCCAGAGTGTTGTCTGCCCTGCTGAAACACGTAAGGAGATACATCATTTTCCCTGAGGTGGAGGATTTGGCTACAGTTAAAGGTGACTTCTATGCCCTTGGACATATCCCCAACGTCATTGGTGCCATTGATGGGACCCATGTAGCTCTGGTCCCCCCCAACAGGAGTGAACAGGTGTACAGGAACAGGAAGAGTTATCATTCCATGAATGTTCAGATGGTCTGTTTGGCAGACCAGTACATCTCGCAGGTAAATGCTATTTTCCCTGGCTCTGTGCATGACGCCTACATCCTGCGGAATAGCAGCATCCCTGATATGATGGGTCAACTCCAGAGGCACCGTGTATGGCTATTGGGGGACTCTGGTTACCCCAACCTTTCCTGGCTATTGACCCCAGTGAGGAATCCCAGGACCAGGGCAGAGGAACGGTACAATGAGGCCCATGGGCGGACTAGGAGGGTGATCGAACACACTTTCGGCCTCCTGAAGGCCAGGTTCAGGTGCCTCCATATGACAGGTGGATTCCTATTGTACTCACCGAAGAAGGTGTGCGAGATCATCATCGCCTGCTCCATGCTTCATAATCTGGCTTTGCGACGCCAGGTGCCTTTTCTGCAGGAGGATGATCCAGATGACGGTGTTGTAGCAGCTGTGGAGCCTGTGGACAGTGATGAGGAGGAAGCTGAGGAAGAAGACACCGACAACAGGGAGTCAGTCATACAGCAATATTTCCAGTGACACACAGGTGAGAACATTTTCATGTTTGACATTACATTAACTTTCACAGGTCTACCTCTATCCTGTCTTTCGGTTTCAACCACTATGTGGTAACTGAGTTGTACCTTTCGATTACTGTTTCACAGGTGTGGTTACCAACGTGTCATCTGCTTGCATCCTTCAAGTACTTGTGATGTGTGACATAGGTATGTTAGCTTTACAATAGGAAACGCATTATCACACTGTCATTGATAATACATATTTACTAAATCACAGACTGACTCCAGATTGTTTTGTGTTTCAAGGGTGTTTATTGAAGTGCTAATTGTTTGAGGGGGTGGTAAAATGGTGATGGTGGAGGAATGTCCATGGCAGAGTCCAGTCTATTAGTCTCACAGGTGCACTGTCCATCTGGGCATAGGAAGTGGAGCTGGGGCAGTTTAAGTATGGACAGGGTAACAAGGTGGGACAGTGAGAGGACAAACAGGGTGGTCTCATTTCCTGGCGTCTTGCTCTGTCCTGTTCCTGGATCTCAGGGACCGCTTGCGTGGTGGTTGTCCGTCTGCAGGGGGTGGGTTGCTGGTGTGGTGGTCCTGTGGCGGTGCCTCCTGTCCACTAGCGCCGGCGGAGGTGGTGGGCAGTTCATCGTCCTGGCTAGTGTCAAGGGCCCCTTGGAGTGCCATGGTGTCCCTCAAGGTCTGCTGTATGTCCTTCAGCACCCCTACGATGGTGCCCAGGGCGGAGCTGATGGTCCTGAGCTCCTCCCTGAACCCCAAATACTGTTCCTCCTGCAGGCACAGGGTCTCCTGCAACTTGTCCAGGACCGTCGCCATCGTCTCCTGGGAGTGGTGGTATGCTCCCATGATGGAGGATAGGGCCTCATGGAGAGTGGGTTCCCTTGGCCTGTCCGCCCCCTGTCGCACAGCAGCCCTCCCAGTTCCCCTGTGTTCCTGTGCCTCTGTCCCCTGGACCGTGTGCCCACTACCACTGCCCCCAGGTCCCTGTTGTTGTTGGGGTGGTGGGTTACCCTGGGTTCCCTGTAGTGGTGGACACACCGCTGATTGACCTGTCCTGGGTAGGGAGGTTTGGGCCCGCTGGGTGGGTGCTGTGCTGGTGTTACCAGAGGGTGGAAGGTCGGTGTTGGGCTGTGCCTGTGCAAGGGGAACCGACTGTCCCGAGGCCCACGATGGTCCGGGCTGGTAATCAGGATCCAGTAGGGCAGAGCTGCTCTTGTCACTGTGGACCTCTTCTGGGGGTGGAGTGGTGTTGTCTGGACCCTCTGGTGTGGTGACGGTCCTTCGGGTTCCTGCAGGGGCATAAGAGCATGATTATTGCATGTGTGTGTGTAATGGTGTGCAATGGGTGGGTGAGCGTGTACCCCAGTGCAAGCATTCCTGTGTGGGAGCTTGTGTGATGGTGGTTTAGGGGGTTGTATAGGTGTGTGCAGTGGGCATGCTTTAGTGCTGGGTGTCCATGCTTAGTTGTGTCATGCAGGGCTTGGTGTTGGGATGTGTGGTTTGTGTTATTAGTAAATTATTGAGGATTTGGGGTGATAGGGGAGGGGGTGAGGGTGGGGGGGGTGTGATAGCATGCAGGTCGGGTGGGGGATATGATAGTTAAGATTTGACTTACCAGTGTCCCATCCTCCACCGACTCCTGCGAGGCCCTCAGGATGCATGATGGTCAAGACTTGCTCCTCCCATGTTGTTAGTTGTGGGGGAGGAGGTGGGGGTCTGCCGCCAGTCCGCTGAACCGCGATGTTGTGCCTGGAGACCGTTGAACGCACCTTCCCCCGTAGGTCGTTCCACCTCTTCCTGATGTCCTCCCTATTTCTTGGGTGCTGTCCCACTGCGTTGACCCTGTCCACGATTCTTCGCCATAGCTCCATCTTCCTGGCTATTGATGTGTGCTGTACCTGTGAGCCAAATAGCTGTGGCTCTACCCGTACGATTTCCTCCACCATGACCCTGAGCTCCTCCTCGGAGAAGCGGGGGTGTCTTTGGCATGACATGGGGTGGTGTGTGTGATGTGTGGGGCGGTGTGAGTGTTGATGTATGTGGTGATGTGTAGTGGTGTGTGGTGTTTTGTGCGTGGATGTGGGTTGGGTGATGGTGTTGTGTGCCTCTGTATGGTGGTGTTGTCTTGGCTGTGCAGTCTCTCTGGCCTTCGTCTCTAATTTGTGGTCGTAGGGGTTTGTGGGTGATGTGGGTGTGTGTTTTATATTGTATTGGGTGTGTGGGAGTATTGTTTGTATGTGTATCAGGTGTGTGTATTTGGAATTGTCCAATGTGGCGGTGTTTTGGAGATGTGTGTGTATTTTGAGCGCGGCGGTGTGTACCGCCAATGGAATACCGCAGTTGAAAGACCGCTGCGTGGATTCGTGGGTCGTAATAGCATGGGCGTGTTTCTGTGGAGGTGGAGGTTTTGTTTTCGCCCGTTTATCACTGACCTTTGGTGTGGCGGTGTTGTGTGGGTGTCTGAATTTCGGCGGATTCCGAGATGTGTGTCATAATAGCTGTGGCGGGATTCCACGGCGGTGTATTGGCGGTCTTCTGCACGGCGGTAAGCAGCTTTTACCGCCAATGTTGTAATGACCCCCTTAATTTGCTGAACCAGTGGAAAATCTTTTGCAGGCGTCAATAACCCCAAGCAATGCACTGTGGGTCGACTGTAATTGAACAGTTCCAGAGTAGATTCCGCCTTCTCTCTGAAGAGTTCAGATCAATTGAAGGGCATCCCTTCAGTAATGTTTGTATGTTGCAGGAAAAGCCAATCAACCTCATCCAGGTATGCGTTCAAAGCATGGCTCTGTTGCCAACTGCTCTGCAATACTACTGTGGGGTCCAGACCAAAATGGATAACAAATGTTGTAGCATCCTGCCCATCATGGAATGTATAAGCCAGGGGAGGTTCACTGTAAAGCAAAATGGCGGGTCTAAAGGACCTGGGAATCATGATAGAGGTGAAGGCTTAGACATCTGAACCCTTGTGAGGCATATTTCAGTGGAGAATGAAAGCCAGGTGTAATCCAACTTATTCCCTTGGCCTGTGTTGTGGGTCAGCCAAAACTGGAGGAGCTCCAAGCAAGCCACAAACACTTGAGAGGGAAGAGGGCACTTCAAAGACGTTGACACCTTCAGCAGGTATATAAAAGGACCAGACACTATATTACATTATTGCCTGAATCTGGACGAACAAGATGGAAGCCTGAGTCTCAGAAGTTGTTTAACAACACTGTTCAACAGAGAAGGTCACCAAGATTAATGGCTGCTGGAAACAAGACTAGGAACCAGGGTGTGCTAGTCTTTCTGCTGGGTGAAGGGAGATCACACAGAAAGTAAAGACCACTTTCTCTGTGCTTGAAGCAGCAGCCTTCTATCTACCTGCCAATATCAGCAAACCCTGTGAGGTGGAGAGCACCTGAGAGAAGTGAGGGCCAGCAGGATCCTGCCTAAGAGATCCTGGTGAGTGAAGTGTGAGATGTCTCATCCGGTTGGAACTGCTGCACAGAAAAGTCAGAGCTCCCTTTGTGTAAGGAAAGTGGTACATTATATGGTGTGTTTATGAGACCTAGCCATGCAATAAACTCACTACCTGTACTGTTTCCAGACAGATCAGTATGAAAAACCTAAGCTCAACCCTGGATTGGTAAGACTCAATAAAAATCCAACACCAATTTATAAAAAATAGACATCTCAACAACGAAAATCCACCAGAGGCTTCTAGAGATATGAATTTTTAAATGATCAATAAATCACTATTTTTTATATTCAATGCAATAAATCACTGAAAAGGACCACACTTGCGGAGAACGTGTAAATTTGGGAACATTTTTATAAAATTGTAAACTACTACTCCAGCCGGCTTTGAGAGAGAAACTTCAGAAGGGTGTGAGTCACAGGGACCTAAGAGGCTTGGTTGAACGGTTGCCTCGCAATCAACACAGTCTCCAGTCCAGTTCCAAACTCTCTAGCTGAACCACCATAGATCACAATGCAGTAAACCTGATGCAAAGCGTACAGGATGCTGAAGATGCTGAAGGATGCTGATGATCCTGATCTGGTGATGGGGGTCTTCCTGGGGCTACTTCTCAGTCGACAAACAAGGTGGGGCAACTTTCGCCACAGGGGTTGATGTCCCTCGAAGTCTGGCTGAAGTCTAGCCAGATACAAGTTGCCACTGGTCTCCAGTTACAGTGAAACCACAGATTCCCTTTAACTAGAGATAACTTCCTTGGTGAGCGACCACACTGCCCTCTAATAACTCTCTCAGGCCCAAAACACTTGGATGCAACTTTTGAGGGTTAGGACTCTGTTTCCCAGGCTGCACATTGACAGTCAGGTGTCCTTGGCTACGAACACACCCAGGCAGGCTTGGCCCTGTAGTTGTAACAGGAAGTCAGTCTTCTGCCTGAGGGAATTAATTTTCCCTGAGCAGGGCACCACAGGCACATTTTTCTCTTTGTTAGTCCAAGGAGCAGCAGTTGCAGTCCAGTCTCGGTGCATCTTCTCTTTGCTTGCTCCAGGTAATAGCAGGTCACCTTTCTTCATTCCACTATTCAGTACACACGTGATTTGAGGTCTGGGTGCCACTTTTATGTCCAGCCTGTGCCTTCCGGAGATGCAGCAACTACTAGCCAATGGGCTAAGAGGTCCCTTCTTGCCTAATTAAGTCTTCCACTGAAGTGTGTCATTTAGCAAGCCCAGAACGCACCATTCTATTCGCTGCCAAAAAGACAGAACCCTTCCCTCGGTGTGTGGAGCGCTCTAAGGGATGTAGCTACCTGGAGGCTACACGCCAAAGGAGCAGCCCCTTTCGTGCGTGTCCTCTGCTTGCTCTTCATAGGCAGCTTCCCCTTTGAAGTTCACCTTATGGACTCTCACCCAGTTTGGCTTTGCTGCTAGGGATGGGTCACATCTATTCTACCAGCAGGCCCTATGTTTTCCCTCCTGAGAGTCGTTCACAACTCCCATAAGGAGGGTAGAAGGCTGTTGCATATCCAGCAACTGTAAACAGCCACTGGAAAATTTTGGGAAAAAAAGTAGCTACCTGGTAAATTTGCAAATTGTGCAAATGTTGCATTAATCTCAACTTGAGTATCAAGTCGGGTTTAATACAATGATTCTTTTGATACCTTTAAGTATGATATGCAGTAGTCCCATTTAAAAGCTAGTAGCCCATGTGAGAAGTAGCCTCTTTCTAGCATGGTTACCCCCACTTTTGGCCTGTTTGTGAGTGTGTGTCAGTATGTTCTTACTGTGCCACTGGGATCCTGCTAGCCAGGACCACAGTGCTCACAGATAAAAACCTATGTCAGTGTGTTTTACCTGTCTCACTGGGATCCTGCTAGGCAGGACCCCAGTGCTCATAGTTTGTGGCCTAATGTGTGTGTTGTCAGTAGTGCTTGACTGTGTCACTGAGGCTGTGCTAACCAGAACCTCAGTGCTTATGCTCTCTCTGCTTTTAAATTTGTCACTGTAGGCTAGTGACTTCATTTACGAATTTCAATTGGCACACTGGACCACCCTTATAAGTCCCTAGTATATGGTACCTAGGTACCCAGGGCATTGGGCTTCCAGGAGATCCATATGGGCTGCAGCATTTCTTTTGCCACCCATAGGGAGCTCACACAAACTCTTGCACAGACCTGCAATTGCAGCCTGCGTGAAATAACGCACACGTTATTTCACAGCTATTTTCACAGCACTTAAGTAATTTATAAGTCACCTATATGTCTAATCTTCACTTGCTGAAGGTTAGGTACAAAGTTACTACGTGTGTGGGCAGCCTTGCACTAGCAAAGGTTGCCCCACATAGTTCAGGGCCATTTCCCAGGACTTTGTGAGTGCGGGACACCATTTCAAGTGTGCACTACCTATAGGTCAATATCTATATGTAGCTTCACAATGGTAACTCCGAATATGGCCATGAAACATGTTTAAGATCATGGAACTGTAGCCCCATTCCAAATCTGGTATTGGGGAGACAATTCCATGCATTCTGGGGGCTCCACTATGGACCCCCAGTACTGCCAAACCAGCTCTCTGAGGCTTGCACTGCAGCTACAGCTGCTGCCAAATCACAGACAGGGTTCTGCCCTGCTGGGGCCTGAGCAGCTCAGTCCCAGGAAGGCAGAACAAAGCAGTTCCTCTGAGAGCAGGGTGTTACACCTTTGGAAATATGTGTTACAAGCTGGGGAGGGGTAGCCTCCCCCAGCCTCTGGAAATGCTTTGAAGGGCGCAGATGGTTTCCTCCTTGAATAAGCCAGTCTACACCGGTTCAGGGACCCCTTGGCCCCTGCTCTGGTGCAAAACTGAACAAAGGAAAGGGGAGTGACCAATCCCCTGTCCATTATCACCCTAGGGGTGGTGCCCAGAGCTCCTCCAGTGTGTCCCAGACTTCAGACATCTTGCTTTGCAAGGTGTGGGGGCACTCTGGAGGGCTCTGAGTGGCCAGTGCCAGTAGGTGATGTCAGAGACCCCTCCTGAGAGGTCCTTACCTGATAAGGTAGCCAATCCCCTCTCAGGGCTATTTAGGGTCTATCGGGTGGATTCTCTTCAGATTCTGCTTGCAAGTTTCCTTCAGGAATCCTCTGCAACTACTACTTCATCCTCCGACCTCTGATCAACCGCAGCCTGCTCCAGGAATGCTGTAACTGCAGCAAAGTATCCACAAGGGATACTTTTAATCTGCAACTTCAGCTCCAGCCAGCAACTGCAACGGTTTCCATGGGGTGCATGCTCTGAGGACTTGCTGTCTTCATCCTGCACCAGAAGGGCCGAAGAAATCTCCGGTGGGGTGACGGACTCACTCCCCTGCTCACACAGGCACCTTCCAAGACACAACCGGTACCCTTGGACTCCTCTCACAGCGACAAGCGTGTTCCTAAGGACACTGAGTTTGGACCCCATCAACATAGACTGTCCTGAGGTCCTGCTGACGCAATGTGGAGGAAGTTAAGACATTGCCTTCCCTGAGAGCGACAGTACCCCTGTGTACGGCATCTTCTTCACCTCCTGAGGCCTCCGTGCACTATTTGCAAAATTCCTTTGTGCACAGCCTGGGCAAGGTCCTCAGCACTCCATCCTGCGTCCTTCAAGTCGTGGAGTTGTTCTCCAGCGGCGTAGGACCTTCCTTTGCTGTGCTGCACCAACCGCGTTTTGCACCTCCTTTGTCCCCGTGTCTTGGGACTCCCGTAGGTGCTGCCTGGCATCCTGAGGACTCTAAAGTGCTGAGAGCCCCCTCTTTCTCACACACAGAGTTGAGGCCTCCAGGTCCCTCCTGGGTCCATCCAGCGCCATTTTAATGCAAAATGCACTTCTGTCGTAACCAAGGCTTGTGTTCCAACACAAAATCACATTTGCATCCATCTTCACGTCGTGGGACATCTTCTGCATCATTCAGAAACCCACTGGCATCTTCCTAGGGTGCATTCCTGCAGTCCTCGACTAACCGGGGACTCTTCTTTTGCAACCTCTTCTGGGTTGGCAGGGGCTCCTGTCCTTCCTGGAACTTCTTTCGACTTCTGGACTTCGTCCCCTTCCTTTGCAAGTCTTCAGGTCCAGGAATCCAGCAGTTGTTGTTTGCAGACTTGGTTGCTTACTGCAAAATTCCAAACATTAGGTGTAGTGTGTCCTAAGGAAACTTGCAGTATTTTACGCCTGCTTTTCTGGGCTCTGGGGTGGAGAAATTTACCTACCTTTACTGTATTCTTACTCTCCGAGCGATTCTGCACACACTACACTTGTCTAGGGGGGAATTTGTGATTCGCATTCCACTTTCTTAATATATGGTTTGTGTTGCCCCTAGGCCTATTTTCTCCCATTGCATTCTATAGCATTTCCTTTTGTGTGCATTGTTCTATGACTACTTACTTGTCTAATTTTGGTGTCTAGTGTATATATTGTGAATAATACTTACCTCCAGAAGGAGTATTGTCTCTAAGACAGTTTTGGTACTGTCACTCAAATAAATACCTTTATTTCTGGTAACACAGAGAATTGTCTTTACTTGTGTGTAAGTACTGTGTAACTATAAAGTGGTATTGCATGAGCTTTGCATGTCTCCTAGTTCACCCTAAGCTGCTCTGCTATAGCTCCCTCTATCAGCCTAAGCTGCTACCACACTACTACTTCACTAATAAGGGATAACTGGAACTGGTATAAAGTGTAAGCACCCAAGGTACCCACTACAGACCAGGCCAGCCTCCTACAGCCCAGAGTGTGTGTGTAACCCTGTACTCGCCAATGGAGTTACAAGTCTTTCTACATTGAAAACAACAATATGGGGGGTTTACTGTCAGTACATGTAAACACACACATACTACTTTTTAATATATAGCACCCTGCCTTAGGGCTAATTAGGACTGTGTAGGGAAATGCCTCCCGTGGAATGGTTACCCCCTAACTTGTTGCCTTTTGTTGATGCCAGTTATGATTGAAAGTGTGCTGGCATCCTGCTAACCAGGCCCAGCACCAGTGTTTTTTTCCCTAAACTGCACCTTTTCCTCGCACAATTGGCACAGGCCTGGCACACAGATAAGTCCCTTGTAAATGGTACCTCCGGTACCAAGGGCCCTATGGCCAGGAAAGGTCTCTAAGGGCTGCAGCATGTATTATGCCACCCTGGGCACCCCTCACTCAGCACATACAAACTGCCTTACAGCTTGTGTGTGCTGGTGGGGAGAAAATGACTAAGTCGACATTGGCACTCCCCTCAGGGTGCCATGCCCACATCCCACAGCCTGTGGCATAGGTAAGTCACCCGACCAGCAGGCCTTACAGCCCTAAGGCAGGGTGCACTATACCACAGGTGAGGGCATAGTTGCATGAGCCGAATCTTAGACATTGTAAGTGCAGGGTAGCCATAAAGTGTATATGGTCTGGGAGTCTGTCAATTACGAACTCCACAGTTCCATAACAGCTACACTGAAACCTGGGAAGTTTGGTATCAAACTTCTCAGCGCGATAAATGCACACTGATGCCAGTGTGGGATTTATTGTAAAATGCACCCAGAGGGCATCTTAGAGATGCCCCATTTATAACAGTCCGACTCCTAGTGTTAGGCTGACCAGTTCCTGCCAGCCTGTCACAACCAGATGAGTTTCTGGTCACATGGGGTGAGTGCCTTTGTCACTCTGTGGCCAGGAACAAAGCTTGCACTGGGTGGAGGTGCTTCCCAACTCGCCCTGCAGGAGCTGTAACACCTGGCGGTGAGCCTCAAAGGCTCATGTCTGTTACAGCGCCCCAGGTCATCCCAGCTAGTGGAGATGCATGTCCCTCCGGACACAGCCCCCGCTTTTTGCGGCAAGTCCGGAGGAGATAATGAGAAAAACAAGGAGGAGTCACCCACCAGTCAGGACAGCCCTTAAGGTGTCCTGAGCTGAGGTGACCCCTGCCTTAAGAAATCCTCCATCTTGGTTTTAGAGGATTCCCCCATAAGGAATAGGGGTGTGCCCCACCCGTCAAGGAGGAGGCACAAGGAGGGTGTAGCCACCCTCAAGGACAGTAGCCATTGGCTACCGTCCCCCAGACCTAAACACACCCCTAAATTTAGTATTTAGGGATGATCCTGAATGCAGGAAATCAGATTCCAGCAACCTAAAGAAAGAAAAAGGACTGCTGACCTGGAAGCTCCGCAGAGATGACGGAGACAACAACTGACTTGGCCCCAGTCTGTCTCCAGACTCAAAGAACCTGCACAGCGACGCATTCAGAGGGACCAGCAACCTCTGAGGACTCAGAGGACTGACCTGCACCTAAAGGACCAAGAACCTCCAGAGGACAGCGGCTCTGTCCAGAAACAAAAACAAAAGAAGCAACTTCAAAGAGACTCCACTTCCCGCCAGAAGCATGAGTCTTCACACTCAGCACCTGAGGCCCCCGGGTCGACTCCAGGACAACAAATACCTCAGAGAGGTCTCCCAGGCGACTCCAATGACACGGACAGCCTGAGCAAAGCCTGCATAGAGGATCCAGATGCTCCCCCTGACCGTGACTGCCTGGTAACAAAGGAACCCGACGCCTGGACCAAGCAAAGCACCCGCAGCCCGAAGGACCGAGACGAACCCTCTACCAGTGCAGGAGTGACCAGCAGGTGGCCCTCATCCAAGCCCAGTCGTGGCTGGCCCGAGAAGCCCCCCTGTCCCCTGCCTGCATCACCAGAGTGACCCCTGGGTCCCTCCATTGTTTACTACAGCAAACCCAACACCTACTTTGCACACTGCACCCCGCCACCCCTGTGCCGTTGAGGGTGTTTTTTGTGTGCTTGTGTATATCCCCCCCCAGTGCTCTACAAACCCCCCTGGCCTGCTCCCCAAAGACGCATGTACTTAACTGCTAGCAGACTGGAACCGGACCACCCATGTTCTCCATATGCGCCTATGTGTTTTGGCCCTCACTTGAACTCTACGCTGACTGGCCCTGTGTTGCTGGTGCAGTGGCTTTGGGGCTGGCTTGAACCCCCAATGGTGGGATGCCTATGGCCAGGAGACTGAACTTGTAAGTGCTTTACTTACCTGAGAAACTAACCAAAACTTACCTCCTCCAGGAACTGTTGATTTTTGCACCATGTCCACTTTTAAAATAGCTTATTGCCATTTTAACCAAAACTGTGTATACTACCGTTTTAAATCAAAGTTCTATAATTACCTGTGTGAAATACCTTACAATTTATATACTTACCTAAAATCTTGAATCTTTTGATTCCTAAATAAAGAAAATATATTTTCTATATAAAAACCTATTGACCTGGAGTTAAATCTTTGAGTGTGTGTTCTCATGTATTGCCTGTGTGTGTACAACAAATGCTTAACACTACCCTCTGATAATCCTACTGCTCAACCACACTAACACAAAATAGAGCATTAGAATTATCTAATTTTGCCACTATCAACCTCTAAGGGAAACCCCTTGACTATGTTCACACTATCTCTCACTTTGAGATAGTATATACAGAGCCAACTTCCTACAAAGTGCCTTAGGGGTGACCTATGTATACAAAAGGAAGGTTTGTGCTTTGCCATTACCTTAAATGGCAAAGTTGAGTTGGCAGTTCCACACTGCTCTGCCAGCCAGCAATGGTGGTCTTGGAGTCACACTTTGTTTTGTCACGCTCATATTGGCACAATAAGTGCTGCATTCAAAAAGAGACACTAACTTACAGCCCATAGATGCCCATGGTACCATAAATTAGGGAATTATATTTCGGATAGCATATTGTAGGAGGCTGGCCTGGTTTGTAGTGGTTACCTTGGGTACTTACACCAAGTCCAGTTATCCCTTGTTAGTGAATGTAGTAGTGTTCTAGCAGCTTAGGCTGATAGAAGTAGCTATAGCAGAGCAGCTTAGGCTGAACTAGGAGACATGAAAAGCTGATGCAATACCACTTATACTTACACAATACTTATACACAAGTAAAGACAATACTCAGTGTTACCAAAAATAAAGGTATTTATTTGGGTGACCCAGTACCAAAAATATCTTAGAGACAATACTCCTTCTGGAGGTAAGTATTATACACAATATATACACTAGACACCAAAATTAGACAAGTAAATAGTCACAGAACAATACAAACAGTAGGAAATCCTATAGAATGCAATGGGAGAAAATAAGTCTAGGGGCAACACAAACCATATACTAAAAAAGTGGAATGTGAATCATAAATTCCCCCCTATAGTGTGTGCAGAAACGCTGGGAGAGTAAGAATACAGTAAAGGTAAGTAAATTACCCCACCCAGTGCCCAGAAAGTAGGAGTAAAGTACTGCAAGTTTCCTTTGGACATACTACACCTCGTGTTTGGGATTTTGCAGCAGCCAACCAAGTCTGCAAAGAACAACTGCTGGATTATTGGAACTGAAGACCTGCAAAGGAAGGGGACCAAGTCCAGAAGTCTAAAGAAGTTCCAGGAAGGACAGGAGCCCCTGCCAACCCAGAAGAGGGTGCAAAAGAAGAGTCCCCAGTTAGTTTAAGACTGCAGAAATGCACCCGAGGAATATGCCATTGGGTTCCTGCATGATGCAAAAGATGTCCCATGGCATGAAGATCGTTGCAGACAAGATTTCGTGTTGGAAGGCACCAACAAGCCTTGGCTACGGCAAAAGTGCCTTTTTCATAAAAATGGCGCTGGATGGACCCAGGAGGGACCTGGGGGCCTCAACTCTGTGTGAGGAGGAAGAGGGGGCTCTCAGCACTTTAGAGAGCCCTCAGGATGCCAGCCAGCACCCCCAGAAGCCACAGGATCAGGGTTCAAAGGAGGTGCAGAACACGGTTGATGCAGCACAACAAAAGAAGGACCCACACCTCCGGAGAACAACTCAGGGAGTTGAGCACCACACGGTGTTGTGCTGGGGACCCGGGCCAGGCTGGGCACGAAGGAATTTTGAAAAGAATGCACAGAGGCCTCAGGAGGCGAAGAAGACACAAAACACAGGGGTACCATCGTTCTCGGGGAAGGCAAGGTCTTACCTCCTCCAAATTGCATCAGCAGGACCTCAGGACAGTCTATCTCGATGATGTCTACCCTCTGTGTCCTTAGGAGCACGCTTGTTGCAGTGAGAGGAGTCCCAGGGTACTGGTCATCGCCTTGGAAGGTACCTGCTTGGAGAAGGGAAGTGACTCCGTCACTCCACAGGAGATTTCTTCGGTCCTTCTGGTGCAGGATGAAGACAGGGAGTCCCCACAGCATGCACACCATGGAAACCATTGCAGTTGCTGACTTGGAGCTGAGGTGGCTGAAGAAAAGTGTCTCTTGTGGACACTTTGTTGCAGTTACAGCGTTTCTTGGACCAGGCTGCGGTTGATCCGAGGTCAGAGGATGCTGAAGTTGTTGCAGAGGATTCCTGAAGGAAACTTGCAAGCAGAATCTGAAGAAAACCGACAGGAGAGACCCTAAACGTCACCTGCTGGCACTGGCCACTCAGAGCCCTCCAGAGTGCCCCCACACCTTGCAAAGCAGGATGGCTAAAGTCTGGGACACAATGGAGGAGATCTGAGCACCAACCCTGGGGTGGTGATGGACAGGGGAGTGGTCACTCCCCTTTCCTTTGTCCAGTTTCCCGCCAGAGCAGGAGAGAAGGGGTCCCTGAACTGGTGTAGACTGGTTTATGCATGGAGGGCACCATCTGTGCCCTTCAAAGCATTTCCAGAGGCTGGGGGAGGCTACCCCTCCCCAGCCTGTAACACCTATTTCCAAAAGGAGAGGGTGTAACACCCGTCTCTCAGAGGAAATTATTTGTTCTGCCTTCCTGGGACTGGGCTGCCCAGACCCCAGGAGGGCAGAACCCTGTCTGTGAAGTGGCAGCAGCTGTAGCTGCAGTGCAAGCCTCAGAGAGCTGGTATGGCAGTACTGGGGGTCCATGGTGGAGCCCCCAGGATGCATGGAATTGGCTCCCCAATACCAGATTTGGAATGGGGGGACAATTCCATGATCTTAGACATGTTATATGGCCATATTCGGAGTTACCATTGAGAAGCTACATATAGGTGTTGACCTATATGTAGTGCACATGTGTAATGGCGTCCCCGCACTCACAAAGTCCAGGGAAATGGCCCTGAACTATGTGGGGGCACCTTTGCTAGTGCAAGGGTGCCCTCACACTTAGTAACTTTGCACCTAACCTTCAGCAAGTGAAGGTTAGACCTACAGGTGACTTATAAGTTACATAAGTGCAGTGAAAATGGCTGTGAAATAGTGTGTGCACTATTTCACGCAGGCTGCAGTGGCAGTCCTGTGTAGGGGTTTGTCTGAGCTCCCTATGGGTGGCAAAAGAAATGCTGCAGCCCATATGGATCTCCTGGAACCCCAATGCCCTGGGTACCTGGGTACCATATACTAGGGACTTATAAGGGGGGGTCCAGTGTGCCAATTGAAATTGGTAAATTAAGTCACTGGCCTACAGTGACAACTTTAAAAGCAGAGAGAGCATAAGTACTGAGGTTCTGATTAGCAGAGCCTCAGTGACACAGTTAGGCACTACACAGGCAAACACATTAGGCCACAAACTATGAGCACTGGGGTCCTGGCTAGCAGGTTCCCAGTGAGACAGGCAAAACACACTGACATATAGGTTTTTATCTATGAGCACTGGGGTCCTGGCTAGCAGGATCCCAGTGACACAGTAAAAACACACTGACACACCCACACAAATAGGTCAAAAGTGAGGGTAACCATGATAGAAAGAGGCTACTTTCCTACACATATGCCAAAGGTGGGTGATTAAATCAGAAATATAACATTTTACGAGTCAGAGCAATGGTACTGGGGTCTGTTTAGCAGGTCTCAGTGCACATTCAGATTAAAAACAGCAGCACCATCAGGAGAGGCATTTCCTTACAGTGTGCGTCAGGAGGGGACAGTGTGAATTTAGGGTCTTCAGCAGAGAAGTAGACGACACACATAAGAAAGAAAGGAGTCACCATGAAATTAGCATTGGCTGACAAACCATACAGAGATGAGCCCTGGTATTCTCACATATGCCAGCTGCCTTTCTAATGCATAAGGCTATTCGCGGCCGGTATGCATGGTGGGAACTTGAATAAGTTTAGAGCATAGGGTCGCTCAAGTTAACTCGTAGGCCAAACTCAGAATCTGGGCCTGATTTAGAGTTTGGCGAATGGGGTTACTCCGTTTCAAATATGATGGATATCCCGTCCGCTATATTACAATTCCATAATATCATATGGAAATCGTAATACCGCAGACGGATATGTCACGTTTGTGATGGAGTAACCCATCTGCCAAACTCTAAATCTGGCCCTTTGTTTCGCAGGGGATAGTGTGGGCTGCATATGAAAGTTGCCTCTACTATCTAATGGGGAATAACCAGCCTCACTAGAAGTGATGGAGGGACTCACGGTACTGGTCAGGATGATGATAGCGTGCTGACATTAAGAGACTATAGGTATTATCTAGTGATTTGCCTCTATGTTTTGTGTGTTTATATTAAAATACTACTTTTTAAAGTAAAACAAGTATTTAAGTGTCCAATAAACTTATTGCGGTTACTGGTTGTACCTTCAGTCATGCGTCTCTGTTTGCCTCACACCTACTTCCTCCTCAAATATCATTGAATTTGAGGCGCACTACTATTGAGAATCAAGTGCTGAAATTTGTATTACTTGGTCCAATTACTCAGGCTACATAGTAGGTAGGGTCCCGGCAGAGCAGGTGTAAAAGGCCCCAATACCCTCTGAAAGGGGTTCTGCCAATAAGACTTTCTGGAACAGGCTGCTTTATGATGAGATCTGGGTCACTGTGGATAGGCTTGTGTCAACTGGCTACTTCCGGACAAGAATATGGTTTTGAGCAAGTAAAAATCAAGGCATCTGTGAAGGTGAAGGAGTCACAGCATGGGAGAAAGGAATCTGATGATACTGGCTCAGTTTGGAGAATCATTGGTACAGCATTTGCCTTACTCTCAATGGAGACCTGACTCAAGAGCCCCAACTAGGGTGAAATTCATTTGGGTGGCTTGTCCTCCAGGTCGGACAGGTCCTGAGGCTTGCTAGTTCAGACTAGATAGTTCCTATTGGATCAGGTCTGTTGGACAAGCTACTTACCTTTGGTAATGCCTTATCTGGTAGAGACAATATCTAGTTGCAGATTCCTTACATTAGAATTTCCCTTCCGGCATCAGTCTGGATCTGGAGATTTTTCTTGAGCAGGACCCCTGCGCGCTGTTGAACAACTTACTTAACCTTCGATAACAATGTATCTGGTGGAGACAAGATCTAGCCTTAGATTCCTCATCTTGGAATCTTCTCAAGGCGCCAGCCTGGATTCGGAAACTTTTTCTCCTAATACATCTGCGCATCGGTAGAGGGCATAACACGGCTCTGTAATGACTTCGTCCACTGGATGTGACATCACCGAAGTCCATATAACTCCCCCGCTGACGTCAGTTTCTTCTGTGACTATTTTCCATACTCAAAACGTGGAACCACGTATAGAAACTGGCAATGGAGACCGTGTGCTTCAAACAAAAGACACCCCTGTGTCAAACATCACCTAAGTCTTAATCCTAGATATAGATTTCTACAATGAAATCTATGAAGGCAACAGAGGAGCTCAGTTCGCAGTGGGGAGGATGGGATGGTCGTTAAGGAATCTACAGCTATATCGTTTCTCTACCAGATACATCACTACTGAAGGTAAGTAACTTGATCATCTGATAGAGACAACTCGCCGCAGGTTCCTTCAATTAGAATCACATACCACAGCACAAAAACCCTGGAGGAGGGACTGCGAACAGAGACCCTTGAAAGTCGTTAAGTGTCATTAAACCAGTTGGGAACAAGAGTGAAAAACCGGAGAAGAAGAAAAATGAGGGAGAATAATAATATATTCTACAACATCTCAACCTGTAGAAGTAAGCACAGGTGAATCACACCATAGAACAAGAGAGCATATAAAGAAGTTCATCCATGTTAAAGCACACAATATACTCACCCACATTAGCATGTCAACTGTGTGTCATTAGCCACTTAACCACAGGGAAAGCCTTTTCTCCAGAAGGAAAACTGATGTAGTACTGGAGAAAAAGACTATGAATGTGAAAAAATACCCATGAGAAACAACATTCCCACTAGAAAAAGAATTTGGTGAAAAGGCAACTGAAATAAAAGCGATACAAAAACAGTAAGAAGACGGGTAAAAACTCACCCATGATCTATACAATTAAAATTATGTTTGATACCCTGAAAATTATTACCTGAGAACAGATGCGGTCTAGAGAAATATGAAAAGATCGACATACATAAGAAGGTATGTGGGGGCGTGGCAAGATGGCGGCGTGAGAGGACGTGTCCGTCCGAGCTCCACCACCCTGGGCCAGAACATCAACGTGCGGCCCGGTGGAGGGATGCCCTGAGGTCCCCCGAGACGGTGAGCGGTGCCACGGCCTGGGGGCTGCCCAGCGGAGACCGAGCAACGCGTGGCGCGGCGCCACGCGCCGCAGTTGAGGAGCGGCCGGCCTTGGCCTGCGCCTGGGGCTGAGCAGTTTGGGCGGCGGTCTGGGCCGCGTTGTGAGCCCTGCTCCGGCACCTCCCTTGGACGCGGGGCTGCGGGGGCCGGGCCCCAGAAGGATGGTGCTGGGCCCCGCGTGCAGTGGGGCCAGAGTGGGGGCCTGAGAGCCAAGATTTGTGGGCGCCCAAGAGAGCGGAAGGCGCCCTGTCTGCTGGACTTGTCTGGGGGTCGGGTGGAGACTCCCCCCCCCCCTCCAGCCGGACCCTCCTGGATCGCCGAGAGGCCTGGAGGTGGTGGCAGAGGCACGAAGGGCCATCGCCTCGCCTCGAAGTTGTAGTAATCAGACGCAAGGTGGAGGAGCAGGAGCGGGCCCCTGAGTGATGGCGCAGTGGATATAGAAATGCGACGATTGGAAGAGGAGGCTCAGGAGCGCAAGGCCAGTTGTAGCCTCGGGCGCAGGGGGCTTCTGGTTTGGTCCCACACGGAGTCAGCGGAGGGGTCCAGGAAGGCGGCCTGTCTGATCGAGATTTCACGCACGTGCCATGGCATCGTCCAAATCCAAGCGGGAGCGATCAGTTAGAGAAATGTTGACGGGCCCGCCTGGCATCGGGTGGAGTGGCTGAGGACCCTCCGGCGATGAAATCCCCAGAGATGCGGACGGAGATGGAGCCGGACGAGAGCTCCCCGGTCACCAAGGGCTTTTTAACCTCCTTGTTTGACTCGCTCCGGAGTGATATCCAGGATCTTTGTAGGGACATTTCTCAAGAGGTGAGAGAGCTGCGAGGAGAGGTTACGTCCCTGGGCGAGCGAGTAGCGCAGATGGAGGACGGCGAGATCTCTCATGGTGAGGAGGTGGCGGGCCTGCAACAGGAGGTCGTCTGCCTCTGGGAGCAGCAGGACCTCCTCCAGATAGCGGTCGAGGACTTGTAAAACTGCTCGAGGAGACATAATATCCGCATCAGAGGGGCCCCGACGGGGGCGGAGAAGGAGGACATTGGGGACTTTGTGGTGGGATTGTTTCGCTCATTGCTTGGCCTGGATGAGACCCAGGAGATAATCTTGGATAGAGGTTATCGCGTGGGCCGTGCGGGTGGCCCTGGAGACCATCCTCCGGACATTCTAGCCTGTGTCCACAACTTTGGGCTTAAAGAGAGTATCTTACGGCGGGCCAGCAATCTTCAGCAGGTACTTTTTAGAGGAGATGAGCTCCAATTATTCCAGGACCTCTCTGTGCGGACCTTGCAGAGGTGGAGAGAATTTAAACCCATTACGGAGCACCTGCGAGCACAGAAGGTGTCTTACTCCTGGGGCCACCCGTTCCGCCTTGTCTTCCGGTGGGAGGATCAGCTCTGGTAGGTGAGGTCCATATCGGAAGCGAACCGGATTCTAGGCTTGGAGGATCATAGCCAGGATTCGGGCGGAAAAGCGAGCTTGGCTGGCGGGGATCACCCGCGTTGGCGGCGGAAGGAGAAAAGGAAGAAATTACAGTGCCCTACGGTTTCGGAGCTGAGGTTGGAGCGGGAATCTGTTTTGAGCTGCGTGGCCGCTGGAACTAATGCCTAAGCGAGAGGTGATATGAGAGGTCTGAACTGCGGTGGGCCGCACTGCTTACGGCCTGGTGGCCGCTGAAGAGGGCCGGGGCGGCGGGGGCAATGGACCTGGTTCGATGAACATGAGTGGTTCTAAAGCCCTGTGGAGACTTTGCCTCGTGGAGATGGATGTGCGAGGACTTCTTGGTTGTGAGCACCTGTTGTGCGTGTTGGTTGAATGTTGGTGTATTTCCCTGCGAGGCTGGCCTTTGTGTGGTAATGTCCTCAGGCCCTGGCATTTGAGGTGGTTGATGCTGTGGCCTGGGGTGTGTTTTTCCTGTGAGGCCTCTCCCTCTTTGTCCGCCGCTTTCCTTTTAGGGTATGACTATTAAATGCATAAGCTTGAATGTCCGTGGGCTTAATAATCCAACTAAGAGGTTAGCCATCCTGTCCGCCTTGGAGAGGTCGGGGAGTCATATTTGCCTGTTGCAGGAGACACATCTCGTGCAGAAGGACATCTATCGCATGCGTTTTAAGTGGTTACCTAGGCAGTTTTGGTCTTCGGCTTCCTCGAAGCATGCAGGGGTGGCGATACTATTAGCGCGCTCATTTCCCAGGGAGGTGGTGACAAAACTGCATGAGGTGCAAGGCAGGCTTTTGGCCAAGAGGATGATTTTGGGGGCCTTCTCTTTTACTATTGCTTCCTTATACGCGCGTAATACCCAGCAAGAAGTCTTCCTAAAGCAGGCTCTGACCCCGCTGTTGCACTCGCCGGATGGTGCCATCTTGGTGGGGGGCGACTAACCTGGTGATGGATGGTGATTTGGACCGCTCCGGTCACCGTCATGGGCAGACAGGGTCCTGACAGCGGTTGGCCGTCAGTGGCTGGGTGAGTGTGGCTTGGAGGATGTGTGGAGATGGGCACACCCCACGCTAAGGGATTATTCCTTTTACTCAGCAGCGACCAAGACATACGCTCGGCTTGATCTTTTCTTGGCCTCGCAAGAGTTCCTTTCCCGAGTCAGGGAGTCAGCGATTGAGCCCGGGCCCTGTCGGACCATTCTCCTGTTACCGTTGAGGTTGCTATGAATATGGAGCGGGTGGGGGCGACGATTCAGGGACTCAATGCTTCAGAACGGTGCAACAGTGGAGGTGATCCGAAGTGCAATAGCAGATTACCTTAGCTTGAATGACGATGGGAGCACCTGTTTGGCGACGTTGTGGAAGGCAGTGGTGAGAGGTGAGGTGATGTCGTTGTCCGCCAGGGATAATAAAGCAAGGAGATTGATGAGAGAGGACCTGGAACAGAGGGTGGCGGTACTGGAGCGCTCCCATAAACATACCGGTGCTCCAAGAGTTTGGCGAGAGCTTGAGAAGGTAAGGAAGCAGCTGAAATGGCTAGATTGGGACAGGGCAGAGTATGCTGTGGCACGCCTTAAGCACAAGTATTATATTGGAAGTAATAGATGTGGGAAGCTTCTGGCACACCGGTTACGTGCGCAGCACGCGGCGTCGATGATAAAGCTGGTTTGTTCTCCCTCGGGAGTGGAAGCGCGCACAAGTGATCAAATTGCGGAGTTCTATTGGGGACTATATGGGGCTGAGGACCCTGGTAATGTAGCTCCTGAGGCCTTCCTAGAGGGTATAGCAATTACTTCCCTGGGCAAGAGGGAGGTGACTTCATTAGAACAACCTATAAGGGCGGAAGAGGTCATATCAGCAATCTCACGTTTGCAGGTGGGGAAGTCCCCTGGTCCGGACGGTTTCACTGCACTTACTTTTATAAGACCTTCTGTGTGGAAGTTGTACCGATATTAGTGCGGCTTTTCAACTCCTTTCGAGCTACGGGAGTTCTAATGGCCAGTATGTTGGATGCCACTATTGTGGTTATTCCTAAGCCGGGGAAGGATCCCGAGGAATGCGCCTCTTATAGGCCGATCTCGCTCTTGAATATCGATGGCAAATTATTTACTGGAATATTGGCACACCGTCTTAATTATTACATGGCAGGCCTTGTGGATCCCAATCAAGCAGGTTTTAACCCGCACAGGCAGTGTAGTGATAATACCAAGCGATTGCTCCATCTACTGGATAAAACGGACTGCTCACGCAGGGAGGCGCTTTTCCTTTCTATTGATGCCGAAAAGGTTTTCGATAGAGTCCACTGGCCATATCTGTTCAGGGTGCTTGAGCGCTTTGGGTTGGGCCTGGGTTTTATGACGGGATTCGCTGTATCTACCAGGCGCCTCGGGCGGTGGTCCGGGTTAATGGGACGCTTCCGTTGCCGTTCTCAATTCAGCGTGGGACCCGACAGGGGTGCCCGCTTTCACCTCTTTTGTTTGTGCTCTATATGGAGCCCCTGGCGCAGCGGCTACGGGATAACCCTCCCATTATGGGTGTGAAGTTCGGGGGCGATGAGCATCTCATTTCACTGTATGCGGATGACGGGATTCTTACCCTGGCGGAGCCCGCGACCTTACTGCCCGCACTAATGGGGATACTGGATGAATTTGGCCGGGTCTCGGGATTCAGGATGAATATGCTAAAGTCGCAGGCCATGAGCAGGTTTATTAGCGCCGAGCATGAAAGGGATCTGAAGGCCCGATTCCATTTTATATGGTCTTCCTCGAAGCTTCCTTATTTGGGATTCATTTAGTGCCTTCTGTCGCTAGAACGGCGACACTGAATTACACAAAATTGATTCGGGAGGTGCAGCGAGATCTAGAGACCTGGGTGAGACTTAAGTTGTCCTGGTTGGGCAGAGTGGCGGCGGTGACCTCAGGGTAGGTCGCCCCCCTGTCCCCGCAGCGCCACCAGCTCTTGTGTGTTGCCTTCTCCTCCTTCTGCTTGCTGATCCGCCTGTTACCCCCTCTGCCTTCTGTATCCTGTGTGCTTGTGATCCCCTGTTTGCATTCTGTACCCCAGTGTGATCGCGCCCCCCCTTTTTGCTTCCTGTATCCTTGCGTGCTTGTGCTCCCCTCTCCCCCCTTTTTGCATTTTGTATCCTCGTATGATTGCGCCCCCCCCGTTTATTGCCTTCTGTACCCCTGTAAGACTGTGCCTTCTGTCCCACTCGCCGTTTTTCCCCCCCTCGCCGTCCGTTTTTCCCGCTTTTTTGAGGCCGCCTCGTCCTTTAGGCCTCTCTGCGCCGCTTTTTTCCGCCTTCGCCTTTTGCCGCTTTTCCCGCCTACCCGCCCTCCTCCCGCCTCCCAGCTCACCCCGCCCCCCCGGCTACCCCCTTAAATGGCGGCCGCTGCGAGGCAGTGGTGGTGACCCTTGACCTCAGGGTAGGTCGCCCCCCTGTCCCCGCAGCGCCACCAGCTCTTGTGTGTTGCCTTCTCCTCCTTCTGCTTGCTGATCCGCCTGTTACCCCCTCTGCCTTCTGTATCCTGTGTGCTTGTGATCCCCTGTTTGCATTCTGTACCCCAGTGTGATCGCGCCCCCCCCTTTTTGCTTCCTGTATCCTTGCGTGCTTGTGCTCCCCTCTCCCCCCTTTTTGCATTTTGTATCCTCGTATGATTGCGCCCCCCCGTTTATTGCCTTCTGTACCCCTGTAAGACTGTGCCTTCTGTCCCACTCGCCGTTTCCCCCCCCCCTCGCCGTCCGTTTTTCCCGCGCCTAAGGCAAGCCCGTCTGCGCCCGTCCGCGCCCAGCGCCCGAACCCCTGGTCCCCGCCCCCCCCCCGCCTGACCTACGACTCCGCCATCCTCACCAGCCTCAACCCCGGCCGCACGCCGGGCTGCTACCGCGCCACCCCGAAACGGACCCACGGATCCTTCACCTGCAACAACTGCCACTACTCCTGCCATCGGACCCACTCCGCTCCCGCCGAGAACAACGCCCCCGGAAACAACCTCCACTGCATCCTGATCAACACCCGATCCGTCCACAGGCACGCCATCGAACTGTGGAACCTCATCAACTCTACGAACCCGGACATCGCCTTCCTCACCGAGACCTGGATGAAACCCACCTCGGCACCCGACATCGCCATAGCCATCCCCGACGGCTATAAAATCATCCGGAGAGACCGCACCAACCGCATCGGAGGAGGCATCGCCATCGCGCACAAAAACTCCATCCGAGTCACAACCGACACCGACAACTCATTCCCCGACGCCGAACATCTCCACTTCACGATCCACAGCGACCCCAAGACCACCCTCAGAGGCACCCTCATGTACAGACCACCAGGACCTCGCTCCAAGTTCACCGAAGACATCGCAGACTTCGTCAACCCTCACGCACTCTCCTCCACCGACTACATCCTCCTAGGAGACCTCAACTTTCACCTAGAGAACCCCACCGACAACAACACCACCGCCCTCCTGGACAACCTCGCCAACCTGGGACTGAATCAGCTTGTCAACACCCCCACCCACTACGCCGGACATACGCTCGACCCCATCTTCTCCTCCAGCAGACACGTCACCTTCAACCACACCACCGAACTCACCTGGTCGGACCACAGCTGCGTCCACTTCAGCTTTAAGAAGACCACCGTGCATCACCACACTCAGCAACCACCAAGAAGACACTGGAACCGTATCACCACGGAACAGATCGCAGCAACCCTCTCCCAGAACCAACCCACCGGCACCACCGACCCAAACGAAGCTGCCAACAACCTCACCAACTGGCTCTCCGATTGTGCAAACCTCCTGGCCCCCCTGAAGACTCAAGCCAGCACCAATAACCACAAGAAAAACTCATGGTTCACCCCCGACCTCAAAGACTCCAAGAGAGAATGCCGCACCCGAGAGAAGACGTGGCGCCTCAACCAGACCGAAGAGAACCTCTCAGCTCTCAAGGACGCCACCCGCCAACATCACCAACACCTCCGCACCGCACGAAAAACCGCCTACCGGAATAGACTGGACAACAACGCCCACAACAGCAAGGAACTTTTTGGCATCATCAAAGAGCTCTCCAACCCGGACGCAGAAAACAACTCCATCCCTCCATCACAGGACCTCTGCGACTCCCTCGCGACCTTCTTCCACCAGAAAATCACCAACATTTACAACAGCTTCCCGACCGCCGACGCGAACCCCCCCCCAGAACCTGCCAACGATATCACCACCATCCTCAACTGGAGCCCAACCACCACCGAGGAGACCACCCGCGCCATGAATTCGATCCACTCCGGCTCCCCATCGGATCCCTGCTCGCACCACATCTACAACAGGGCCGACGACATCATAGCACCACACCTTCGAGACGTCATCAACGCCTCCCTCACCACCGCCACCTTCCCGGAGAGCTGGAAGCACGCAGAGCTCAACGCCCTCCTGAAGAAGCCCACAGCAGACCCCACCGATCTCAAAAACTTCAGACCCATCTCTCTCCTGCCGTTCCCCGCCAAAGTGATTGAGAAAATTGTCAACTCGCAACTCACCATCGCCCTGGAAACCCACGACTCCCTCGACCCCACACAGTTCGGTTTCAGAGCCAACCACAGCACCGAAACCGCCCTCATTGCAGCCACGGACGACATCAGAGCCCTGACCGACAAGGGTGAGACCGTGGCCCTCATTCTACTGGACCTCTCTGCAGCCTTCGACACGGTCTGCCACCGCACCCTGATACGACGCCTCAGCAACGCCGGCATCAGAGGCAAGACCCTCGAATGGATCATCTCCTTCCTCTCCGGCAGGACCCAGAGAGTCGGCCTCCCCCCCTTCAGATCGACAGCCACGGAAATCATCTGCGGCGTACCCCAAGGATCTTCCCTCAGCCCCACTCTCTTCAACGTCTACATGACCCCCCTGGCAAACATCGCACGCAACCACGGACTCAACCTAATATCATACGCCGACGACACCCAGCTCATCCTTTCCCTCACTAACAATCCCACCGCAGCCCGAACCAAACTTCACGAAGGAATGAAGGAAGTGGCGAACTGGATGACAGGCAGCCGTCTGAAACTGAACGCAGACAAGACGGAAGTCCTCATCCTCGGCCCCACTCCCACCGCATGGGACGACTCCTGGTGGCCCCCCGCCCTAGGCAGCACTCCCCAACCCACCGACCACGCACGCAACCTCGGCTTCATCTTGGACTCATCACTCTCCATGACCAGGCAGGTGAACGCGGTGACCTCGGCATGCTTCAACACCCTCCGCATGCTCCGCAAGATCTTCCGCTGGATCCCCACCGACACCAGGAAGACTGTCACCCACGCCCTCGTAGCCAGTCGCCTGGACTACAGGAACACCCTGTACGCCGGCATCACCAACAAACTGATGAGAAAACTCCAACGAATCCAGAACGCCGCCGCGAGACTCATCCCGGACATCCCTCGCCACCACCACATCTCCAGACACCTGAGAAAACTCCACTGGCTCCCCATCAACAAGAGGATTACCTTCCGACTCCTGACCCACGCACACAAAGCCCTCCACAACCTCGGACCCAAACTGATCAACAGCCGCGTCTCCTTCTACACCCCCCGCGCACTCTACCTTCCGCCGGTCAGGCCCTGGCAGCTGTACCCCGCATCCGCAAAGCCACCGCCGGAGGAAGATCCTTCTCCTTCTTGGCAGCGAAGACCTGGAACTCGCTGCCCAGCCACCTTCGCGCCATACCTGACCACCTCTCCTTCAGAAGGCAGCTCAAGACCTGGCTCTTCGAGCACTGACCCCCCCCCCCCCAGCACCTTGAGACCCTTTATGGGTGAGTAGCGCACTTTATAAATGCGAATGATTGATTGATTGATTGATTGATTGAAGATGACGATTTTGCCACGCGTCCTGTATCTGTTCCAGGCGCTTCCTGTGACGCCTCCGCCCCGAACGCTTGCAACCCTTCAAATGGCGGTTCTGAGATTCATTTGGGAGGGTAGAGTCACGCGTCTTCCACGTCGGGTCTTGTATCGCCCCAAGGAGATGGGAGGATTAGCGGTCCCCTGCCTTTTACGATACTTTCAGGCAGCGCAGTTGCGTTTTCTACTAGAATGGAGTCGCCCATCAACAGAGAAACATTGGTGCTTTATGGACCAAGCGGTGGTGGGCTCCCATATATGGAAGGAGCCCTGGCTCCGACGCCGACATAGAGCAAGCGGTCTTTATGTATCTCCGATCACGGAAGTAACAATGCGTGTATGGGATGCGGTGGCTGGTAGATTGAGGCTGACGACGTTCCCATCCCCAATGACCCCCTGGGTGCGAACCCTGACTTTGGACCGGGCCTGCAAATGGAAGTGCTGCGCCGATGGTATGAAGGGGGCTGTAAAAGGGTGGGATGTTTCTTTGACGAGCAGGGGGTGATCTCCTTTGACCAGATGAGGGAGACATATGGCTTAACAGAGGCGGACAGGATGATGTACTATCAAATACGACATTGAGCCTTGTTGCCATCTAATAGAGCATTAATTGATAGGCCGTTAACCCCGTTTGAAAAATGGATCCTAGTGAAAAAGGATGATAAGCGGGTGATCTCGGAGCTCTACAGACTATTACGAGGGGAGGGTCGCCCGCCTAAGACTAAGGGTCAGTTGCGGTGGGAGAGGGAACTGGAAAGGGAAATGTGTAATGAAGATTGGGATAGCATCTTTTACAGGTCACACCATACAGCTTACAATGCGGCAGGCACACAATATAAAGTGACCTCCTATTGGTACTTCACCCCAGCACGGATTCACGCTTAGGATCCCACTAAGTCTTACCTTTGTTGGAGGGGGTGTGGGGGCGGGGGTTCGCTTGTGCATTTACTATTGCATTGCCCCAAACTTCATCGATATTGGGAGAATGTTATAGACACTATTGATGCGGTGTTTGACAATCAGATCCCCAGATTCCCTGTGTATATTTTGTTGGGCCTGCCCAATCCGCTCACCTTCCCCCTGAGATCACCGAAAGGGCGGCAGATGGCCTTGGCCCTCAATGCGGCACTGCAGCTGATATTAGCGATGTGGGGTATGAACATGATCCCGACATTTACATCATGGCTTCACAAGCTATGATTCATTCTCGCTATGGAGAAGCTTACTCTGACCTCACAGCAGCGGCGATTTCAGGGACCTTTGGCAACCATTCTTACAGATCTTATCCACTGAGTTCACGGAGCTGACATCTCCGGCTTACTTGAGAGTGCTGGGTTTGACTTGAGCTAATGGGGGTATGTGGGCAGAGGAGCCTTCCTGGAGAACCAGGATCACGTAGGGGTATGGCCGGGAATCGAGTGATTGCTGTATGGCGGGCCAGTTGCGGGGAAACAATGTTGATGTTTTATTATGTATTTTAATGTTTTATATTAGTACACATGGAGTATGCTTCATATTGCAGCACATGACAAAGGGCAACCCTTTCGGGGGTGAGAGCAAGTAGAGGAGTGCGAAAGGTGGCCTACTGGGACACGGTTGTCCAGGAGTGGTTTGTTATGGCCTACCCCCACACTTCCAGACAAATACTGCTGTATTGTGATTGTCTTATTTTGAAGAGCTGTAATTGAAATGTTTATAACTTGGAATAATAAACAGATCTGATCCATAAGAAGCTATGTGAAACTTAACATATTGCCCTATGAAGGACTGCAAGGAAAACCACTGATTAGGAGTCAGGAACCATAAAAAATGGAATGAAGAAAGCCCCATAAAAAACATGGAATGAAGAAAGCCATATAAACATGAGCAATCTGTGTTAAACGTGAACAACCATGCCTAAGATAAAGCTACTTGCCCCTTAAAATGAATGAAAACCCATGTACAAACAGTTTGTCAAGACTATGGAAATGACCATAGCATTGTGATCATAAAGACAAGAAAACATGGATTTAAAAAAAACTACCCATGATTGCATGATAGTAGCACCAACTGAGCTAGTGGGTATACATCTATACACTGCTAGAGGTGGACCGAAATTGCAGGTTTTACGCTGTTGGAACACAGAGGAGCATAACTTGCAATGGAGCAGAACCTCTTACTATGGAAAGGTGTATCCCAATCAGACATACAACATGACGAAAACATGATAGAGTATCTTGTGCAGAGAAAATGGACAGATGACCTCAAAGAAGAGAAGAGAACAATACTAATCATTTGGTATAGAAATATACTTTACCCCCAGGAAAAGTAGCACATATAAGAAAAAACATCATCAAGATGCATTAAATACATATCCGCTGACACAGCAATGAAGAACCAACGCCTATGTAGTACCAAGCATACTTGTGTGTGTGTATATATATACACATATATATATACATATATATATATACACATGTGCACACATACATGCACACACACACACACACACACACATATATATGGAAAATGTCACTTACCCAGTGTACATCTGTTCGTGGCATTAGTCGCTGCAGATTCACATGCTGTGCACATCCCGCCATCTGGTGTTGGGCTCGGAGTGTTACAAGTTGTTTTTCTTCGAAGAAGTCTTTTTTCGAGTCATGAGACCGAGGGACTCCTCCCATTTCGACTCCATTGCGCATGGGCGTCGACTCCATCTTAGATTGTTTTCCCCGCAGAGGGTGAGGTAGGAGTTGTGTATGCTAGTAATAGTGCCCATGCAATGGAGTGAATACGTATGTACATAATGAAGTTTAAAGTAATATATTTACAAATTTACAAATGTTCAAGATCAACTTCTAAACGGCTACAGGCTCCTGGGGAGGCGGGTGGGCGCATGTGAATCTGCAGCGACTAATGCCACGAACAGATGTACACTGGGTAAGTGACATTTTCCGTTCGATGGCATGTGTAGCTGCAGATACACATGCTGTGCATAGACTAGTAAGCAGTTATCTCCCCAAAAGCGGTGGTTCAGCCTGTAGGAGTTGAAGTTGTTTGAAATAATGTTCGTAGTACAGCTTGACCTACTGTGGCTTGTTGTGCCGTTAACACATCTACACAGTAGTGTTTGGTAAATGTATGAGGCGTAGACCATGTTGCTGCCTTACATATTTCGTTCATTGGAATATTTCCTAGAAAGGCCATGGTAGCACCTTTTTTTCTGGTTGAGTGTGCCTTTGGTGTAATAGGCAGCTCTCTCTTTGCTTTAAGATAGCAGGTTTGAATACACTTAACTATCCATCTAGCAATGCCTTGTTTAGAAATTGGATTCCCTGTATGAGGTTTTTGGAAAGCAATAAATATTTGTTTTGTTTTTCGAATTAGTTTTGTTCTGTCAACGTAGTACATTAGTGCTCTTTTGATGTCTAATGTATGCAGTGCTCTTTCAGCTACAGAATCTGGCTGTGGGAAGAACACGGGTAATTCTACCGTTTGATTCAAGTGGAACGGTGAGATCACTTTTGGTAAAAAAATTGGATTTGTCCGTAGAACTACTTTATGCTTGTGTATTTGAATAAATGGTTCTTATATGGTAAATGCTTGAATTTCACTCACTCTTCTTAGAGATGTGATGGCAATCAAAAATGCAACTTTCCATGTTAAGTATTGCATTTCACAAGAGTGCATGGGCTCAAAAGGTGGACCCATGAGTCGTGTTAAGACAATGTTGAGGTTCCATGAAGGAACTGTTGTTGTTCGTGGTGGTATAATTCTCTTTAGGCCTTCCATAAATGCTTTTATGACTGGTATCCTAAATAATGAAGTTGAGTGCGTAATTTGCAGGTAGGCTGAAATTGCAGTAAGATGTATCTTTATTGAAGAGAAAGCTAGCTTTGACTTTTGCAATTGTAGTAAGTATCCTACTATATCTTTGGCAGATGCGTGTAAGGGTTGAATTTGATTATTATGGCAGTAATAAACAAATCTTTTCCACTTATTTGCATAGCAGTGTCTAGTGGTAGGTTTCCTAGCTTGTCTTATGACCTCCATACATTCTTGTGTGAGGTCTAAGTGTCCGAATTCTAGGATTTCAGGAGCCAAATTGCTAGATTCAGCGATGCTGGATTCTTGGATGTCTGATCTGTTGTTTGTGTTGTGTTAACAGATCTGGTCTGTTTGGTAGTTTGACATGAGGTACTACTGAGAGGTCTAGTAGTGTTGTGTACCAAGGTTGTCTTGCCCATGTTGGTGCTATTAGTATGAGTTTGAGTTTGTTTTGACTCAATTTGTTTACTAGGTATGGAAGGAGTGGGAGAGGGGGAAAAGCGTAAGCAAATATCCCTGACCAGCTCATCCATAACGCATTGCCCCGAGACTGATCTTGTGGGTACCTGGATGCGAAGTTTTAGCATTTTGAGTTTTTCTTTGTTGCAAATAGATCTATTTGTGGTGTTCCCCACATTTGGAAGTAAGTGTTTAGTATTTGGGGGTGAATCTCCCATTCGTGGATCTGTTGGTGATCCCGAGAGAGATTGTCTGCTAACTGGTTCTGAATTCCTAGAATAAATTGTGCTATTAGGCGAATGTGGTTGTGAATCGGCCAATGCCATATTTTCTGAGTTAGGAGACACAACTGTGTCAAGTATGTTCCTCCCTGTTTGTTTAGGTAATACATTGTTGTCATGTTGTCTGTTTTGACAAGAATGTGTTTATGGCTTATTATGGGTTGAAATGCTTTGAACGCTAGAAATACCGCTAACAGTTCTAAGTGATTTATGTGAAACTGTTTTTGCTGTATGTCCCATTGTCCTTGGATGCTGTGTTGATTGAGGTGTGCTCCCCACCCTATCATGGAAGAATCTGTTGTTATTACGTATTGTGGCACTGGGTCTTGGAAAGGCCGCTCTTGGTTTAAATTTATACTGTTCCACCATTGAAGCGAGATGTATGTTTGGCGGTCTATCAACACCAGATCTAGAAGCTGACCCTGTGCTTGTGACCATTGTGAGGCTAGGCACTGTTGTAAGGGCCGCATGTGCAACCTTGCGTTTGGGACAATGGCTATGCATGAAGACATCATGCCTAGTAGTTTCATCACCAGTTTGACTTGTATCTTTTGATTTGGATACATGGTCTGTATCACATTGTGAAATGTGTGAACTCTTTGTGGACTTGGAGTGGCAATCCCTTTTGCTGTGTCGATTGTTGCTCCTAAGTATCGCTGTGTTTGACACGGCAGAAGGTGTGACTTTGTGTAGTTGATTGAGAAACCTAGTTTGTGGAGGATTTCTATGACATATTTTGTGTGTTGTGAACACCGTCTTAGCGTGTTGGTTTTGATTAACCAATCGTCTAGGTACGGGAACACATGTATTTGCTGCCTTCTGATATGTGCAGCTACTACTGCTAGGCATTTTGTAAAAACTCTTGGTGCAGTTGTTATTCCGAATGGCAACACTTTGAATTGGTAATGTATCCCTTGGAATACAAACCTTAGGTACTTTCTGTGTGAAGGATGTATTGGTATATGGAAATATGCATCATTTAGGTCTAGTGTTGTCATGTAGTCTTGTTGTTTGAGCAGTGGGATTACGTCTTGTAATGTAACCATGTGAAAGTGATCTGATTTAATGTAGGTATTTAATGTTCTGAGATCTAGTATAGGTCTCAGACTCTTGTCTTTTTGGGGTATCAGAAAGTACAAGAAGTAAACTCCTGTGTTTATTTGTTGTTTTGGTACTAACTCTATTGCTTCTTTCTGTAGCAATGCCTGAACTTCTAGTCCTAGAAGATCTATATGTTGTTTTGACATATTGTGTGTTTTCGGTGGGATGTTTGGAGGGAATTTGAGAAATTCTATGCAATAACCATGCTGGATAATTGCTAAGACCCAAGTGTCTGTTGTTATTTCCTCCCAATGTTTGTAAAACTTGGTTAGTCTCCCCCCCCCCACAGGTGTTATGTGTTGGGGATTTGTGACCTTGAAGTCACTGCTTGTTTGGAGGAGTTTTGGGACTTTGGAACTTTCCTCTATTCCTTTGAAATTGTCCCCCTCTATATTGTCCCCGAAAACCTCCCCGCTGATACTGGCTCTGGTAAGTGGGCTTTGTTTGTGAGGTTGTGGCTTCTGTGGTTTGCCCTCAAAATTGTGTCTTTCGAAATGTGCCTCTGCTCTGTGGGGAGTAGAGTGCGCCCATGGCTTTGGCCGTGTCAGTGTCTTTCTTAAGTTTTTCGATCGCAGTGTCCACCTCCGGCCCAAACAACTGCTGTCCGTTGAATGGCATATTCAGCACAGCTTGCTGTATCTCTGGTTTAAATCCTGATGTACGCAGCCATGCATGTCTCCTTATTGTTACTGCTGTGTTGACAGTTCTAGCAGCTGTGTCTGCAGCATCCATTGCTGACCGTATCTGATTATTGGAGATACCCTGTCCTTCTTCTACTACTTGCTGCGCTCTTTTTTGGAACTCCTTGGGTAAATGTTCAATAAGGTGTTGCATCTCATCCCAATGGGCCCTATCATATCTGGCTAGCAAAGCTTGCGAATTTGCAATACGCCACTGGTTTGCTGCCTGTGCCGCCACCCTTTTGCCTGCAGCATCGAATTTTCGACTTTCTTTATCTGGAGGTGGTGCATCACCTGAAGTATGAGAGTTGGCTCTTTTGCAAGCTGCTCCCACTACAACAGAGTCTGGTGTTAGCTGTTGTGTAATGTACACTGGGTCTGTTGGTGGCAGTTTATATTTTTTATCTACTCTTGGAGTAATGGCTCTCCCTTTAACAGGCTCCTCAAACACTTGTTTGGAGTGTTTTAGCATTCCGGGTAGCATAGGAAGACTCTGATATTGGCTGTGTGTGGACGACAGTGTATTAAAAAGAAAGTCGTCTTCAATGGGCTCTGAATGAAGGCTGACATTATGAAATGCCGCTGCTCTTGACACCACCTGTGCGTAGCCTGTACTATCCTCTGGTGGCGATGGTTTAGCTGGATAGCATTCTGGACTATTATCTGACACTGGTGCGTCATAAAGGTCCCATGCGTCAGGGTCATCTTGACTCATTCCTGTATGAGTTGGGGATTGCATCATTGGTGGAGTGGCTACCGGTGATGGTTGCGGAGAGTGATGTGGGGATGGGGGCGGTGTTACTTGTTTAGCCACCTTTGCGTGTGGCTGTTTGTCCTTGTCTTGGAAGGCAAGCTTGCGTTTCATTTTGACTGGAGGAAGAGTGCTGATCTTCCCTGTATCTTTTTGAATAAAGAGCCGTCTTTGTGTGTGATCTGGCTCTATTGCCTGTAATTCCTGTCCAAATCTATGTGTCTTCATTTGTGTGGACAGTCCTTGTTCCTCAGTGTAGGAACTTGTTTTCGGTTCCGAGGCCGGATATTTCGGTACCGAAACCTTTTCGGCTGCTTTTTTCGGCTCCGACAAAACCTTTTTTACTTTCGGCGTCGTGCTCTCTCGGTGCCGACCCGTTTCGGTGCCGCTGTCTCGGTGCCGAATCTTCTCTGAGCCACTATCTCGGGCCCGAGATTGCTGTGTGCCGGTATCTCGACCGGAGTCGGATGACTTCGACACCAGCTCGCCCTTTTTCGGTGCCGATGAACGGTCACCTACTTTTCGGGTTAAGCCATGGCCTGTTGGCGGTGGCGTCCCCTGGGCTTTAGCGCTTTTCTCGTGAGTTCTTGGTTTCGACGTCTTACTCACGGTTTTAGGCGTTTCCTCGGGATCGATCTCCTCAGAGTCCGACTCTTGGGTGGAGAATGTTTCTTCCTCCTCCTCGAAACGCTCTTGTCCTGTCGGCGCCGACGCCATTTGCAGTCTTCTTGCTCTTCGGTCCCTGAGTGTCTTCCTGGACCGAAACGCTTGACAGGCCTCACAAGTATCCTCCTTGTGTTCTGGTGACAAACACAAGTTACAGACCAAATGTTGATCTGTATATGGATACTTGTTATGGCATTTTGGATAGAAGCGGAATGGGGTCCGTTCCATCAGCCTTGAAGAGACACGTGGCCGGGCCGACCAGGCCCCGACGGGGATGGAAAAAAACCCCGAAGGGCCACCGGAGCTCTTCTTAATTCGGTGTCGATCTGTTGTAACTAACCCGATACCGAACGCAAACAATACCGACGATTTTTCAGAGATTCTAACTAACTTTCCGACCCGAAACACGGAGCGAAAAGGAACACGTCCGAACCCGATGGCGGAAAAAAAACAATCTAAGATGGAGTCGACGCCCATGCGCAATGGAGTCGAAATGGGAGGAGTCCCTCTGTCTCGTGACTCGAAAAAAGACTTCTTCGAAGAAAAACAACTTGTAACACTCCGAGCCCAACACCAGATGGCGGGATGTGCACAGCATGTGTATCTGCAGCTACACATGCCATTGAACATATATATATATTTATATATATATATATATATATATACGTCCCTTAATGTGATTTTTATTCATTTATTTATTTTGAAAGGCAAGAAAGGCCCTGCTATAGAAATGGAAGCAGAGGCCAATATAAGACTTTTAAAATTATTAAAAGGATCAAAGGATGTTCTGGAATAGATGTCAATGATGAAAACTACAAACAAAACTGACTAGAATCTTAAGAAAAGAATCAGTTAGAATTTTATGAATGCCTTCAATGAGAAAACACCACCTAGTGTGAGCTCAATCACAACAATAGAGTAATGTAAAATTAAAGCAATTGTATGTATATGAGGTATCAAAAATAAACCTTATTGTACGAAGTTTGCTCTGTATATACTATCTCAAAGTGAGAGATAGTGTGCACAGAGTCCAAGGGTTCCCCTTAGAGGTTGACAGTGGCAAAATTAGATAAAACTAATGCTCTATTTTGTGGTAGTGTGGTCGAGCAGTAGGCGTATCAGATGGTTATGTTAAGCATTTGTTGTACACACACACAGGCAATAAATGAGGAACACACACTCAAAGACTTAACTCCAGGCCAAAAGTTTTTATATAGAAAAATATATTTTCTTAATTTATTTTAGAACCACAAGATTACAAGATTTAGGTAAGTCTGCCAAGATAATGTCACAGACTTCGGGTGGTAAGTCCAAAGACGTCAACTGTTGCTGCTCCAACTCCATGCAAGACGACACAGAGTTAACAGGTTCGGGTGGAGGACATTCCCCTGCTGCTGTGACATAAGATCCTCCCGAAGGAGCAGTCTGATCGGAGGAGCTATGGCCATGTTCAAGAGCTCGGGATACCAGACACTCCATGCCCAGTCCAGAGCCACCAGTATTACTTGGGCCAGGTCTTGCGTGATCTTCTTCAGAACTCTGGGCAGAAGCGGTATTGGCAGGAAGGCGTACAAGAGGCCTGAGTTCCACTCGCGAGGAAAAGCGTCGCCGAGCGAGTGCCACCTGGAAACTCCAACAAGCAAAACAGCTGACACTGCGCGTTGTCTACCGAGGCGAACAAGTCTAACCAAGGTTCTCTCCACTGCAGGAAGAGACCTTGGGCCACCTCCGGGTGGAGACGCCATTCGTGCATCGTCGGCTGAGCTTGTCTGCTCTGTCATTCAAGGAGCATGCTAGGTGTTGAACCACCAGGGAAATGCCCTGATGTTCCAGCCAAGTCCACAGATGAAGGGCCGCTTGACAAAGTGTCCACGATCCCACTCCGCCTTGTTTGTTGCAATACTACATGGTGGTTGTGTTGTCTGTGAACACCTGTACTGCTTTTGCTTTGAGGGAGAGACGAAATGATTTCAATGCTAGTCGAATCACATGGAGCTCCGGATGATTGATATGGTTTGATATGGAGACCGGTTTCCGCCCCAGACCAGATATCTCTAATCTCTGCCTCTCCCATGTGGCCACCCCATCCCAGAAGTGACGCATCTATCACGATCGTAAGATCTGATTGGGGAAAGGAGAGGGATCTGCCCTTGACCCAATCTCGAATCATTAACCAACACTGCAGGTCTTATGCAGTCCCTTCCGAGATCTGGACCTTGTCGGAGAGATTCCCCATATGCTGCGCTCACTGGAACTTCAGGTCCCTCTGCAGAGCCCGCATATGCCATCTGGCATTTTGAACCAAAAGGATGCAGGAGGCCATGAGGCCCATCAGCCTCAGAGTCAGTCTCACCGAAATCCAGGACAGAGGCTGAAACATCGTTGTCATAGCCCGAATATCCTGGACTCACTTTTTGGGAGGATATGCCCAAAACTGCACTGTGTCCAGAACAGCTCTGATGAAAGGGAGCATCTGAGAAGGAGTTAGGTGTGACTTCAGCATGTTGATAGTGAACCCCAGCGAATGCAAAAGGTTTGCCATAGTCTGGAGGTGGGAGACGACTGTCTGGGGCGAGTTCGCCTTACACAGCCAATCGTCGAGGTAGGGGAAGACTGGAACCCCTAACCTGCGCTGATGAGCTGCCACCAGTACCATCACTTTCGTGAACTCCCAAGAGGCAATGGTAAGGCCAAAGGAGAGCACGGTAAACTGAAAGTGCTGATGACCTACCACGAACTGTAGGTAACGCCGGTGGGCCGGCAAGACGGGAATGTGGAAGTATGCGTCTTGCAAGTCCAATGCTACCATCCAGTCTCCAGGATCCAGGCCAGATAAGACCTGAGCCAATGTCAACATTCTGAACCTCTCCTTTTTTAGGGAGAGATTGAGGGACCGAAGATCTAATATAGGTCAAAGACCTTTGTCCTTTTTCGGAATCAGAAAGTAGTGGGAATAGCAACCACAACCTACTTCTGGCAATGGAACCCTCTCTATAGCTCCTTTGGCCAAAAGGGATTGGACTTCCTCATGGACAAGCGCCATATGATCCTCCGATATCTGAGAGTATGAAGGTGGCATGGCTGGAGGAGATGTCTCGAAGGGGAGGGAGTAGCCCCTTCAGACAATTTGGAGTACCCACTTATCCATGGTAATGGCTTGCCATTGGGGCAGGTGATGGCGTATCCTGCCACCTACTGGCTCCTGATGTACCACCGGACTAGGAAGGCTTGGAGACTAAGGAGGGGGCAGCGGTGGACTGGGCAACCCGCTGACTCCCTGGTCCCCGGGAACGTGGGATTCCGCGGCCGCGCAGGGGCTGTATAGCATGCGAGGGTCTGTGGACAGGTGGAAAAGGATGCGGTTGGGTGCCCCTTCCGTAGCCACAAAAGGGGTGAAAGGCGGACTTGCTGGGGTCTAGGAATGGGTGCAAGGCCAAGGGACCGGGACGTGGCTCGGGAATCCTTTAAGCGCTCTTGCGCCGAGTCCGCCTTGTCTCCGAAGAGATGTGTGCCATCAAAGGGCATGTCCATCAAGGATTGCTGGACATCCCCCAAAAAGCCAGACATTCTCAGCCAGGAGTGGTGTCTCAGTGCCACCATCGATGCAACCGATTTGCCCAGAGAGCCGGTCTTATCCAGTCCACAACAAATTATCAACTTAGCTGCATCCCTCCCATCTGTTAAGGCTTGGGACAGGACAGCCCGGGCCTCCTCTGGAACTGCAGGCAGCACTTATGAAACCGTATCCCAGAGAGTATGGTGTAGGAAAGTACCAACTTGCCTGGCATGTTACCACCATTTTTTACTTCTATGTATGTTTGTTTTTGCCTATGTCACTGGGATCCTGCTAGCCAGGACTCCAGTGCTCATAAAGTGTGCTGTGTATGTGTTCCCTGTGTGGTGCCTAACTGTATCACTGAGGCTCTGCTAACCAGAACCTCAGTGTTTATGCTCTCTCTGCTTTTAAAATTGTCACTGCAGGCTAGTGACCATTTTCACCAATTCTGATTGGCACACTGGAACACCCTTATAATTCCCTAGTATATGGTACCTAGGTACCCAGGGTATTGGGGTTCCAGGAGATCCCTATGGGCTGCAGCATTTCTTTTGCCACCCATAGGGAGCTCAGACAATTCTTACACAGGACTGTCACTGCAGCCTGAGTGAAATAACGTCCACGTTATTTCACAGCCATTTTACACTGCACTTAAGTAACTTATAAGACACCTATATGTCTAACCCTCACTTAGTGAAGGTTAGGTGCAAAGTTACTAAGTGTGAGGACACCCTGGCACTAGCCAAGGTGCCCCCACATTGTTCAGGGCAATTTCCCCGGACTTTGTGAGTCTGGGTACACCACTACACATGTGAACTACATATAGGTCAATACCTATATGTAGCTTCACAATGGTAACTCCGAACATGGCCATGTAACATGTCTAAGATCATGGAATTGTCCCCCCAATACCATTCTGGTATTGGGTTACCAATCCCATGCATCCCTGGGGCTCCAGCATGGACCCCGGGTACTGCCAAACTAGCTCTCTGGGGTTTTCTCTGCAGCTACCGCTGCTGCCAACCCTCAGACAGGTTTCTGCCCTCCTGGGGCCTGGGCAGCCCAGTCCCAGAAAGGCAGAACAAAGGATTTCCTCTGAGAGAGGGTGTTACACCCTCTCCCTTTGGAAATAGGTGTTAAGGGCTGGGGAGGAGTAGCCTCCCACAGCCTCTGGAAATGCATTGAAGGGCACAGATGGTGCATTCCTTGCATAAGCCAGTCTACACCGGTTCAGGGATCCCCCAGCCCCTGCTCTGGCGCAAAACTGGACAAAGGAAAGGGAAGTGACCACTCCCCTGTCCATCAAAACCCCAGGGGTGGTTCCCAGAGCAACTCCAGTGTGTCCCAGACCTCTGCCATCTTGAATGCAGAGGTGTGAGGGCACAATGGAGACCTCTGAGTGGCCAGTGCCAGCAGGTGACGTCAGAGACCCCTCCTGATAGACTCTTACTTGGTTAGGTAGCCAATCCTTCTCTGAGGGCTATTTAGGGTCTCTCCTGTGGATTTCTCTTTAGATAACGAATGCAAGAGCTCACCAGAGTTCCTCTGCACTTCTCTCTTCGATTTCTGCCAAGGATCGACCGCTGACTGCTCCAGGACACCTGCAAAACCGCAACAAAGTCACAAGAAGACTACCAGAAACACAATAGTGCCTAATCCTGTTAGCTTTCTCGACTGTTTCCTGGTGGTGCATGCTCTGAGGGCTGTCTGCCTTCGCCCTGCACTGAAAGCCAAGAAGAAATCTCCCGTGGGTCGATGGAATCTTCCCCCTGCTAACGGAGGCACCAAACTTCTGCATCACCGGTCCTCTGGGTCCCCTCTCATCTTGACGAGCGTGGTCCCTGGAACACAGGAGCTGGATTTAAGTGACCCCGACAGTCCAGTGGTCCTTCTGTCCAAATTTGGTGGAGCTAATTCCTTGCCTCCCCACACCAGATAGTAATCCTGTGTACTGCGTGAAATGCAGCTGCTAGGGCTTCTGTGCACTTTTGCATGACTTCCTTCGTGCACAGCACAGCCCAGGTCCCAGCACTCAGTCCTGCATTGCCAAACTCGCTGAGTTGACCTCCGACTTCGTGTGAGCCTCTTTTGTTGTGCTGAGATGACCGCCATGCTCAGATTTCCTGAATGCTTGTTCAGGTGCTTCTGCGGGTGCTGCCTGCTTCTGTGTGAGCTCTCTGTATTGCTGAGCGGCCCCTCTGTCTCCTCCTCCAAGGGGCGACCTTCTCCTCCTTCCTGGGCCCTGGCAGCACCCAAAACCTTCAACCGCGACTCTTGCAGCTAGCAAGGCTTGTTTGCGGTCTTTCTGCGTGGAAACAACTCTGCATCCTCCAGCATGCCGTGGGACATCTTCAGACCAAAGGAGAAGTTCCTGACACCTTCCGTTGTTGGAGAATCTTCGGCTTCTTCCACCCAGAGGCACCACTTTTGCACCTTCATCCGGGGTTCAGTGGGCCCCTGCCCCCCCCGGACACTTGCATGACTCTTGGACTTGGTCCCCTTCCTTTAAAGGTCCTCAGGTCCAGGAATCCGTCTTCAGTGCTTTGCAGTCAGTTGTTGTCCTTGCAGAATCTCCTATCACGACTTCAGTGCAGTTCTGGGGTAGTAGGGTAACTTTACTCCTACTTTTGAGGGTCTTGGGGGTGGGGGGGGTATCTTGGACACCCTTAGTGTTTTCTTAAACTCCCAGCGACCCTCTACACACTACACTGGGCCTGGGGTCCATTCGTGGTTTGCATTCCACTTTTGGAGTATATGGTTTGTGTTGCCTATTGCATCCTATTGTATTCTACAGTGTTTGCACTACTTTTCTAACTGTTTACTTACCTGATTTTGGTTTGTGTGTATATTTGGTGTATTTTACTTACCTCCTAAGGGAGTATATCCTCTGAGATATTTTTGGCACATTGTCACTAAAATAAAGTACCTTTATTTTTAGTAACTCTGAATATTGTGTTTCTTATGGTATAGTGCTATATGATATAAGTGGTATAGTAGGAGCTTTGCATGTCTCCAAGTTCAGCCTAAGCTGCTCTGCTATAGCTACCTCTATCAGCCTAAGCTGCTAGAACACTACTAATCTACTAATAAGGGATAATTGGGCCTGGCACAAGTTGTAAGTACCATCAGGTACCCACTATAAGCCAGGCCAGCCTCCTACAGAGTGGAACCACATGATGCCACATACCAGCAAGCAGAAGCAATGCTGAAAAATTATCCAAATCATAACCCTCTGGGCCTTGATCAAAAATAATTTGGCCTCCTGTTCCTCGTTCGCCTTTGTGTGCATTGAAAAACAGGAGTCTCAGAGTGAGGAATAGTGATAAAATCCAAGACATTACAGGCAAATGTAATGCAAACCGACAGATTTTTTTTTCAATATTGTCGACATAGTTTAAAACCTGAGAACTTAGCTGGACATATTACCTAGTCAATGTAAATAGCTGACAAATGTCATCAGCCACACAATGAGAAGAGGTCCACATCCACAAAGATGAGACATGGAAAACAGGGACTGACGCCAGTGTACAAGTCACAACAAAGGTACCATGATGTCATCACATTCGGGGAGGCAGAAGCCATGTCGCACTAACAAGTAGTGCTGGTGAGCTACTGCTGTAAGGCAGGAAGTTTTCAGGATACAGTCTGGCACCTGTAGAATATTCATTAATAAAGAAATCTGCAGGAAGAAGTATCCATTCTGAAGAAGAGCCCTAATCTTCCCTTGCTTACTTTAAAGGCAGACTTCATGTCAAACCTCTTATTATTTTAGCACTTAGACTATTTTCTTCAAGACAGGACCCTTCCAGGTCCCCTTATAGAGCACACTGCATTTTAGTTTGTTTTATTGATCTGCACTTAGAATATTTCTTATGCTCTCTTCCCCTGCCTTGAACTGAACAGTCTTTAAGACCTATGCTCTCCGATTTATTATTTTGTTTGTGCTAGACTGTGAAAGGTTTCTGAAAATTGAAAAATTAGGGGTTAGCTTCCACTGCCAATGATATTTTGCACGTATTTTGCATTTTTCTTATTTTAAATTGAATTGAATAACCATTATCTCTTTGATTTCTGTAATGATTATTACAATTAAAATAAATCTTTATGATTTGGACTTTGAACTTTTTCATGTGTGGATTTTATTGTGCGGAGTTTCCCTTCGTGAATTCTCTTGGTTTACATGAAATTTGTAATAGTGTTTAGGGCTCTCGTCCCGACGGTACTCACACAGAGCCCTGTTCTATCAAATCTGCCTTTTTAAATGGCACTAAGCGCTGACAGAGGACAAGCTGGTGAGCGAGGCCTACTTACAGCTGGTGCACCTCACAACTTCAGGCCTCTTAGTGCTGAGTGATTTCTGTCCGTATTCCACTTACAGGGTACGGACATCCCATAAGGATGAATAAAGGGGGCTTGGTCATAAGTGTACATAAGGAATCAACACAGGCAAGACAAATTATTCCATCAAAATCATTAATTCCCAAGAACCTAAACACTTCCCGCAATTCCATACAAAAGACTGATACTCACTTTAGAATTCCATCAGGGTTATCTATGATGGTTGCGCTGGTGTGTCCAAGGACATAGCCTGGGATCCAGCCCTCGGCTGCAGGACACTGATCAGTAGCGGCTCTGAACACCAGAAACATGCTCTGTTGAGTACTTGCCAGAATTTGTACCACCTCTCCCTGGCAAACACTGATCTCATCCTCCTTCACTGCCATGTAATCGTGTGTCACCAACATGGTGGAGATATTGCTACTGCTGCTACTTTCACTCTTTAGGTGTAGTAACAGTGATGGGGAGACAAGGAAGAACAAAGCAAAGAACATTTAGGATTAGCACAGACAAATCTCTCAATAATAATTCAACGTTCATTGTGAAATATTACTGACTGTAAATGTAAACCGCCTCCCGTATTTTAATATACTTCAAAGACAATGTAATAAGACATCATTGCTTATAAAAACAAAGTACAGGTCAGAACTGCCATTATAATTGTTTTTGTTAAAAATTTTGCTTAAGTATTGTATTGCAACATTTATGTAGTGCTTACTACCCCTATGTGGGGTGCTGAAGTACAAGTTACTTACCTTTGTTAACAAAATATCTGGTAGAGGCATATTCTAGTTGCAGATTCCTTACCTTAGAATTTCCCCCAGGCGTCAGACTGGATCCGGAGATTTTTCTTCGAGCAATACCCTTGCGCGTTGGCAGGTGGCGTCGGTCGACTCTGTGGGTGTCATTGGTGTCATGGTCGACGTGATGACATCAGGAGCAGTATATAGACGCCGCCTTCGCGCAGTGACGTCAGTTTCTTTTAACGACTTTCCATGCCAAAGCGCAGAGCCGCTTAGAACACTGAGATTGGTGACCTAGAGCTAAGACCCTGAAAGGGGGGAATCCCTGTCCCTAGAAATCAGTTCGCAAGCGGGGAGTATGGGTGGGCGGTAAGGAATCTGCAACCAGAATGTGTCTCTAAAAGATATTTCATTACTGAAGGTAAGTAACTTTTACATCTGATAGAGACTTCTAGTTGCAGATTCCTTACCTTAGAATAGATACCCAAGCAATGCCATCCTCGGTGGTGGGCTGTGAACCAAGATCATGCTATGAAGTCCTGCAGGACCGAACAACCAAAATAGACGTCCTGACGGGCCCGACTGTCCAGGCAGTAGTGCTTAGCAAACAAGTGCAGGGACGCCCATGTAGCTGCCTGGCAGATATCCAGGACAGGAACTCCGTGTGCTAACGCAGTAGAAGCAGAAGTTGCTCTGGTGGAATCAGCACGCAAGCTTCAGGAGGTTGCTTTTTGGCCAAAGCGTAGCACCTTTTGATGCAAAGAAGCACCCATCAAGAGATGGTACGCTTTTGCACCGCCTTCCCTTTTTTCGCACCCACTACCCAACGAAGAGTTGATCGTCCACCCAGAAATCTTTAGTACGATTGAGGTAGAAGGCCAATGCTCTTTTCGGGTCCAGACGGTGGAGTTTTTCCTCCTCATGGGAAGGATGTGGCGATGCGTAAAAAGTAGGCAGAGGGATGGACTGGCCTACATGAAAGGGTGTAACCACCTTAGGAAGGAAGGAAGCCCTAGTGCGCAACACAACTTTGTCAGGGTGCACAGACAAGTATGGAGGTTTTGAGGAAAGGGCCTGAAGCAGAGGTGATAGCGACCAGAAAGACAGTTTTGAAGGTGAGGAGCCACAAGGGAAAATTATGCATTGGCTCAGTGGGAGTACACATCAAGTAAGTAAGTACAATATTAAGGTTCCACTGAGGCATGATAAATGGAGTGGGTGTGTAGGAGGCTGGCCTGGCTTATAGTGGGTACCTGATGGTACTTCCACCTTGTGCCAGGTCCAGTTATCCCTTATTAGTAGATTAGTAGTGTTCTAGCAGCTTAGGCTGATAGAGGTAACTATAGAAGAGCAGCTTGGGCTGAACTAGGAGACATGCAAAGCTCCTACTATACCACTTATATCATGTAGCACTATATCATAAGGAAACACAATACTCAAAGTTGCTAAAAAATAAAGGTACTTTATTTTAGTGACAATATGCCAAAAGTATCTCAGAGGATATACTCCCTTAGGAGGTAAGTAATATACACAAAATATACACACACAAACCAAAATCAGGTAAGCAAACAGTTAGAAAAGAAGTGCAAACACTGTAGAACACAATAGAATGCAATAGGAGACAATAGGCCTAGGGACAACACAAACAATATACTCCAAAAGTGGAATGCGAACCACGAATGGACCCCAGGCCTAGTGTAGTGTGTAGAGGGTCACTGGGAGTGTAAGAAAACACTAAGGATGTCCAAGATACCCCACCCCAAGACCCTGAAAAGTAGGAGTAAAGTTACCCTACTACCCCAGAAAGACAGTGAAGTCGAGATAGGGGATTCTGCAAAGACAACAACTGACTGCAAAGCACTGAAGACGGATTCCTGGACCTGAGAACCTGCAAAGGAAGGGGACCAAGTCCAAGAGTCACGCAAGTGTCCAAGGGGGGTAGGAGCCCACTAAATCCCAGATGAAGGTGCAAAAGGGCTGCCTCCAGGTGGAAGAAGCCAATTGGTCAGAAGATGTCCCACGGCGTGCTGGAGGATGCAGAGTTGTTTGCACGCAGAAAGACCGCAAACAAGCCTTGTTAGCTGCAAGAGTTGTGGGTGACGGTTTTGGGTGCTGCCAGGGTCCAGGAAGAACCAGGAGGTCACCCCTTGGAGGAGGAGACAGAGGGGGCGCTCAGCAACACAGAGAGCCCACGCTAAAGCAGGCAGCACCCGTAGAAGCACCTGAACAGGCGTTCAGAAGATCTGAGCATGGCGGTCGTCTCAGCACAACAAAAGAGGGTCCCAAGAAGTCGGAGGTCAACTCAGTGAGTTGGGCAATGCAGGACGGAATGCTGGGGACCTGGGCTGTGCACGAAGGAAGTCTTGCAAAAGTGCACAGAAGCCCTAGCAGCTGCAGCTCACGCAGTACACAGGATTACTGTCTGGCGTGGGGAGGCAAGGACTTACTTCCACCAAATTTGGACAGAGGGACCGTCGGGGTCACTTGGATCAAGCTCCTGTGTTCCAGGGACCACGCTCGACAAGATGAGATGGGACCCAGAGGACCGGTGATGCAGAAATTTGGTGCCTGTGTTGGCAGGGGGAAGATTCCGTCAACCCACTGGAGATTTCTTCTTGGCTTCCAGTGCAGGGTGAAGGCAGACAGCCCTCAGAGTATGCACCACCAGGAAACTGTTGAGAAAGCCGTCAGGGTGAGGCGCTACAATGTTGCTGGTAGTCTTCTTCATACGTTGTTGCGGTTTTGCAGGCGTCCTGGAGCAGTCAGCGGTCGATCCTTGGCAGAAGTCAAAGAGAGAAGTGCAGAGGAACTCTGGTGAGCTCTTGCATTTGTTATCTGAATAGAAACCCACAGGAGAGACCCTAAATAGCCCTCAGAGGAGGATTGGCTACCTTCCCAGGTAAGAGCCTATCAGGAGGCATCACCTGCTGGCACTGGCCACTCAGAGGTCTCCATTGTGCCCTCACACCTCTGCATTCAAGAAGGCAGAGGTCCGGGACACACTGGAGGAGCTCTGGACACCACCCCTGGGGTGGTGATGGACAGGGGAGTGGTCACTCCCCTTTCCTTTGTCCAGTCTCGTGCCAGAGCAGGGACTGGGAGATCCCTGAACCGATGTAGACTGGTTTATGAAAGGAGGGCACCATCTGTGCCCTTCAAAGCATTTCCAGAGGCCAGGAGAGGCTCCGCCTCTCAGGCCCCTCACACATATTTCCAAAGGGAGAGGGTGTAGCAACCTCTCTCAGTGGAAATCCTTTGTTCTGCCTTCCTGGGACTGGCCTGCCCAGGCCCCAGGAGGGGCAGAAACCTGTCTGAGGGTTGGCAGCAGCGTAGCTGCAGAAAGAAACACAGAGAGCTGGTTTAGCAGTACCCGGGGTCCATGCGGGAGCCCCGGGGATGCATGGAATTGTGTCCCCAATACCAGAATGGTATTGGGGTGTCAATTCCATCATCCTAGACATGTTACATGGCCATGTTCGGAGTTACCATTGTGAAGCTACACAAAGGTATTGACCTATATGTAGTTCACATGTGTAATGGTGTCCCCACATTCATAAAGTCCGGGGAATTTGCCCTGAACAATGTGGGGGCACCTTGGCTAGTGCCAGGGTGCCCTCACACTAAGTAACTTTGCACCTAACCTTCACTAAGTGAGGGTTAGACATATAGGTGACTTATAAGTTACTTAAGTGCAGTGAAAAATGGCTGTGAAATAACATGGACGTTATTTCACTCAGGCTGCAGTGGCAGTCCTGTGTAAGAATTGTCTGAGCTCCCTATGGGTGGCAAAATAAATGCTGCAGCCCATAGTGATCTCGTGGAACCCCGATACCCTGGGTACCTAGGTACCATATACTAGGGAATTATAAGGGTGATCCAGTGTGCCAATCAGAATTGGTAAAATTAGTCACTAGCCTGCAGTGATAATTTTAAAAGCAGAGAGAGCATAAACACTGAGGTTCTGGTTAGCAGAGCCTCAGTGATACAGTTAGGCACCACACAGGGAACACATATAGGCTACAAACGTATGAGCACTGGGGTCCTGGCTAGCAGGATCCCAATGACACATATCAAACACACTGACAACATAGGGTTTCCCGTATGAGCACTGGGGCCCTGGCTAGCAGGATCCCAGTGAGACAGTAAAAACACCCTGACATATACTCACAAACAGGCCAAAAGTGGGTGTAACAAGGCTAGAAAGAGGCTTCTTTCCTACAGGGTGGAAATAAATGGGTGAGCCCTTTAGGCATCTACTCACAATAGGAGATTTAAAGAGTGAGGGCTGATCAGGTAGCCTGAGAAAGGCTGAAATGGCAGACAAATACCCTTTAATGGTGCCCAAAGCAGAGCCCTGCCGGGCCAAAGAAAGAATGAACAGAAGAATCTTGGATAGCGGGGCAGAAAGGGGATCAACAGATTTGTTGGTACACCACGCCACAAATTTATTCCAACGACAAGCGTATACAGTTTTGGTTGATGGACGCCTGTCTGCCAAGATAACATTGCAGACTTCGGGTGGAAGGGCAAAAGCCATCAACTGGCGCAGTTCAATCTTTACCCATGAAGGTGGAGGTTGGACAGGTTCGGGTGAAAACCGTCCCCTGTTGCTGCAACAGAAGATCCGCCCGAAGAGGCAGTCTGAGTGGAGGATCGATGGACATGCTAGAAAGCTCTGGATACCATACTCTCCGTGCCCACTCCGGAACCACCAAGATGACTTGGGCCTGGTTGTTGCTGATTTTCTTGAGAACTCTGGGCAGAAGAGGCATATGCGGAAAGGCGTGCAGGAGGCCGGAGTTCCAATCGAGACGAAAAGCGTCTCCAAGCGAGTGCCGCCTTGGAAACACCAACGTGCAAAACAACTGACATTGTATATTCTTTGAGGAGACGAACTGATCTAACTGACTCTCACCACTCCTGAAAGAGACCTTGCGCCACCTCCGGGTGGAGGTGCCATTCGTGACGGCTGAGTTCATCTGCTCTGGCGTTCAGAAAGACCGCCAGATGTTGAACCACCAGGGTAATGTCCTGATGAGCCAGTCATGTCAAGAGGCGTAGTGTCTCCTGACAAAGGGTCCATGACCCTACTCCGCCCTGTTTGTTAGAGTACCACATGGCGGTAGTATTGTCCGTGAACACCTGTACCACTTTTCCTTTGAGTGAGGGAAGGAATGCTTTCAACACAAGCCTGATCGCCCAGAGCTCCAGCAGACTGATATGGAGCCCAGACTCCGCCGGGGATCAAAGTCCTCTGATCTCCGCCTCTCCCATGTGGCCGACCCAACCCAGATAGATCTGTCACTATAGATAGATCTGGTTGGGGAAGGGAGAGGGATCTGCCGTGGACCCAATGCGGATTCAAAAGCCACCACTGCATGTCTTTCGCAGTCCCCTCTGAGATTTAGGCCAGGTCAGAGAGATTCCCCTGATGCTGCTCCCACTGGAACTTCAGGTCCCACTGCAGAGCCCGCATATGCCATCTGGCTTGTGTCACTAGCAGGATGCAGGAGACCATGAGGCCCAGCAGCCTCAGAGTCAGTCTGACCGAAACCCAAGACTGAGGCCGAAAGACTGGAATCATAGCCTGAATGTCTTGGACTCCTTTTTTGGGAGGTTAAGCTCAAAACTGCACTGTGTCCAGAACCGCTCCGATGAAAGGGAGCGACTGAGAGGGAGTCAGGTGTGACTTCTGCACATTTATAGTGAACCACAGCGTGTGCAGGAGGGTCATCATAGTCTGAAGGTGGGAGAAGACTTTCAGGGGCGAAACCGCCTTCAACAGCCAGTCGTCAAGGTAGGGGAAGACTGAGACCCCTAACCTGCGCAGATGAGCTGCAACCACCGCCATCACTTTCATGAACACCTGTGGGGCGCTGGCAAGGCTGAAGGGGAGCATGGTAAACAGAAAGTGCTTGCGACCTACCACGAATTGTAGGTAACGTCTGTGGGCAGGCAAGATGGGGATGCCGAAATAAGCATCCTGCAAGTCCAATGCTACCATCCAGACAGAACCTGAGCCAGGGTGAGCATTTTGAATTTCTCCTTCTTGAGGAAGTAGTTTAGGTCTCGATGGTCTAGAATAGGGCGTAAGCCCTTGTCCTTTTTTGATATCAGAAAGTAGCGGGAATAACAACCACAACCTACTTCTGGCACATGGACCTTTTCTATAGCTCCCTTGGCCAATATAGCTGCGACTTCCTGACGGAGAAGCGCCAAATGATCCTCTGTAAGGTGATTGAATGATGGTGGCATGGGTGGTGGAGCAGATTCGAAAGGGAGGGAGTAGCCCTTTCGAACTATCTGCAAAACCCACCTGTCCGTGGTGATATTTTCCCAGAGGGGCAGGTGATGGTGAATCCTGCCACCAACTGGACAGGAGTGAGGGGACGGACTAGGAGGGTTTGGAAGCTGCAGCGGGGCACAGATGGACTGGGCAGACCTCTGGTTCCCTGTCCCATGGCCACGTGGGATTCCGCATCCCTGGCCACGCATAGGCTGAACAGCGCGCGAGGCACAGTGGCTGGGTGGAGGACGTGACAGGGAGCCCCTTCTGTGGCCACGAAAGGGGCGAAAAGCGGACTGTGGTGGGCGAGGGGCAGAGGAAAGACTGAGGGACCGAGCCGTAACCTGGGAATCCTTGAACCTCTCCAAGGCCATGTCAGCTTTGTCTCCGAAGAGACGGGAGCCAACAAAGGGCATGTCCATGAGTGACTGTTGGACATCTCCCGAAAAACCAGAAGTGCCTAATCAGGCATGACGTCATAAGGCCACCGCCGAAGCAACCTATCTACCCAGAGAGTCAGTCAGGTCCAGCCCACAATGGATTGTGAACATTGCCGCATCTCTCGCATCGGTCACAGCTTGGGAGGCGATAGCACGGGCCTCCTTCGGTATCTTCGGCAGGACTTGTGCAACCGTATCCCACAAAGAGTGGATATAGCGGCCCAAAAGGCATGCAGTATTCACAGACTGCAGCGCAAGACTGGAGGAAGAAAACAACTTCTTGCCAAATTTTTCCAGCCTTTTGGATTCGCTATCTGGGGGTGAGGAAGGGAATGCACCTGAAGAAGAGGAAGTATGGATAACAAAACTCTCAGGAGTGGGGTGTTGGGACAGGAATTTAGGGTCGTTCGGAGCTGGTCGATGGTGGCGTGCGATAGTCCTATTCACAGGAGCCCCTGTGTTGGGTTTGGATCATGCACCCAAAAGGACATTGGTGAGGGCCTCATTAAAAGACAAAAGGGGTTCTGAAGTAGAAGCCCTAGGCTGTAGCACCTCCGTCAGGAGATTAGACCTGACCTCAACAGTGGAAAGCTCGAGACCAGAGTCGCCGGGGATAAGAAATGGGTTGATGTCGATAGTGGGCGCCACTGACGTCGGGCGAGTCGATAATCGACCCAGCGCCCGGGAAGGTCTCAAGGGTGCGACCGGCGCTGGTGCAGATCCGCGCACAGATCCGGAGGTGACCTCGGTGGTTGGAACCAAAGCTGCCGGCGCGAAACCTGAAGGCCCCTCAGCCGAACCCCTTGGTCAGGAAGGCGCCATATCGGGGTCGGACCACCCAAATATGAGCCGCATGACCTCATAAAACTCTTTACGATGGGTGGGGGTCGCTCCGGCCCCAGGAAACTCAGGGAAGTGTGGAGCCAACCCAAATGCAGGCTCTGAGGACAGAGGCCTTGTGCGCGGACACACTTCCCGCATCGCGTCAGCCGATGGGACTTCTTCTTCTTACCTTGACCTGAGGATTTAGAAGAAGACGAGTGGTGATGACTCCGAGACCGGGACCTACGCAAAGTCGAGTGCCGGGCCGCCATTAGCTTTAGGGTCCGCTCCCTCAATGACTTTGGGTGCATGGCCCGGCCCTCGGAGCATGACTTCGGGTCGTGGGCGCGCTCGAGATACCACAGACAAACCCGATGAGGATCTGTCACCGACATCGTCCGATGACAGTCCTCGCATGGCTTTAACCCAGTCTTCAGGGACATCCTCGACGCACCAAAGTTTCACAGAAAAAAGTTGCAGAAACAGTCGAATTCGGACAAAAAATAGCCAGGGAGGCTCTTCTCCAGATCAGCCCATGGCACGGAAAGAAAAGAACTGACCTCACTGCGCCAGGGCGGCGTCTATATACTACTCTCAACATCATTCGGTGACCACAACGCCAACGACGCCCGCGGAGTCGACCGACGCCACCTGCGGACATGCAAGGATATTGCTCGAAGAAAAATCTACGGATCCAGTCTGACGCGCTGGGGGAAATTCTAGGGTAAGGAATCTGCAACTAGAAGTCTCTATCAGATGTTCCTGCCTACATGGGTGGCACACTGCACAATATAGGGTGTTTGGCTGAAATTATTTGGCCTTTGCTTTGATTCTACATAGAAACTGTTTCCATGTCATGTGTGAAGACCACTGAGATGCAGTTATTGTGTTATGTGATTCAGCACTTAGTGTGAGGGGTGAAGAAAGTGTTAGAGACAGGTGTGCCGTTTATGGTTTTCAGTAAGCTGATGGCTTTGAGCAGCTCTGTAGGTCCCTTTCCGGTATTTCTCATGTTCAGAGTCCACTGAGGGGGTTACCGTACTGGGTTGTCCATTCTGAAGTATCTTGTTTAAGTTTATGGTCCTAAGCAGGCATGGTTAAAGGGAGAAGTAGTAGACAGACCTGCCGGGATGGACTTTGTTAATATCATCCCAAATCTGATAGGCATTGTGAGATGCCAAGAAGTGGCTGTAGTATGCTACTAGTCGAGACCTGCAGTGTGAGTCTATATTAGAGTCCTCTGTTGGCCAGCGCTGTGTGGCAGATCTCTTCAGTTATTCTTGGGCCTGTTCAATATGTGATGCATGGTTTGTTGCTGGGGAAGTGTTTTGTCTTATGTATGTGTCAAGCAGTAAAAGGGGATACTTAAACAGTCTGTATGAACTACAATTGACTTGTCTGACTACTGAGTGTTGTCAAATTAATGTTAGTGTGGGTATTTATATTGTAATGTAAATGCATTAGCAGGAATTAGGTGTGATTGCTCATGGGAAAGGAAGGGAGATAGGTGAATTCATGCATTGGTTGGCAGTACTAATAGATAAGCTACAGGACATTGGGTATTATTAGTGTGCATGGTATGACTTTTAAAGGAGAGATTGTGACCTTTGAAATAAGGTCTGGTCAATTTGCAGAGATACAATAGTAATGATTAAACAAAACATACAAGTTAGTTTGAGTAGGCTGTACTCAGAGAGTGGAGGCATGCATAGAATGGAAAGAAAGGAGAGAGATATCATTTGAGAGACAAGCATTGGCAAAAGCAATAGGTCTGTCCGGTTTTTCTTCTTTAACTATCGATAGCAAGCTCACAATGGGTGTGATTAAGAGTTAGACGGTACAGTGGTAATGGTAAAATCACCTTCGAATTTACTGGTACTATGCAGTAAATTCATCCCACGATCTTCCAGATATGAGTTAACCCCTAGGAATGAGGTATTACCAAGTATATGCAACTTTTCCAGCCATTAAACCACAGAAAAATCCTTGTTCTGTGGGGGAAACAAAAATACTTGCTACCTACTCCGAGCAAGCATGTAAAAATTTGCTGGCATCGGGGAACATTGCATGCTTCCCCTTCCATCACCCCCATCAGCCAAATCCCCATGCAATTTTTTGGCTGGAGTTAGTGGGTGAAAAAACGGTACCTGGTTCTCCCACACCTGCAAAAATCAATTGTGTAAATGCTTTGCCAAGAATCTCTAAATTGGGGCCATTGTCTGGAGAAATGCAAACATCTGTGTAATGTTTATTACAGTGTCATCTACCTATATGCACAAAGATGTTTGTACGGTAATAGTAAGCATGGAGTATAAAATATCAAACCAATAAGCAGTCCGGGGCTTTTAGACTAGGCACTGTGTCCACAGGAATACTAAGAATAAAAATTCTACATCCTGACATCATTAGCTTTGGCTGTAGCCTGTGAAATCCCATTTGCAGACAGATCAGAATATTTGTATATATTATAAATTAACTTCTGAACAAATAGGCAAACAGAAAACAGATCCAATCTTCTCAGACTGCCATACCACATCTTATCTTTTCTACAGTTCATTAAATAAATAACGTGGTATCATCATTTTTCTGCAGTATGCTACTCACTTCACAGCTGCCCTGTGCTACTGGAAGGGTTGCTGACTTCCTGCCACTTCATAACCTTGCCTTTGCAGCGAGTACCAGCCAAGGCCTTGCCTGCTTGGGTAACGGCTATCACCTGTCTCAATGGTGCTCCTTTTATCAACCATGAAAGCAAAAGGATAGCTCAAACATGCAGGAAACCAAACCGTGACATCTGCATTCAACCCTATTAACTTATCCCACCAGTAACTGGCAGTACAGACCTTTAAAGAAATTCAAATGAAAATGCATTTGTTTTATGCTAATAAAGTTTTTGTTTGCAAATGACAATGCAAATATTAGATAATGTTTAACATGATGGATTTATCCCATTCATTTTACCCATAAACCGGGGTAGGATGCAAAATGTAAGCACATTGTGGCTATGGCTATATATAAAGCCTTACAATGGTACAGTATGAATTATTCAATAAAATCAAGCCGTTAACAATACATGGTAAGGCAGCATGGACATAAATACAGCACCTGTCACTACTCTGCATAAACATGTACAATAGGTACAAGGGGGAATGTAAGTATAATGTCCATATCACAGACACTGGGTCTTCACTAAACACGTTCCTCTACTTACAGGCATGTTATTCTTTAACAGACTAGTTAAGTTTGAAGCAAGTACTCAGATTAGCCTAAAAAGAAGTCATTCAGCTTAGGACCTGTTTGTTCACATCTCTTGCTGAGAGACATGTTCACAAAGTAAACGTCCTTTATCTACAGTAGTGACAGCACCTGCTGCATGAGATACTCAACCTTTACAGGTAAGTCAGAACCAGCCCTTATCAGTGAGGAGAGCCAGAAGAAATTGAAAGAGACCCCAGGAGGACCCTCCGGAAGCAAGCACAGGGAGTCGCGAAGAGGCCTCAGCAGCACAAAGAAGATGGAAGCCCACGTCGGTCTTGGAGCTGTGTGATGCTTGAGGATGGGGCTTCCTGCAGCGATGAGGTCTTCAAGCTGAAGAACCAACAAGCCTTGGTGACAACAGTAGATGCAGCGCACAGGGGTTCTGTCCCAGCAGCTCCAACAAGGGACCACCCTCTTCCCAGTTGCAAAGAAGACAGGTCAGACATCTAGAGAGCTGCAGAACTACCACCTGTGTTGCAGAGTCTTGAGGAGTCAGTGGGACCGTTGGATGCACAAACCAGTCGTAGAGGTTGCAGTGCCTGCAGTTGAGGGGAGATACTTCTTCACTCCAAGGGAGATTCCTTCTGGATGTCCTTAGTGCAGGCAGAGGTCCTGTAACTCTGGAGGATGCACGGCCACAAAAGTTGCAAAGTTCTTGCAATGCTCGGGGACAAGGTTGCAGTGGGAGCCCTCCTACCTGTTGCAGGCTTCTCTTGGTTACCAATAAAGTCCAGCAGCAGAATCCAGTGTCCAGGTCGCAGAAGAAGTCATGAAGGTGAATCTGGGGTTCCCACCCGCAGGGGAGCTCTTAAGTAACCCAGGTGGGGAGTTGGACGATTTTTGTGGTGACCCACCTATTAGGGAGGGGTCAGGGATGCTACATTACTGAACTGACCAGTCAGATGCTCCCAGAGGCCTCTGCTCATCCTGTTTCCCAGATGACACAATCAAGTGGCCACCTGGCAGAGCTCTAGGCACCCCACCACAGGGGGAGCTGGACGGGGGTGGTCACTCCACTGTCCTTTGTGTGTTTCGCACCAGAGTTGGAGCCTGGAGGCTCCTGCACTGGAAGGAACCAATATTGGAAGAAGGGAACCAAATGTGCCCTTCAAAGAAGTCTGGTGACGCTCAGGAGCACCCCTACTCTAGCCCAGAGACACCTATCTCTAAAGGAGAGGGAGTGAGACCTCTCCTCTAAAGGAAATAGCTTTGTTTGACCTTCCCCTGCCTGCGTTAAGCTCAGCAGCAGGAAAGCAGAACAGTATCTGGGGCAGGCGGCAGCACTGGCTTGCACGCAGACCCTGCAAGGACAGGCAGACATGGGGTATTCCCTCTAAGGAACCCCCAAAGTACATGGTATCATGCAACTAACACTAGAACCGGTGTACCAGTGTAGTTGCCTGATTCCAACATGAAACGTGACTAGGTTTGGAGAAACCATTATGTAGTTGGACATCTCGTAATGATCAGTGTCCACTACATACCTTAGAATGGTTTCCACACACTTATAAAGCCCAGAAAAGGGAGTCTGGGGTTTGTAGGTGTACCTTTGCTCATGCAGGGGTACCCTCACACTTAGAACCATGCACCCTGCCCTTGGTCTGAAGGGCCTACCCTAGGGGTGACTTATAGGGTCAAAGTGCAGTGACTGCGATATAAGGTAAACCTTATATCTGGGATGAAATGTGCATGCACCATTTCATACAGGCTGCAATGGCAGGCTTGTAGACACAGTTTGCAAAGGCTCCCATGGGTGGCATAGTACACGTGGAAGTCCATGGGGGACCCCTGATGTACCAATGCCCTGGGTACCCAAGTACCATATACCAGGGACTTAGAGGGGCACATTAGTATGCCAATTGTGGGGTGTATGAGACACTTACCAACACAATTTAGTGGAGAAAACACTCACACTGGGGTCCTGGTTAGCAGGATCCCAATTTACTACATTCAAAACACACTGACACCAGGCAAAAAGTGGGAGCAACTATGTCAGAAAGATCCCACTTTCCTACACTTACCCTTGGAATTGTTTAGGCAAATGAAGAATATTTGAATAGGATTCTATGTGTGGACCAGTAACATTATGACCCAAGGGCTTTCACTGTAAATTGAGCTTTGAACAATAAAACCAGGCAGGGAGCAGTGTCTGAGAAGGAGTATCTGTTGTGCCACGAGACAGTAGAGCAAGACCTTTCAGCAGAACATGCTTCTTATCCTGCTGCAATGGAATCGAGCAGGCTGGAGTGGGTTGAGAAATTACATTTTATGTCATTTTTTACACAGAGCTCACCTCAGTGGCTCTGCTGACATTGTTTAAGGGGGGGGGGACTCTAGTTGAGGAGTCCCCTGATACTGCTAGTCTGCTGTCTGAGATGATAGTGCAAGGAGTCACAATCCATGCTGGCAAAGCTGGTTCTCTATTTTTAATGTCCTGCGGTGCTTCGTGGTGTTAGCATTTTATCAATGTTAGAGATTAAAACAAAACTGTGCAGAAAGGGAAAATAGAAACAGAGTGGCATACCAGCAATAATAAAATGAAAGAAACATTGTCCCAAGAGCATTGAAGGGCACTATTTTCTCATTAGATTACCACATTGTGCACAGGCAAAATGCCATCACTCACACAAAGGGTAGCTTTGGTTGAAGTGGTCTGATACATTGCCCCATGTGGTAGTCAGAAGCAAAGTGCAACTGACTTTTTGACAGACCAACGCAAGCAGACTGCTGACCAGTGGCCCCTATATATATGTGTATGTATAATTTATGGATTTTTTTGAAGAAAAAATAGTGTGGCGAAACAACTAATGCTGTCCCTATGGCCAGACCTTTAAAACAAAAAATAAATAAATTGAGATTTGGAAAGTTTAGGTCAAACCCTGCTTTCAAGCTGAGTTTTCACAAATACTGTGGAAGCTTTTGAGACTGCATGCAAACCTGAAGAAATAAAAAACATTATTTGCGCTTGTTGCAATACTACTGTAGGTCATGAAAACATCACTGTGCACAAGAAGCGCTCTAACACATGCGTAAATAGTATTACAAAAATATGGTTTAATGTTCCCGGAAAATACAAAATAGGAAAGCTATACTTTTCATTCAAAGGTTTACGTTTGTGCTAGAGATGTGCAGACATCATATAGTACAAAGTACAGCATCTTATATTTAAGATGGTCTTGCTACAATAAAACATATCTTAAGTAGCCCTCGCTTGCTCCTCTAGGCTAGGTTTTTGCTATGCATTTATGAAACAGGTAAGGAAACAGGCTCTGTAATTTGTTCCAAAAATGTGAAGTTGCAAATTAGCGTTTCACAAATCAATTGAATAAGTTAACAACTATAGCTCGATAAGGACGATGAGGGCCACTAGTGAAATGCTATATGTCAGATAATGACTATCCACTATAGGAGTCTAATACAATTTATCGTGCATTTTTATATACAAACGGTGTCCAAAGTAATTGTGTGGAACTGGAAACCGTGAAATCGAAAGTAATTAACTACCTCATTCTTAAAATCCGTGACTTGCATGATTAGAGTTCCTATTTAGGCTGGATACTTCACCTGAATCGGTCACACCATTGGTGCTAAAAGAACGTTCAGAGTGGGGATGATGCCACCAATGTTACTTCACTGCATTTATAGTGACTGCAAAACTTCCTAGCCTAACACAAAGGACAAGGGCAGAAAATGAACCACTCCCATTTCGCAAGAGAGTGGTCCTGAGTGTAGTATGTAGCTGGTAATGCATGTTGGCGTACACTGTCACAAATGTTTCCAAAGTCTGATGTGGTAGCTTATTGATGTGGCAGCACCACCAGAACCCCTAATTCCAGCGCCTATGTGGTCATCCATACAGGAGAGATAATAAGACTCCCTCTGCAAATCGACATGGTGCGGAGGTCTGTGTAGGGTCTCTGACGGGCTACAAATAGCCATGACTTACAGGGCTGTCACAAATATGAACTAGGGTGTGTGTCCTTGTATGCACGGCCAGATTCCACAAGTATAAGACGATATAAAAATAAATTTGAAAAAAAAAACCACAGCTTGCGCCAACTCATGCTTCCAGCTGGGACCCTACCCCAGGGAGGACGTCATGTTGTAAGTCCAAACTGAAACAAAGTGCTTGCCTTTGGTAAACTGGGGATACGGAGTGTAAGTAGGCAAATGCCGCAAAGGCTGATAATATTTAGCAGTAATGTAGGAAGTTGGCTCTGTATATACTATCTCAAAGTGAGAGATAGTGTGCACAGAGTCCAAGGGTTCCCCTTAGTGTTGATAGTGGCAAAAATAGATAATACTAATGCTCTATTTTGGGCTAGTGTGGTCGAGCAGTAGGCTTATCAGAGGGCAGTGTTAAGCATTTGTTGTACACACACAGGCAATAAATGAGAACACACACTCAAAGACATAACCCCAGGCCAAGATGTTTTATATAGAAAATATTATTTTCTTAATTTATTTTAGACCCACAAGATTCAGAATTTAGGTAAGTACATAAATTGTAAGGTACTTCACACAGACAAGTATGGAACTTTGAATTAAAACAGTAGTATACACAGTTTTGGGAAAACTGGCAACAAGCTATCTTAAAAGTGGACACTGCAAAAATCAACAGTTCCTGGGGGAGGTAACTATTTGTTAGTTTCTCAGGTAAGTAAAGGCCTTACAAGATCAGTCTCCTGGGCATAGGCAGCCACCGTTGGGGGTTCAAGCCAACCCCAAACTCACCGCACAAGCAACACAGGGCCGGTCAGGTGCAGAGATCAAAGGAGGGCCCAAATAACATAGGCGCCTATGGAGAACAGGGGTGCTCCGGTTACAGTCTGCTAGCAGGTAAGTGCCTGCGTCCTCTTGGAGCAGACCAGGGAGGTTTTGTAGAGCACTGGTGGGGACACACACAGGCACAAAAAACACACCCTCAGCAGCACAGGCGCGGCCAGGTGCAGTGTGCAAAGTAGGTGCCAGGTTTTGCATTGAAAGCAACAGAGGGACCCGGGATCACTCTAGCGGTGCAGGCAGGGCACATGGTCGCTTCTCGGGCCAGCCACCGACTGGGCTAGGATGGGGGCAGCCTGCTGGTCACTCCTGCACTGGTAGGTGGTTCCTCTCTGTCCTGGGGGCTGCAGGTGCAGTGCTTGGTTCAGGCATCGGGTTCCTTTGTTACCAGGCAGTTGCGGTCAGGGGGAGCCTCTGGATCCTCTCTGCACGCGTCGCTGTGGGGGTGCAGGGAGGTCGACACAAGGTGTCCACGTTGTTTTTAAACAGAGCTGCTGTTCTCTGGAGGTTCTTGGTCCTTTAGGTGCAGGGCAGTCCTCAGAGGTCGCTGGTCCCGCTGGATGCGTCGCTGTGCAGGTCTTTGTGTCTGGAGAGAGGCCCGGTAGGGCTGGGGCTACGCCAGATGTTGTCTCCGTCGTCTGTGCGGGGCTTTCAGGTCAGCAGTCCTTCTTCTTTCTTCAGGTCGCAGGAATCTGATTTCCTGGGTTCAGGGTCGCCCCTAAATACTCAATTTAGGGGGCTGTTTAGGTCTGGGGACAGGAACCAATGGCTACTGTCCCGGAGGGTGGCTACACCCTCTTTGTGCCTCCTGGAGGAAAGTACCCTCTTGCCTGGTATGTTACCCCCATTTTTACATGTATAAAGTTTGTTTCTGCCTGTCTCACTGGGATCCTGCTAGCCAGGAATCCAGTGCTCATAGTTTGTGGACTTAATGTGTGTATCTGTGTAGTGACTAACTGTGTCACTGAGCTCTGCTAACCAGAACGTCAGTGCTTATGCTCTCTCTGCCTTTAAAATTGTCACTATAGGCTAGCGACCATTTTCACCAATTCTAATTGGCACACTGGAACACCCTAAAATTCCCTAGTCCTGGGGTTCCAGGGGATCCCTAAGGGCTGCAGCATTTCTTTTGCCACCCATAGGGAGCTGAGGCAAATCTTACACAGGACTGCTACTGCAGTATGAGTGAAATAAGGCACACGTTATTTCACAGCCATTTTACACTGCACTTAAGTAATTTATAAGCCACCTATATGTCTACCCTTCACTTAGTGAAGATTAGGTGCAAAGTTACTAAGTGTGAGGGCACCCCAGCACTAGCCAAGGTGCCCCCACATAGTTCAGGGCAATTTCCCCAGACTTTGAGAGTGCGGGGACACCATTACACACGTGCACTACATATAGATCAATACCAATATGTAGCTTCACAATGGTAACTCCGAATATGGCCATGTAATATGTCTAACATCATGGAATTGTCCCCCCATGCCAAATCTGGTATTGGGGTGCCAATCCCATGCATCCCCGGGGCTCCACTATGGACCCCGGGTACAACCAAACCAGCTCTCTGGGGTTTTCCCTGCAGCTACCGCTGCTGCCACGCCACAGACAGGGTTCTACCCTCCTGAGGTCTGGGCAGCCCGGTCCCAGGAAGGCAGAACAAAGTATTTCCTCTGAGAGAGGGTGTTACACCCTCTCCCTTTGGAAATAGGTGTTAAGGGCTAGGGAGGAGTATCTTCTCCCAGCCTCTGGAAATGATTTGAAGGGCACAGATGGTGCCCTCCTTGCATAAGCCAGTCTACACGAGTTCAGGTAACTCCCAGCCCCTGCACTGGCGCGAAACTGGACAAAGAAAAGGGGAGTGACCACTCCCCTGTCCATCACCACCCCAGGGGTGGTGCCCAGAGCTCCTCCAGTGTGTCCCAGACCTCTGCCATCTTGAATCCAGAGGTATGAGGGCACAGTGGAGGCCTCTGAGTGGCCAGCAGGTGACGTCAGAGACCCCTCCTGATAGGTGCTTACCTGACTTGGTGGCCAATCCTCCTCTGAGGGCTATTTAGGGTCTCTCCAGTGGGCTTTTCCTCAGATAACGACTTGCAAGAATTCACCAGAGTTCCTCTGCACTTCCCTCTTCGACTTCTGCCAAGGATCGACCGATGCCTGCTCCAGGACGCCTGTAAAACTGCAACAAAGTAGCAAGAAGACTACCAGCGACATTGTAGCGCCTAATCCTGCCGGCTTTCTCAACTGTTTCCTGGTGGTGCATGCTCTGCGGGCTCTCTGCCTTCACCCTGTACCTGGAAGCGAAGAAGAAGAAACCTCCCGTGGGTTGACGGAATCTTCCCCCTGCTCTAGCAGGCACCAAAACTTCAGCGCTACCGGTACTCTAGGACCCCTCACATCCTGACCAGCGTGGCCTCTGGAACACAGGTAGTGGACCCAAGTGACACAGACTGTCCAGTGGTCCAACTGTCCAAATTTGGAGGAGGTAAGTCCTTGCCTCCCCCTCCAGACAGTAATCCTGTGCACCTCGTGAACTGCAGCTGCTAGGGCTTCTGTGCACTTTTGCTTGGAATCATTCGTGCACAGCCTAGCCCAGGTCCCCAGCACTCCATCCTGCATTGCTCAACTCGCTGAGTTGACCACCGGCTTCGTGGGACCCTCCTTTGTAATATTGAGACGACCGCCGTGCTCAGTTTTCTTGAACCCGTGTTCAAGTACTTCTGCCGGTGCTGCCTTCTTGTGCGTGGGCTCTCTGGGTGGATGAAAGCCCCCTCTGTCTCCACTCCCAAGTGGCGACCTCCTGGTCCTTCCTGGGCCAGGGCAGCACCCTTTTTCTTCGACAGCGACCCTTGCAGCTAGCAAGGCTTGTTTGTGGTCTTTCTCCAAAGAAACAACTCTGCATCCTCCAGCACTCCGTGGGACATCTTCTGCACAAAGGAGAAGTTCCTAGCACCTTTCGTTATTGCAGAATCTTCAGCTTCTTCCACCCAGAGGCAGCCATTTTGCACCTTCATCCGGGGTTTAGTGGGCTCCTGCCCCCCCGGACACTTTCATGACTCTTGGACTTGGTCCCCTTCCTTTGCAGGTCCTCAGCTCCAAGAATCTGTCTTCAGTGCTTTGCAGTCTGTTGTGGTTTTTGCAGACTCCTCTATCACAACTTTAATGTGTTTCTGGGGAAGTAGTATCACTTCACTCGTACTTTTCAGGGTCTTGGGGTTACGTATCTTGGACACCTTTAGTGTTTTCTTACACTCCCAGCGACCCTCTACACACTACACTAGCCTAGGGGTCCATTTGTGGTTCGCATTCCACTTTTAGAGTATATGGTTTGTGTTGCCCCTAGGGCTATTGCATCCTATTGTATCCTACAGTGTTTGCACTATTTTTCTAATTGTTTACTTACCTGATTTTGGTTTGTGTGTATATTTTGTGTATTGTACTTACCTCCTAAGGGAGTATATCCTCTGAGATATTTTTGGCACATTGTCACTAAAATAAAGTATCTTTATTTTTAGTAACTCTGAGTATTTTGTTTCTTATGATATAGTGCTATATGATATAAGTGGTAAAGTAGGAGCTTTGCATGGCTCCTAGTTCAGCCTAAGCTGCTCAGCTATAGCTACCTCTATCAGCCTAAGCTGCTAGAACACTACTAATCTACTAATAAGGGAAAACTGGACCTGGCACAAGGTGTAGGTACCATCAGGTACCCACTATAAGCCAGGCCAGCCTCCTACACCTCCTCCCTCAGGGGAGGGGGGCACATCCCTAATCTTCTTGGGGGAATCCTCCCAAACAAGATGGAGGATTTCTTAAGGCAGGGGTCACCTCATCTCAGGACACTTCAGGGGTTGTCCTCACTGGTGGGTGACTCCTCCTTGTTTTTTTATAATTATCTCCTCCAGCCTTGCTGCCAAAAGTGGGGGCAGTGGCCGGAGGGGCGGGCATCTCCACTGGTCGATGGAATCGGATCTGAACTACTGACGGTGCGCGCAGGGTACTGCTCAGAAAAAACTCCAGATTCGAAGCTGATGCCAGGGCATTCTAAGGTAAGGAAGCTGCAGCTAGAAGTCTCTATCAGATAAACCATTTCACAGGACTGCCACTGCAGCCTGTGTGAAATTGTGCACACATTATTTCACAGCCATTTTCAATGCACTTAAGTAACTTAAAAGTCACCTGTATGTCTAACCTTCATTTAATGAAGGCTAGGTGCAAAGTTACAAATTGTGAGGGCACCCTTGCACTAGCAAAGGTGCCCCCACATAGTTCAGGGCCAATTCCAGGGCCAATTCCCGGGACTTTGTGAGTGCTGGGACACCATTACTCACGTGCACTACAATGGTAACTCCAAATATGGCCATGTGAGGTGTCTAAGATCATGGAATTGTCCCCCCATTCCAAATAGGGTATGGGGGAGCCAATTCCATGCATCCTGGGGATCCACCATGGACCCTCAATACTGCCAAACAAGCTCTCTGAGGCTTGCAATGCAGTTACAGCTGCTGCCACCTCACAGATAGGGTTCTGCCCTCCTGGGGTCTGAGCAGCTCAGTCCCAGAAAGGCAGAACATAGCATTTCCTTTGGGAGGAGGGTGTTACACCCTCTCCCTTTGGAAATAGGTGTAACAGGCTGGGGAGGGGTAGCCTCCCCCAACCTCTGGAAATGCTCTGAAGGGCACAGATGGTGCTCTCCTTGCATTAGCCAGTCTACACCGGTTCAGGGACACCCAGTCCCTGCTCTGGCGCAAAACTGAACAAAGGAAAGGGGAGTGACCACTCCCCTGTCCATCACCACCCCAAGGGTGGTGCTCCAGGGTGTCCCAGACCTCAGCCATCTTGTTTTCAAGGGTGCGGGGGCACTCTAGAGGGCTCTGAGTGGCCAGTGCCAGCAGGTGCCGTCAGCCACCCCTCCTGATAGGCCCATACCTGGTAAGGTAGCCAATACCCCTCTCAGGGCTATTTAGGGTATCTCCTGTGGGTTCTCTTCAGATTCTACTTGCAGGTTTCCAGCAGGAATTCTCTGCAACTACTACTCTGACCTCAGATCAACCGCAGACTGCTCCAGGAACCGCTGTAACAGCAACAAAGTATCCAGAAGGGCTACTTTTCCTCTGCAACTTCAGCTCCAGCCAGCAACTGCAACAGTTGCCACGGTGTGCACGCTCTGGTGACTCCCTGCCTTCACCCTGCACTAGAAGGACCGAAGAAATCTCCCGTGGAGTGATGGAGTCACTCCCCTACTCAAGCAGGCACCTTCTAAGTCGACGACCAGTTCTCTTGGACTCCTCTCCTGATGACGAGTGTGCTCCTTGGAACACAGAAGGTGGACCCCATCGACACAAACTGTCCTGAGATCCTGCTGTCCCAATTGGGAGGAGGCAAGACCTTGCCTTCCCCCAGGACAACGGTACCCCTGTGCACCACGTCTTCATCACCTCCTGAGGCCCCTGTGCGCTATTTGTAAAATTCCTTCATGCACAGCCTGGCCCAGGTCCCCAGCACTCTATCCTGCAAAGCACAACTCGCTCAGTTGTTCTCCCTTTGTAGTGCTGCACCAACCGCATTTTGCACCTCCTTTGTCCCTGTGTCCTGGGACTCCCGTGGGTGCTATCTGGTGTTCTGAGGGCTCTCTAAAGTGCTGAGAGCCCCCTCTTCCTCCTCACACAGAGTTGAGGCCCCCAGGTCCCTCCTGGGTCCAGATAGCGCCACTTTGACGCAAAACGTGACTTTGCCGGAACCACGGCTTGTTGGATGAGTCCAGCGCCAAAACTCGCCTGCATCCAACTTCTCTCCGTGGGACATCCAGTGCATCACACTGGAACCCACTGACATCTTCCTTGGGTGCATTTCTGCAGTCTTCATCCAACCAGGGACTCTTCTTTTGCACCCTCTTCTGAGTTGGCAGGGGCTCCTGTCCTTCCTGGAACATCTTTCGACTTCTGGACTTGTCTCCTTCCTTTCTTTATAGCTCTCCAGGTCCAGGAATCCACCATTTGATGTTTGCAGTCTTGCTTGTTTTTTGCAATAACTCTAATCATGACTTGTAGTGTGTCCTAAGGAAACTTGCAGTACTTTACTCCTGCTTTTCTGGGCTCTGGGGTAGGGTACTTGCCTTTGCTGTATTCTTACTTTCCCAGCGATTCTCTACATATTACACTTGTCTAGGGGGGGAATTCGTGATTCGCATTCCACTTTCTTAGTATATGGTTTGTGTTGCCACAAGACCTATTTTCTCTCATTGCATTCTGTAGCATTTCCTATTGTTTGCACTAACCTATGTCTAATTACTTACCTTATTTTGGTGTCTGGTGTATATATTGTGTATAGTACTTACCTCCAGAAGGAGTATTGCCGGTAAGATATTTTTGGCCTTGTGTCACCCAAATAAACTACCTTTATTTTTGGTAACACTGAGTATTGTCTATACTTGTGTATAAGTACTGTATAACTATATGTGGTATTGCAGGAGCTTTGCATGTCTCCTAGTTCAGCCTAAGCTGCTCTGCTATAGCTACCTCTATCAGTCTAAGCTGCTAAAACACTACTACATTTCACTAATAATGGATAACTGGACCTGGTATAAGGTGTAAGGACCCACTACAAACCAGGCCAGCCTCCTACATGATCTACATCAGGGAGCCCAGGTGCACAGAGGTAAATTTGTGTCAGAACCTCCCACTGAAGTCAATGGGGACCTTGACTGTCCAGCTGCTGTCATGGCCTATGGACCAGATCAGTGGAACCCAGGTGTGGATTTTGGATAATGAGGACCTATGGAAAGAGGGGACAAAGTCCAGGACAACCGGAGATGCCCAGGGGGTGCAGGAGGGCAATGCCCACCCTTCTTGTAGATGCTTTCCTGTTGGAAGTGGTCATTAAGATGCAGATGTGGCATCCAGGTGATGCAGAAGGATCCTAGGAGTTGTCCAAGAGCTGTCCCATGCCAGTCGTCGAATTGCAGAGTAGTCAATGGCCAGCAAGACCACCACCAAGCCTTGGCAAATGCAAGAAAAAAAGATGCAAGCAGAGTTGCAGGAGGGGGGACCGGCAAGGTCCAATGGACTCAACCTTTGCAGGTAAGTCAGGGTGTGCCCCGGCAAGAAGGAGTGCCAGTAGAATGCGATGGAGACCCCAGGAGGACCCACTGACAGCAGGCACAGTGAGTCATGAGGAGGCCCCAGCAGCACTGGGAATACGAATGCCCATGTTCCAGGAGTTGCAGAGAGGATGTCATTCTTGGAGCAGTGTGATGCTTGAGGCTGGGGATATTGGAACTAGGAGGTCTGCGATCTAAAGGGCCAACAAGCCTTGGCAATGCAAAACAGACAAGGCGCACAGGGGTTCGGTTCAAACAGCTCATCGAGGGACCACAATCTTCCCAGTTGCAAAGAAGACAGATCAGGCTTCTGGAGAGCCACAGAACCACCACCCATGTTGCAGAGCCTTAAAGAGTCCCTGGGTCAGCAGGATCCATAAATCGTTCAATGTTGAGGTGCCTGCGGATGCAGGCAGATGCAGGGATTGACTACTTCACTCCAAGGGAGATTCCTTCTGGCTGTCCTTAGTGCAGGCTGAGTTCTTCTGACTCTGGAGGATGCATGCCACAGACGTTGCAGAGTCTTTGCAAATACCTGGTAAAGTCCAGCAGCAGAATCTGGTGTCCAGGTCACAGAAGGATCTTGAAGAACAATCTAGCAGACAAATCTAGGGTTCCATCCTTAAGGGAGTTCTTAAGTAACCCAGGAAAGGGGATGGACGACTTCTGCAGTGACACACCTATCTGAGGGGGGGAGGGTTTCCAGGGACGCTACTCTGTCGGACTGACCAGTCTGATGCTCCCAGGGGCCTCTGTTCATTTTATTTTCAAGAAGGCAGAATCAAGTGGCTACCTAGCAGAGCTCTGAGCACCTCCCTGGGGAAGGAGCTGGACAGGGGAATGGTCACTCCCTTGTCCCTTGCGGGTTTTCGCATCAGAGCGGGAGCTATGGGCACTGCAGAAAACTAGTTTTGCAAAAGAGAGCACCAAATGTGCCCTTCAAAGAAGTCTAGTGGCATTCAGGAGCACTCCTACCCTAGCCTGACACCTATTTCTAAAGGAGAGAAGTTAACATCCCTCCTCCACAGGAAATTATTTTCTCTGCTTTCCCCTGCCCGACTTAAGCAGCAGGAGGACAGAACAGTATCTGGGGTCGGCGGCAGCACTGGCTTGCACGTAGACCCTGCAAGGCTGCACAAGCAGACATGAGGGATCCTCCAAGGAACCCCCAAAGTACACGGTATCATGCAACTATTACTGGAATCGGTGTAGTTACAAGATTCCAACATGTTTGATACCAAACATGTTTAGGTTAGGTGTAGCCATTATGTAGTTGAACATCTCATGTTGACCAGTGTCCACTACACACCCTAAAATGGCTTCCCCGCACTTACAAATCCCAGAAAATGAAATGGAGTATGGGGTTTATAGGGGTACCTCGGCTCATGTAGGGGTACCCTCACACTTAGAACCCTGCTCTTGAGCTGAAGGGCCTACCTTAGGGGTGGCTTACAGGATCAAAGTGCAGTGACCGTGATATAAGGTAAACCTTATATCTGTAGTGAAAGGTGCATGCACCATTTCACACAGGTGTAGGAAAGTACCATCTTGCCTGGCATATTACCCCCCTTTTTTACATGTATGTAAGTTTGTTTTTGCCTGTCTCACTGGGATCCTGCTAGCCAGGACCCCAGTGCTCATAGTTTGTGGCCTGAATGTTTATACCTGTGTAGTGCCTAACTGTATCACTATGGCTCTGCTAACTAGAACCTCAGTGCTTATGCTCTTTCTGCCTTTAAATTTGTCACTATAGGCTAGTGACCACTTTTACCAATTTCAATTGGCAAACTGAAACACCCTTACAATTCCCTAGTGTATGGTACCTAGGGACCCAGGGTATTGGGGTTCCAGGAGATCCATATGGGCTGCAGCATTTCTTTTGCCACCCATATAGAGCTTAGAAAAACCTTTACACAGGACTGCCACTGCAGCCCGAGTGAAATAACGGACACGTTATTTCACAGCCATTTTCACTGCACTTAAGTAACTTATAAGTCACCTACATGTCTAACCTTCACTTGCTGAAGGTTAGGTGTAAAGTTACTAAGTGTGCAGGCACCCTTGCACTAGCAAAGTTGCCCCACATATTTCAGGGCCATTTCCCCGGACTTTTTGAGTGCGGGACACCATTACACGTGTGCAATACATATAGGTCAATACCTATATGTAGCTTCACAATGGTAACTCCGAAGATCATGGAATTGTCCCCCCCATTCCAAATCTGGTATTGGGGTGCCAATTCCATGCATCCCCGGGGCTCCATTATGGACCCTGGGTACTGCCAAACCAGTTCTCTGGGGTTTTCTCTGCAGCTACCCCTGCTGCCAACCCACAGACAGGGTTCTGCCCTCCTGGGGTCTCGGCAGCCCAGTTCCACGAAGGCAGAACAAAGAATTTCCTCTGATATTACACCCTCTCCCTTTGGAAATAGGTGTTAAAGGCTGGGGAGGGGTAGCCTCTCCTGGCCTCTGGAAATGCTTTGAAGGGCACAGATGGTGCCCTCCTTGCATAAGCCAGTCTACACCGGTTTAAGGAACCGCCAGTCCCTGCTCTGGTGTGAAACTGGACAAAGGAAATGGGAGTGACCACTCCCCTGTCCATCACCACCCAAGAGGTGGTGCCCAGATCTCCTCCAATGTGTCCCAGACCTCTGTCATCTTGGTTCCAGAGGTGTGAGGGTACTTTGGAGGCCTCTGAGTGGCCAGTGCCAGCAGATGATGTCTGAGACCCCTCCTGATAGGTGCTTACCTGACTAGGTGGCCAATCATCTTCTGAGGACTATTTAGGGTAGGCTTTTCCTCAGATAACGACTTGCAAGAATTCACCAGAGTTTCTCTGCACCTTTCTCTTCGATTTCTGCCAAGGATCAACCGCTGACTGCTCCAGGACGCCTGCAAAACGGCAACAGTAGCAAGTAGCAAGAAGACTACCAGCGACATTGTAGCGCCTAATCCTGGCGGCTTTCTCAACTGTTTCCTGGTGGTGCATGCTTTGGGGGCTGCCTGCCTTCATCCTGCACTGGAAGCCACAAAGAAATCTCCCGTGGGTTGATGGAATCTTCCCCCTGCTTCAGCAGGCACCAAACTTCAGTGTCACTGGTACACTGGGACCCCTCTCATCCTGACGAGCATTGCCCCTGGAACACAGGTGACCCAGACTGTCCAGTGGTCCAACTGTCCAAATTTGGAGGAGGTAAGTCCTTGCCTCCTGTCTCCAGACAGTAATCCTGTTTACTGCATGAACTGCAGCTACAAGGGCTTCTGTGCATATTTCCAGGAAATGCTGCATGCACAGCCGAGCCTAGGTCCCCAGCACTCTGTCCTGCGATGCTCAGCTCCCTGAGTTGATCTCCAGTGTCGTGGGACCCTCTTTTGCAGTGTTGAGACGACCGCCGTGTTCAGACTTCTTCAACCTGTGTTAAAGGACTTCTGCTGGTGCTACCTTCTTGTGCCTGGGCTCTCTATGTTGCTGAGGGCCCCCACAGTCTCCTCTCACAAGTGGCGACATCCTGGTCCTTCCTGGGCTCGGGCAGCACCCTTTTTCTTCAACCGCGACTCTTGCACTTAGCAAGGCTTGTCTGCGGTATTTTGCCACGCAAACAACTCTGCATCCTCCAGCACTCCGTGGGACATCTTCTGCATGAAGGAGAAGTTCCTAGCACCTTTCGTTGTTGCAGAATCTTCAGGTTCTTCCATCCAGGGGCAGACATTTTGCACCTTCATCTGGGGTTTAGTGGCCTCCTGCCCCCCGTAGTCGCTTTCACGACTCTTGGACTTGGTCCCCTTCCTTTGTAGGTCCTCAGGTCCAGGAATCGGTCTTCAGTGCTTTGCAGTCTGTTGTGGTCTTTCCAAAATCTTCTATCACAACTTTAGTTTGTTTCTGGGGAAACAGTAGTACTTTACTCCTACTTTCCAGGGTCTTGGGGTGGGGTATCTTGGACACCCTTAATGTTTTCTTACACTCCCAGCAACCCTCTACACACTACACTAGCCTAGGGGTCCATTCGTGGTTCGCATTCCACTTTCTTAGTATATGGTTTGTGTTGCCCCTAGGCCTATTGCATCCTATTGTATTCTAAAGTGTTTGCACTATTTTCTGACTGTGTTATTTACCTGATTTTGGTTTGTGTGTATATTTTGTTTATTTTGCTTACCTCCTAAGGGAGTATATCCTCTGAGATATTTTTGGCACATTGTCACTAAAATAAAGTACCTTTATTTTTAGTAAGCCAGAGTATTGTCTTTCTTATGATATAGTACCTACATGATATAAGTGGTATAGTAGGAGCTTTGCATGTCTCCTAGTTCAGCCTAAGCTGCTCTGCTATAGCTACCTCTATCGGCCTAAGCTGCTAGAACACTACTAATCTAATCTACTAATAAGGGATAACTGGACCTGCCAAAAGGTGTAAGTACCACTGGTACCCACTATAGGCCAGGCCAGGCTCCTACAACAGGCTACAATGGCAGGCCTGTAGACACAGTTTGCATGGGCTCTCATAGGTGGTATAATACATGCTGCAGCCCATGGGGGACCCCTGGTGTACCAATGCCCTGGGCACCTAAGTACCATATACTAGGGACATGCAGAGGTACACCGGTATGCCAATTGTGGGGTGCAAGAGTTGCTTATCAACCAAATTTAGGGGAGAGAACACTGACACTGGGGTCCTGGTTAGCAGAATCCCAGTGTACTACCATCAAAACATGCTGACACCAGGCAAGAACTGGGGGTAACTATGCCAGAAATGTGCTACTTTCCTACAGAGCCCACTGTGATTTCACCCCTCCTGGACTCCACGACAACGCCTGCAGCCTCAGACCACAGGACCTCCCAATCGCAAGTGCTTCCAGACACATAAACCCAACAACAAAGGACACCCTTGCATCCGTCACCCCTGGGCCTTGGATTAGAGGATCACAGATGCACCTATGTCCCTGAGCACCCTACCTTTGTTACCTAGCTGTTGGTTTTCCCTGACTGGCTTCCTAGCCAGAGCCTGCAACCTTTTTCCCCAAGGAGACCAATCCATATTGAAATACACTGGGCACCCGACACCGTACTACACCTCTGCACCCGCCTGCCACAATGCTGCCCGGAGTGACCTGTTGGTGTGGTCCTGATCCATGCCCAATGCTTATCTTAAGTCTTGGGCTTGTAAGTCGTCAGGTAAGGTACCTATTTGCTAACTTTGTTTTCCTCTCATAGGCTAACACTGTAGAACTAAAAAATTGCACTCTGTCCACTTTTGCAAGTGAAAAGTATTTATGCTTAAAAGCATGCTTACCTTGAAACGAAGTTCTTGGTTTCAAAATATATACAAAAATAAACATTATTTTTCTAAATTGGTCTCAAATTTATTCTTTGAGTGTTTGTCTCATTTATTGCCTCTGTGAGTACAACAAATGTTTAGCAATACCCTCTGATAAGCCTAACTGCCCGCCCACACTACGAAAAAATAGATTGTTAGTACTATCTACTTTTGCCTCTGCAAACCAATTGGGAATCTGCTGCACTCTCTGCACGGTTTACTTCTTTTTTAGTGCTCTTCTTTTTCGGCGCTGGCTGGCATGGAAAGAAAATATCTGGCCTCAGCCAACCGGGGTGGGTACTACAAAGTCATATCCAGCATGCACTATGACGACGATGCATATTGATGCCACATGATAGCATGCAAGGGTACAGCTTAAGAAAAATCTCCAGGTTTAGACTGACGCTTGGGGAAATTCTAAGGTAAGGAACCTGCAACTAGAAGTCTCTGTCAGATTGTCCACGTAGTAGTGTGTGGTAAACATGTGCAAGGATGCCCACGTTGCTGCCTGACTGGGACAGGGACTGGAACTACACATGCTAACCAGTGGTTGCAGCTGTAGCTCGACTATAACTAGCATGCAATCCCTCAGGGGGCTTTTTGGCCAGTGTGTAGCAGATCTTAATGCAGAGTACAACCCATCTGGAGATGGTTTGCATCTGCACTGCCTAACCTTTCTTCGCACCCACATAACCGACAAAGAGTTGATCATCCACTGGGCGTCTATTGTACAATCAAGGTAGAACGCCAACGCTCTTTTTGGGTCTAGGTGGTGGGGTCTCTCCTCTCACCTAGAAGGATGTGGGGGGATGTAAAAAGTAGGCAAGGTGATGGACTAGCCTACATGAGAGGGCACAACCACTTTTGTCAGAAAGGAAGCCCTAGTGCGAAGCACCACTTTGACTGTATAGATGGAAAGGTAGGGTGGCTTAGATGACAATGCCTGCAGCTACTCACCCTGGGGGAAATGTAGTGGCCACAAGGAAGGCTGTCTTCAAACTGAGAAGCCTGAGAGAATGACTGTGGAAAGGCTTGAAAGGAGTGCACACCAAAGATATAAAATCCAAATTCACATTCCAATTGGGCATAATAAATGGGGAAGGAGGAAAAATATGTTTAAGACTTGTAAGGAACCTATGTATGTACAAAAGGGGAATTAAAGAAAAGAGGTTGATCAGGCAACCTCAAAAAAGCAGAAATAGAAGACAAATAACCTTTGAGAGTGCCCATAGCAGAGCCCTAGTGGGCCAGAGAAAGGTTAAACAATAGGACCTCAGAAGGAAAGGCAGAAAGGGGATCAACAGACATGCTACAAATTTCTTACAACAACAGACGTATACCATTTTGGTGGAGGGACACGTGGCTGCCAAGATTACATTACAGACTTCAGGCGGAAGGTCAAATGCTGTCAACTGTTGCTGCTCTATCTCCATGCAAGAAAGCGGAGGGTTGACAGGTTCGGGTGCAGAACCCTCCCCTGCAGCTGCGGCAGAAGATCCTCCTAAAGGGGTCGTCTGACCGGAGGATCGATGTACATAATCAATAGCTCAAGATACCAGGCCCAGTCCGAAGCCACAAGGATTACTTGGGCCCAGTCGTTCTTGATCTTCTTGAGAACCCTGGGCAGTACTGGTATGAGTGGAAAGGCGTACAGGAGGCCGGAGTTCTACTCGAGACAAAAATGAGTTCCAAGCGATTGACACCTTTGGAACTTCAAGGCGCAAAACTACTGACGTATTTTCTCTGCTGAGGCGAACAAATCTAAACAAGGCTCACTCCCCTGCTGAAAGAGATCTTGCGCCACCTCCGGATGGAGACACAATTAATCATCCAGTAGACATTTTCGGTTGAGTTGTCTGCTCTGGCATTCAGAGAGCCTGCTAGATGTTGAACCACCAGGGATAAGCCCTGCTGTGCCAGCCACATCCAGAGGTGCAGAGCCTCTTGACAGAGGGCCCACAACCCCTCTCCACCCTGCTTGCTGCAGTACCAAATGACAGTAGTGTTGTCCGTGAACACCTTCACCATTTCCCCTTGATGGGGGAAAAAATTGCCTTCAATGGTAGCCAGGTTGCACAGAGCTCCAACAGGCTGATGTGGAGTCCTGACTCCGCCGGACACCAGATGCCTCTGATCTCCACCTTTCCCAGATGGCTGCCCCATCCCAGGAGTGACACATCAGTCACTATTGTCAAATCTGGGTGGGAAAGGAAGCGGGATCTGCCTCTGACCCAACTGCGGTTTGTTAACCACCACTGCAGGTCTTGCACAGGTCCCTTCGAGGTCTGGACCTTGTGGGAGGGATTCCCCTGATGCTGCACACACTGGCACTTCAGATCTCACTGTAGAGCTTGCATGTGCCATTTGGCGTGTGTCACCAGCAGGATACAGGAGGTCATGAGGTCCAGCAGCCTCAGAGTCATTCTCACGGAAATCTAGGTTAGAGACTGAAACTTTGGTATCATAGCCAGAATATCTTGGACTCGCTGCTCTGGAGGATTAGCCAGAAACTGAACTGTGTCCAGAACAGCTCTGATGAAAGGGAGTGTCTGAGAGGGATTCAGGTTTGGCTATGGCACGTTTATAATGAACCACAGTGAATTCAGGAGGTCCGCAGTAGTCTGGAGGTGGGATCCAGCCTGGGGCAAGCCAGGTTCAACAGCCAATCATCAAGCTAGGGGAAGAATTATACCCCTGATCTACGCAGATGAGCTGCGACCACTGCCACCATCCTGGTGAACACCTGAGGGGTGCGGGTAAAGCCAAAGGGGAGCATGGCTTACTGCAAGTGCTCGTTGCCTACCATGAACTGCAAGTAACCTCTGTGGGCAGCAGGACAGGAATATGGAAATAAGCGTCCTTCAAGTCCCGTGCTAGGATCCATTGTCCTGGGTCCAGGGCAGATAAAACCTGAGGCAGAGTGAGCATTCTGAACTTCTCCTTCTTGAAGAAGAGATTGAGGGATCGAAGGTCTAGGATAGGGCTGAGGCCCTCGTCCTTTTTGGGTACCAGGAAGTAGCAGGAACAGTAACCACAACCTACTTCTGACATGGGCTCTCTATGGTTAGAGCCGTAACTTCCTCGCGGAGAAGGGAGACATGATCCTCCATCATCTGGTCATAGGATGGGGGCATGGATGAAGGTTTAGCCTCGAAGGGGAGGGAGTAACCCCTTTGGGCTGCCTGCAAAACCCACCTGTTTGACGTGATAGATTTCCAGTGGAGCAAGTGATTGGGGATACTGCCTCTGACTGGCCCCTGTGGGGTGTCAGACTAGGACGGCTTAGAGGCTACTGCACTTTTAGGGGGGGACAGACTGCTGGCTCCCTGATCCATGAGGTAAATGGATCCCACACCCTCAGCCACACAGAGGATGGGTGGCATGCGTGGTACGGTGGCTGGCTGGGAATGGACGTGGTTGGAGGCACGAACAGGGTGAAAGGCTGACTGAGGGGGACGAGGGGTCGCCGTGAGGCCCAAGGACCTGACTGTAGCACAAGAAGCCAATGCTCCCTTGTCTCGTCAGCCAGCAGAAAAGATGTCTAAGAACACTTTGACTTCTTGCTTTTCTTCTTGTGCCTCGAATTACCCGATCGCCCTGATACTTGGAATGGGTTGATGACGATGTAGGACTCCATGACTGCTCTCGGGACCTTCCTCTCGACCAGGACCTCGACTTGCACGAAATAGAGCATCTGGCGGCCATCAGCTTCAGGGACCGCTCCCTCAAAACCTTTGGATGCATGGCCCAACACTCGGACCATGACTTGGGGTCATGGTCACTCTCCAGGCACCAAAGATTCTAGAGGTGCGGATCTGTCATGGACATTGCCCAATGACACGAACCACAGGGCTTAAACCTGGTCTTCATAGATGACATCTTTGACACAGCAGGAGTTGAAATCTCGAAAAGTCTTTGAAAAATGTCAAAAAAGGCCAGTCAAAAACTGACTGAGGGGTAGCTCTCTTCGCATCGGCGCTAGCTGGCATAGAAAGAAAAGAACTGATATCAGTGAGGCCGGGTGGCGCCTATATAGGAACCCACTTCTTCATATCTGGCATGGACGATGTTGACGACGGACGCAGAGCCGATTGACACAACCTAACAGTGCACAGGGGTACTGCTCAGAAAATTCTCCTGATCCAGTCTGACACCTGGGGGAAATATGGAATCTGAAACTAAATGTCTCTATTAGAGGTCAGCTTTTTGGGTTGATGCCTATATAGGCACTGTGCACATCACTTCAGACCCCAACAATGCCAAGTACCGAAAAAAGCAACATGCTAAAAAATTTCCAGATTAAGTCTGCCACCTGATATAAGGACTCTGCGACTAGAATCTTGTACCAGATAATATTAGTCAACAGTAAGGAAAAATACCTTCTAACTGTTCAGGCCAAGCAGCATGGCAAAAAGCAAGGAGAACACAAGCAGGAACTAGAGAAGACATAGTTTCCACAAATCCAGTGAGTTGGTAACCAAGTAAGAACAACTGTGACATAATTGGGTCCAAGATGGACTCCCTCTATATAGTGCCAGACATGATGTGATAAAATCCAGGGATAGGTTCTGCCATTTTGGTTTGGGGACTCATTTAATGAAGAAAACCAAAATAAAAATATCAAATACATATGGTTATTTCAAGGATTTCCAAGAGGTACTGTATGAAAGAATATGTGGTTCTTTTAATTCAATAGTTCTTACAAAGAACTGAGATCCCAGAAAACCCTCCGGCATGCGGTCTTGGCAACATGCTGGCATGCAGGAAGGAACTGCACCATAATTCTGTGAGTGGACTCAGATCAAGCTGCGATGTGTAAGAAACAGAAAATGGACCCTGAGGATGCCGCCACGCCCACGTTTTAAGGACCTGCGAGCGGACGCCCACAGGGAGCCATGGCTACTGGTATGCTCAACAGCGATTAAACAAAGGCAAGTGGAAATCACAAACATGCCATCCCATCTTCTCCATAGAACAAGAGTGGTAGGAAGGGGCTGGGTCCAGTTTGGGCTTCTTATGTTTTTTCTTTGACTTACCAAAAGACTTTGACTTATCAAGATGATCTGCCACTGGAAGAGCTTTGAAAGTGGGTCTACACTCTTGATTTTGACCTGGAACAGAACTTGCAAGAAGTCTTGTGGTGCTTCACCATGTACAGCTTTGCCACACCCTTCATGAATGCCATTCTGATTCATCTGAGTGCAGTCTTCTTGTGCACCAAACAAACACCAGACACACTTCATGAGGATCTGTCACAGTCATTTGATTGTGACAGTCCTTACAAGGCGTAAATCCTGCAGTCTGAGGTGATGACATGTTCCCTTGCATTCTAGATATTTGTGAAGGAAAATGTTAATTCACAAAGTAAAAAAACAGAGCAGCAGAGCTCAGGATCAGAGTCTGAAGGCGTAGAAAGAAAGGAATGAACGTCAGTGTGCCTGGGTGACATTTATTTGCAGTTCTGTTTTGTCGCTTACTGAGTGGATAGAAGTTAGCGTGGAGCCGCATGGCACCACATGCCAGCGCACAACAGCATTGCTTTTTTGAGTTTCCAGATCCAGTCTGGCATCTGGGGACATCACAAGGTGAGGAATCTGCAGTGTGAAGTATACATCAGAAAGCAGATTTACTCTGTCCAGGAGAGACAGAGGAGTTAAAAAAACGAGTTCCAACTGACAATATACCAAACCATCCTTGTTTCATCCTGGACACTAAGAATCAGCTGGGCATCACACTCTCGCATCTTCTGCAGAGTCCTCATGTTTATCGTAGTGAGGAAGAAGTGTACAACATGCCCTGTAATAAGCTCATCCAAAAATTGTCCCCCAGAGAACTTTATGTTGGAAATTAGAGGATGGTGCAGGGAAGCCCAGTCTTGGAGAAGATAACACTTTTTACATCAGAGTGGAGCTCCCATTCTTAAGTATTTAGAGAGAGAAAGCAAATACTTTCACAAGAAGTTCTTGCCAGATGAGCTGCCACTGGTAAAATATCCTGTTTGAAAGCCGAGACCCATAAGCACAATACCTCCCACTACAAGAGCCACAAAAACACTCTGCCTTGTTTTGCGACCGCACTTCAACTATATTACAATAATGTGAATTCTTTGTTCTGAAAGGGATCAAAGGCCTTTAATCTTCCTATTCCCCAGACGAGTGACTCACTGTAATAATGCGGTGTCTGTAATCACGGAAATCTGCAACAGTGGAAAAGTGAAGGAACGAACCAACCTGAAGATGAAGTGGCACATCAACTTCTCAAGGTGTGCAAGGACTAAGGAGAAGATTTCCACGCAAGCAGGGCAGCTCCACAAATGCTAAATCCACTGCGACACAGGCCTCTGAGCTACAAACCAGACAATGGCTAAAGTTCTACAGGGTCACTGAGATAGAGGTCCCAGGAGCAGGGAAATAAGAATGTCTTTAACCATGTGTCGGCAACCACTATTGAATGCTACCTTAAAATTGGTTCTTAAGGAGGCCTTCATTTATATTGTGCAATGTCTCCATTCACACCACAAATAAGTACATTCATGGTGAAAGAGCAACCTCACAAAAGGTTACCTGCCAATATTTTATCAAAAGTGTTGGTAGGCGTTTTTCAAAGGGATACAGGTAAACAAGCCAGTGTTCGTGAACTATGCATTAGCTTCCACCACTAGATAGCCTCCCAAAAGGATTATCCTTTTCCAAGCGGTTAGTTTTGGCATTGGACAAGTCTGGGCTGAGTGTTAATTATATCTTCCCTGGGCACTACCTTCCAACTGGTTTGCAGTTCTCGTGGTTCTATTAATTGCGATGCAGGGGCGGCTATTCCCCATATATGAAGCTCTTTACTGGCTTCTGTCTGTGAATGAATGGAGTTGCTTATCCTCTTCACAAAATATGGATAGAAGCAGCATTTGCTTACTACAAGCTTTAAACCTTCTAGTATAGATATCAAAACGTTTCACACAAAACGTGGCTGATTTTGTGTCTCTCTGCAGGTGTTTCTGTGACAATCTTGCAGAATCTCTGCAGGTGTTTCTGTGACAATCTTGCAGAATAAGTGATCAACATACTTTAGGATGATGGCAAACCATCTTTAGACACATCTTGAATATTTATTTTATTTTTTATTTGTTGTAGTTTTATATAGCGCAACTCCCCCCGAAGGTATTGGGGTGCTTTACATGAGCACCACTTACATTACACAAGGACACATTTATTTTAGGCAGGCACCGGGAGATTAAGAGGTTTGCCCAAAATCACACGTTGTTGACCCGAAGCTGAGAGTCGAACCGGGTTCCCCAGTTCCAAAGTCAGCAGCTATGGCTGTTACACCACATCCTCTCCCAACATGCTCCAACTTGCAAAAATCAATACATAACCATAAATCTATTTTAACTCCTATACAGGGAGTGCAGAATTATTAGGCAAGTTGTATTTTTGAGGATTAATTTTATTATTGAACAACAACCATGTTCTCAATGAACCCAAAAAACTCATTAATATCAAAGCTGAATATTTTTGGAAGTAGTTTTTAGTTTGTTTTTAGTTTTAGCTATGTTAGGGGGATATCTGTGTGTGCAGGTGACTATTACTGTGCATAATTATTAGGCAACTTAACAAAAAAAAAATATATACCCATTTCAATTATTTATTATTACCAGTGAAACCAATATAACATCTCAACATTCACAAATATACATTTCTGACATTCAAAAACAAAACAAAAACAAATCAGTGACCAATATAGCCACCTTTCTTTGCAAGGACACTCAAAAGCCTGCCATCCATGGATTCTGTCAGTGTTTTGATCTGTTCACCATCAACATTGCGTGCAGCAGCAACCACAGCCTTCCAGACACTGTTCAGAGAGGTGTACTGTTTTCCCTCCTTGTAAATCTCACATTTGATGATGGACCACAGGGTCTCAATGGGGTTCAGATCAGGTGAACAAGGAGGCCATGTCATTAGATTTCCTTCTTTTATACCCTTTCTTGCCAGCCACGCTGTGGAGTACTTGGACACGTGTGATGGAGCATTGTCCTGCATGAAAATCATGTTTTTCTTGAAGGATGCAGACTTCTTCCTGTACCACTGCTTGAAGAAGGTGTCTTCCAGGAACTGGCAGTAGGACTGGGAGTTGAGCTTGACTCCATCCTCAACCCGAAAAGGCCCCACAAGCTCATCTTTGATGATACCAGCCCAAACCAGTACTCCACCTCCACCTTGCTGGCGTCTGAGTCGGACTGGAGCTCTCTGCCCTTTACCAATCCAGCCACGGGCCCATCCATCTGGTCAATCAAGACTCACTCTCATTTCATCAGTCCATAAAACCTTAGATAAATCAGTCTTGAGATATTTATTGGCCCAGTCTTGACGTTTCAGCTTGTGTGTCTTGTTCAGTGGTGGTCGTCTTTCAGCCTTTCTTACCTTGGCCATGTCTCTGAGTATTGCACACCTTGTGCTTTTGGGCACTCCAGTGATGTTGCAGCTCTGAAATATGGCCAAACTGGTGGCAAATGGCATCGTGGCAGCTGCACGCTTGACTTTTCTCAGTTCATGGGCAGTTATTTTGCGCCTTGGTTTTTCCACACGCTTCTTGCGACCCTGTTGACTATTTTGAATGAAACGCTTGATTGTTCGATGATCACGCTTCAGAAGCTTTGCAATTTTAAGAGTGCTGCATCCCTCTGCAAGATATCTCACTATTTTTGACTTTTCTGAGCCTGTCAAGTCCTTCTTTTGACCCATTTTGCCAAAGGAAAGGAAGTTGCCTAATAATTATGCACACCTGATATAGGGTGTTGATGTCATTAGACCACACCCCTTCTCATTACAGAGATGCACATCACCTAATATGCTTAATTGGTAGTAGGCTTTCGAGCCTATACAGCTTGGAGTAAGACAACATGCATAAAGAGGATGATGTGGTCAAAATACTCATTTGCCTAATAATTCTGCACTCCCTGTATTGGCAGGTGTTATTAAGCAGATAGTTGTGATAATTACCATTTCTGAGACTCTGGTAACATTACAGGGACTTTCACCTTAATAGCCTGTACAATAAAGAAGCAGAAAGTTGATGTCAGGACACAAATGAGCCAGGAAGGGCTGAGTGGCAATAAAAGACTTGGCAGTATTTTCCCCTGCACGAAGCAAACATTGACTTTCTAAAACCTGAAATTTGGATTGGGATAGCTGGGCAGAAATTGCCAGCACCCTCTATTCTTCAAACAAGAACAAGAAAGCTCAACAAGTTCTGACCCTATTGACTCCCAGATTGAGAGCACTCTGCACTCCTGTAAGAAACAGGCTCTTTAAATGAGATTGGCATTGCACCTTTCTCTAGTATTTTATAGAAGTGGATGAGCCCTTAAAGTTCAGATTCTGATCCCAAGGTGGTGAATTTTAGGTTTTGGATGGAGACTCATTATGGAACCACCTGCAGCCTGGTCTGCTACGTAATATCAACATACATTTATCCTGAGTCACATTGGAATAAAGTACACCTTGTCCATGAGTTTGCTATGTTTCACTTCTCATTGATGCTGGGGGTCATGATCAATCCCAGATCAAGTACATGCTTTTGTGAATTTGCAGGAGCTTTGAACACAGAGGTTGTAAATGGAAACAAGAGGTGAAAAATGTGGAAACAATTACATTTGTTTAGAAAATACTTGCAAAATTATGTGTTTCTTGGGAAAAACTTTCCAAAACAGCGGCATGGACAGTACCTTGGCACAAAGGAAACCCGTAAGTGCATTGTATGAATATTTCTTCTGTCTAGCCTGACATGGATTTTAGGAGTTAAGTAACCTGCAGTAGAACCATAGGTTGGCACCCAATTTTAGCGGTTACAACTTCCAGAATATATTGTAAATCGACACAGACTGTAAATAAAGGAGTCAAGACGATGAACTGGAGGTAAATCAAGACAGGAAAATGAATTGTATTGCAACACATAGCATACACTTTTTCAATCCCAAACAGCAGCTATAACAAGAGAGGGAAAGCAACCACGCTGATGTATTTTTACTATTAGTGCTGAGCATGCTCTAATTGTAGAAAGCCTCCATAGGTATTGTACGTATATGCCAACAGGATAGACATAGAGAGAAGCAGGGAGTGTAATTAATATAAATACTTGAAGTTAATTTAGCTACTAGCAAAGTCAAAATCAAGCTTGAAGTAATGTTAAAAGGGAATGTGTGTCAGTAGCAAATGTATAATCCTACAGAAGTAGTAGATCCAGATCATTGGCTGGAATGGCTGATTATTTCAGAGCAGTGAAGCACCAGAGAACCAGAAGTTAGTAATGAAGTGCTAGTGAGACGCACAGAAAGTGAGGATGTGAAAATTTCAGAAAAACTTGCAGGATGGAGAAGATGTTCTGTTCTTACCCCATTACTCTGGGTTGAATGGACTGACTGCTCGCTGGTGGAGGAGCAAGTGCTCATGCGATCTGTCTCCTTGCTCAGTGATGAGTGGCGGTGGACCTGCCGTTGGAGGGAATCAGTGTCCCCTAGGAAAGTGAACGACATGGGAAGGCTGGCAGGAGATGCTGGGATGGAACTCCAAAAGGAGCTCTTCTGCAGCGGACTTCTGGGTAGAAAGTTGTCTTTGCCAAATGATATTGGACTAGCCGCTGAGATAGGGATGTTCATAGGTAAGGCATTTCCTAGCCATCGATTTCCAAGTGTCAAGCTTCCTAGGCTGCTCCTGGGGAGGCTGTCCTCGAAGCTCCCACATAGTGCTTTTTGGGATCTTTCAAATGAGTCAGAAAGGCTCTCAGATGTCTTCCTGGGGCTCTCTAGAATCATCTTCCTTGGAACTTGATTCCTTCTTTTTTTACGACAGTTGAAATCTATGTTACAAGGATACCTGCCTTGCTGGCTGGCACCAATTTCTAGGGAAGTTTTGAGGAGAGATATATTGCAAATGGACATACCTGACATCTTCTCTGTCTCTGCCTGGCCTGAGGCTGCGGAGGAGACAAGTATGGGGGAATGATGCCGGACAGGCTGGGGGATCCGGGATGGCCTCGTATGAATGGAACTGCTTACTCCAGTACAGCTGCTTGGGCCGCTGGTGTTACTGCTGCCGCCACTGCTGCTTTCTGTATGATTCCGTTGATAATCAACTGATGTCAAGGCTGCAATGAAAACGAAAACAAATCAGCAGAAGATGAACGAACAAATGAAACTACAAGTTAATACTACCTGTAAGAAAGATAACGTATGTCATGAATTATGTTTTAATAGTTTGAATATTGCTGGTTAGCGTAACTTACTGGTGTTTTCGATTTTTCCTTCTTTTAAACTGATTAGAGGCAAGAGATTTTTAACCACAATGTAAGGTCTACATTTCTTTTTACATATTTGCACTAAAAAATAGTTTTTTAACAAATGGTTAGCAACCACATTTTATTTAGTTGGAGACATAATAGTGTCCATAGTTTTATTTTTTCTTCAAACATACATCGAAAAACACCAATGTATTTAAACTATTTACACGTCAACAAACGAGTACGTTTCCTGCTGCAAATTATCACATTTCTAAACTTAGCCTATTTTGAGTAGTCCAACACATCTATTCTTTCGGAAAGGTGACTGATTTCGAATTATCTAAAGTTGTTTATGTGCTTTTAATTTAGAGAAATAGAAACAAAGAGTGTTTTATTTCCAACAATTAAACAATTTTTAATTAATAAAGTGGTCCCTTGCAAATTTTCCCAAACTTTCCTTTTTCATATCTCGGCATATTAAATATTTCAAAATCACATGAATAGCTTATGAGGCCTGCAAACCTAATGTTATTCTTTCTATTAAAATATATGTTGACGTGCAATTCCCAAAGACAATTCTTCTGTTCTTGAGCAGGATCAATGCAAAAGTACAAAGTTATTTTGGGTTTCAGCCTATGGAGCCTCTCCTCCTCTTTCGGGGGACGAGGAGAGCAAAAAATAAAGGGAGAGCGTAGACTACCAACACCAGCTGGAGCATGACTTTTTGTAAGGATAGCACCAGAGTCCTCAAAGTCAACCTATCTAGGAAAAATGAGTTATATGACAGTTGCACTGAAAGTGCCTGGAGTTCACTATATCAACATTCTGACATAATCGCAATAAGGAATATGGTCTTTGAATTCAGGAGACATAAAGGGCATGCACATAAGAAACTCCAAGACCAAGTTAAGGTCCCGCTGTGTAATCATAAACAGTTTACATGGAAACAGGTGTGTCAAATCTTCAGTAATTCTCATCACAACAGGTGATTTAAATGAAAATGGCTGGTCCAGCAAACGTAGAGAGGCCCAACAAATAACTTTGTCCACTGCAAATCTTCATGGACTAAAGACAAACAAACAAAAGAACATCTGACATCTTGGCTTGTAAATAGTCAGTCTTGCAGATACCAAAGCAGCCTACAAATCTGTTCCAGCACCTAGCATTAATGGAATTTGTGGTAGCGAGTCTAGCGGTAAGTTTGACTTCCAGCAGCAGATCAAATCCAGTCAACTGCTTCCTCTCAATCTTCACACATGGCTGTGTATATTGTGTAGATTCAAGTGAAGGACTGATCCCTGTTGCTGAGAGAGGAGATCCTCCCAAAGTGGTAACCTGATCAGAGGATGGATGTGTATGAAAGTACCCTCTTTTTGGCATCGTTACTGTAGGAGGCTGGCCTGGCTTGTAGGGGGTACCAGAGGTACTTACACCTTGTGCCAGGTCCAGTTATCCCTTATTAGTGTAGAAGAGGTGTTTCTAGCAGCTTAGGCTGATAGAAGGTAGCTATAGCAGAGCAGCTTAGGCTGAACTAGGAGACATGCAAAGCTCCTACTATACCACTGGTGTCATATGCACAATATCATAAGAAAACACAATACACAGATATACTAAAAATAAAGGTACTTTATTTTTATGACAATATGCCAAAAGTATCTCAGTGAGTACCCTCAGTATGAGGATGCCAAATATACACAAGATATATGTACACAATACCAACAATATGTAGTAATAGCAAAAGGAAGTAATGCAAGCAGTGTAAAGTTACAATAGATTGCAATAGGAGCACATAGGTTTAGGGGCAACACAAACCATATACTCCAAAAGTGGAATGCGAACCACGAATGGACCCCAAACCTATGTGAGCTTGTAGAGGGTCGCTGGGGCTGTAAGAAAACAGTGAGGGTTAAAAAAAATAGCCCACCCCAAGACCCTGTAAGGTAGGTGTAAAGTGCACCTACAACCCCCAGAGAGCACAGAAGTCGTGATAGGGGGATTCTGCAAGGAAAACCAACACCCACAAAGCAACAACAGTGGATTTCCGGACCTGAGTACCTGTAAGAGAAGGCGACCAAGTCCAAGAGTCGCGACAGTGTCGAGAGTGGGCAGGAGCCCAGGAAATGCCAGCTGAGGGTGCAAGGAAGCTGCCACCGGATGGAAGAAGCTTGGTGTTTTGCAAGAACGAAGAGGACTAGGAACTTCCCCTTTGGAGGATGGATGTCCCACGTCGTGAAGAAGCTTGCAGAGGTGTTCCCACGCAGAAAGACCGCAAACAAGCCTTGCTAGCTGCAAGGGTTGCGTTTATAGTTTTTGGATGCTGCTGTGGCCCTGGAGGGACCAGGATGTCGCCACTTGGATGAGGAGACAGAGGGGGCGCCCAGCAAGTCAGGGAGCCCTCACAGAAGCAGGCAGCACCCGCAGAAGTACCAGAACAGGCACTTAGAAGAGGAGGGTACCGGAGTCCACGCGAAGTCACAAAAGGGAGTCCCTCAACGCCGGAGGACAACTCAGAAGGTTGTGCACTGCAGGTTAGAGTGTCGGGGACCCAGGCTTGGCAGTGCACGAAGTAAATCCTGGAAGAGTGCACAGGAGCCGGAGCAGCTGCAAATCACGCGGTACCCAGCAATGCAGTCTAGCGTGGGGAGGCAAGGACTTACCTCCACCAAACTTGGACTGAAGAGTCACTGGACTGTGGGAGTCACTTGGACAGAGTTGCTGAGTTCCAGGGACCACGCTAGTCGTGCTGAGAGGGGACCCAGAGGACCGGTGATGCAGTCTTTTGTTGCCTGCGGTTGCAGGGGGAAAATTCCGTCGACCCACGGGAGATTTCTTCAGAGCTCCTGGTGCAAAAAGGAGGCAGGCTACCCCCAGAGCATGCACCACCAGGAAACAGGCGAGGAAGCCGGCAGGATGAAGCGATACAAGGTTGCAGTAGTCATCTTTGCTACTTTGTTGCGGTTTTGCAGGCGTCCTGAGCAGTCAGCGGTCGATCCTTTGGCAGAAGGTGAAGAGGGAGATGCAGAGGAACTCTTGTGAGCTCTTGCATTCGGTATCTGAAGAATTCCCCAAAGCAGAGACCCTAAATAGCCAGAAAAGGAGGTTTGGCTACCTAGGAAGGAGGATAGGCTAGTAAGAAAGGTAAGAGCCTATCAGAAGGAGTCTCTGACGTCACCTGCTGGCACTGGCCACTCAGAGCAGTCCAGTGTGCCAGCAAAACCTCTGTTTCCAAGATGGCAGAGGTCTGGGGCACACTGGAGGAGCTCTGGGCACCTCCCCTAGGAGGTGCAGGTCAGGGGAGTGGTCACTCCCCTTTCTTTTGTCCAGTTCCGTGCCAGAGCAGGGCTGGGGGATCCCTAAACCGGTGTAGACTGGCTTATACAGAGAAGGGCAGCATCTGTGCCCATCAAAGCATTTCCAGAGGCTGGGGGAGGCTACTCCTCCCCAGCCTTCACACTTATTTCCAAAGGGAGAGAGTGTGACACCCTCTCTCAGAGGAAATCCTTTGTTCTGCCTTCCTGGGCCAGGACTGCCTGGACCCCAGGGGGGCAGAAACCTATCTGAGGGGTTGGCAGCAGCAGCAGCTGCAGTGCAAACCATGAAAAGGCAGTTTGGCAGTACCCGGGTTCTGTGCTAGAGACCCGGGGGATCATGGAATTTTCTCCCCAATGCCAGAATGGCACTGGGGTGACAATTCCATGATCTTAGACATGTTACATGGCCATGTTCGGGGTTACCATTGTGACGCTATACATAGGTAGTGACCTATGTATAGTGCACGCGTGTAATGGTGTCCCCGCACTGACAAAGTCCGGGGAATTTGCCCTGAACAATGTGGGGGCACCTTGGCTAGTGCCAGGGTGCCCACACACTAAGTAACTTTGCACCCAACCTTCACCAGGTGAAGGTTAGACATATAGGTGACTTATAAGTTACTTAAGTGCAGTGGTAAATGGCTGTGAAATAACGTGGATGTTATTTCATTCAGGCTGCACTGGCAGGCCTGTGTAAGAATTGTCAGATCTCCCTATGGGTGGCAAAAGAAATGCTGCAGGCCATAGGGATCTCTTGGAACCGGAATACCATGGGTACCTCAGTACCATATACTAGGGAATTATATGGGTGTACCAGTATGCCAATGTGAATTGGTGAAATTGGTCACTAGCCTGTTAGTGACAATTTGTAAGGCAGAGAGAGCATAACCACTGAGGTTCTCGTTAGCAGAGCCTCAGTGAGACAGTTAGGAATCACACAGGGAACACATACATATAGGCCACAAACTTATGAGCACTGGGGTCCTGGCTAGCAGGGTCCCAGTAACACATAACAAACATACTGTCAACATAGGGTTTTCACTATGAGCACTGAGCCCTGTCTAGCAGGATCCCAGTGAGACAGTGAAAACACCCTGACATATACTCACAAACAGGCAAAAAGTTGGGGTAACAAGGCTAGAAAGAGGCTACTTTCTCACAGTTACCCCCCTTTTTGCCTCCTGTCATTGTGTTTTGACTGTGTTCACTGGGATCCTGCTAAACTTGACCCCAACAACTGTGCTCTCTACTTCTTAAGTGCAAATTACTTACCTTCGGTAACAATTTATCCCTTTGGCGTCAGACTAGATCCAGAGATTTTCCTTTGGGCAATACACTTGCACGTCGTTAGGTAGCGTTGGTGGACTCTGCGGGCGTCATTGGCGTCATAGTCGCCGTAATGACGTCGGGAGTAGTACATAGACGCAGTCTCAGCTCTGTGACGTCAGTTTCTTTTCACAACTTTGCACGCCAAAGCACAGAGCCGAGAAGAACACTGAAATTAGTGCACCAGAGCAGAGGCCCTGAATGGGGAAGCCCCGTCCCTAGATATTGGTTCACAAGTGGGGAGGATAGGTGGGTCGGTGTAGGGAAGTAGCCTCTATATAGCTTAGTTACCCCCACCTTTTTGCCTGTCTGTCAGTGTGTTTGACTGGGTTCACAGGGACCCTAGTAACCAGGACCATAGTGACTGTGCTCTCTCCTCTAAATTTGGTTGCTGGTCACCTTTTATCCCCACAATTGACATACCAGTTCCCCCATATAAGTCCCTAGTATGTGGTACCTAGGTACCTAGGGCATTTGGGTTCCAAGGGATCACTGCGAGCTGCAGCAGTTATTCTGCCACCTATAGGGAGCCCATGCAAAGGGTTCTGCAGGCCTGCCATTGTAGCGTGCGTGAAATGGGTGCGTGCACCCATTTTCACTATAGGTTACTACACCAGGTCACTGTAATTCACCCATATGGTAGGCCCTCTCAGCCCAGAGGGTAGGGTGTGGGTACCTGTGTGTGAGGGCACCCCTGCACTAGAAGAGGTGCCCCCACAAACCCCAGATCCATGTTCCTAGACTTTGTGTGTGCAGGGACGCTGTTTTATGCGTGTACTGGACATAGGTCACTACCTATGTCCAGCTACATAATGGTAACTATGAACCTGGGCAAGTTTGGTATAAAACATGTCGGAATCATACACCAATACTGTTGCAAATATTGGAAGTATGATTCCATGCACTCTGGGGGCTCCTTAGAGGACCCCCAGTATTGCTACCACCAGTCTTACATGGCTTTCAGGGCAGCCCAACTGCTTCCACCCCTCAGACAGGTTTCTGCCCTCCTCCTGCTTCAACTAATCAAGCTCAGGAAGGCAGAACAAAGTATATTCTTTGGGAGAAGGTGGTAACACCCTTTCCTTTTGGAAATAGGTGTGACTGGCGTGGGAGGGGTAGCCATATAGGAAAGTAGCCCTTTTCTAGCTTGGTTGCCACCACTTTTGGCTTGTTTGTCAGTGTGTTTGACTGTGTCTAGTGGGATCCTGCTAATCAGAATCCAGGTAGTTATGCTCTCTCCCTTAAATTATGGTTGTTGCATACTGGTAACCCAGTATTTCCACTAAAATTGGCATACTGGTGCCCCCTTATAAGTCCATAGTATATAGTACCTAGGTACCCAGGGCACTGAGGTTCCAGGGGATCCCTATGGGCTGCAGCATTTCTTTTGCAACCCATAATGAGCCCATGCAAAGGGTTCTGCAGGACCCTTTCACTGCCATTGACACTGCACCAGATCACTTATAAGTCACCCTTATAGCATTCTCTCAAGCCCTGAAGGTATGGTGCAGAGTACCGGTGTGTGAGGGCACCCATGCACTAGCATAGGTGGCCCTCATGACCTCAAGGACCCTTCTCCGGACGCCATTTTACGCGTGCACTGGACATGGGTCACTACCTATGTCCAGCTACATAATGGTAACTCCAAACATAGGCATGTTTAGTATCAAACATGTTGGAATCATAGCCCAAAGCTTCTGCAAGCAGTGGTTGTATGATTCCATGCACTTTGGGGGCTCCTTAGAGAACTCCCAGTATTGCCATTCCAGCCTTCTGAGGTTTTCCAGAAAGCCCCAACTGCTGCCACCTCTCAGACAGGTTCCTGCCCTCCAGTTGCTTGAGCAGCTCAAACCCAGGAAGGCAGAACAAAAGATTTCCTTTGGGAGAGGGGTGTTACACCCTCTCCCTTTGGAAATGGGTGTTACAGGCTTGGGAGGGGTAGCCTCCCCAAGCCTCTGAAAATGCTTTGAAGGGCACATTTGGTGCCCTCCTTGCATAATCCAGTCCACACCGGTTCAGGGAACCCCAGACCCTGCTCTCGCGCAAAACTGGAAAAATGAAGTGGGAGTGACCACTCCCCTGTCCATCACCACCTTCAGTGCTCAGTGCTCCTCCAGAGGGTCCCTGGGTTTTGCCACCTTGGATTCCATGTTGGCAGGGAACTCTGGGAGCATCTGAGTGGCCAGTGCCGGCAGGTGACGTCAGAGCCCTCCCCTGATAGGTGCTTACCTGTTTAGCTGACCAATCCACCTTTCAGGGCTATTTAGGGTCTCTCCTTTGGGTGGTTCTTCAGATTCAGATTGCAAGACTCCAGCAGGAATCCTCTGCATCCTTTACTTCACCTTCTCACCGAAGAAACTGCATCTGGACCCTCTAGGAACTCTACAAACTGCAACAAAGAGGCAAAGGCAACTTCTGCAACATTGTTTCTTCAGCTCCTGCCAGCAACTGCAACAGTTTCCTGGTCGTGCATCCTCAAAGGACTGCCTGTCTTCAGTCTGCACCAGAAGAACGAAGGAATCTCCCTTGGAGTGAAGGGGTCACTCCCCTGCAGCAGCAGACATCCTCTCTGCAACAAAGACCAGCAGCATGGGTCACCTCTCCTGACGAGTTGCAAGGATCCTGCATCAAGGGTGGTGGACTGAAGTGGTCCGAACGTTCCCTACGTCCTACTGTCCAACTGAGGTGGTGTTAAGAGCTTGCCTCCCCAAGCAAGAAGGTACCCCATGCGCAGCGTGTTTTGCTGTTGTCAAGGCTTGTTGGCATTCTTCCATGAACTTCTACGTGTACCGTGTAGCTCCGACCCCCAGCACTCTATCCTGCAATACACAGCTTCCTGCATGGTTCTCCGGCGGTGTGTGACCTTTTGTTGTGGTGCTGCATGGGCCTCCTTCTGCACCTCCTTTGTCACCGTGCTGTGGGACACCTTTGCGGGCTGCCTGGTCTTCTGAGGGCTCTGGGTTGCTCAGAGCCCCCTCGGACTCCCCCTCCTGGGTACAGTCCACTAGGTCCCTCCTGGTCCTGTGCTGCGCCATTTTCTCCTAACCGCGAGCTTTGCATGTGCCAAGGCTTGTTGCAGAATCCAGCAACAAAAACCAGACTGCAATCTTCCATCCGGCATGGGACATCATCTGCACCAACCAGGAACCTGCATCCATCTTACTGGGTGTAGTACTGACTGTTGTTCTTCACCAGTGGTTCTTCTTTTGCACCTTCATCTGCGTTAGCAGGGGCTCCTGTTCTCCTTGGACTCTTCAGTGCTTCTTGGACTTAGTCCCTTTCTTCCACAGGTCTTCAGGTCCAGGAATCCATCATTGGTTTCTTGCAGTCTCTTCTGGTTCTTGCATAATCTTCTATTACGACTTCTTGTGTGTTTTAGGAAACTTGCTGTGTTTTAATCCTGCTTTCCTGGGCTCTGGGATGGGGTACATTACTTACCTTTGGTGTTTTCTTACACTACCAGCGCCCCTCTACATACTACACTTGCCTAGATGGGAAACCGACTTTCGCATTCCACTATTTTAGTATATGGTTTGTGTTCCCTCTAGGCCCATTGCAACCTAATGTGTTTTTCACTATTTGCACTGTTTTCCTACTGTGTACTTACCTATTTTTGGTTATTGGAATACATATTGTGTAATGTACTTACCTCCTAAGGGAATATAGTCTCCAAAGTATTTTTGCCATTGTATGACTAAAATAAAGTACCTTTATTTTTGTAACACTGAGTATTTTCTTTCATGTGTGTAAATACTATGAGACTACAGTGGTATTGCAAGAGCTTTGCATGTCTCCTAGTTCAGCCTTGGCTACTCTGCCGACAATTACCTCTAGACAGCCTGGTTTCTATACACTGATTATATTTCACTAATAAGGGATAACTGGACCTGGTATAAGGTGTAAGTACCTTAGGTACCCACTACAAACTAGGCCAGCCTCCTACATTGGTGGCAGCGGTGGTATAAGTACTTGCAATTGCCTTATCACTCTGTCACTGGTGCTTTCCACAGGAAAGTGTACTCTATACTTGGGGCTATACAAAAGTATACCTAGTAGTTGCTCTTGCATTCTAAAATTCTAAAAGTTAGATAAAGTAGGTCTTTCTTTCCTTTCACTTTACTCTAACTTTTCTATCAGTATGTCTTCCTCTGAGGCCACCCCTAGGGTTATCAAAACAATTTATGAAAACCTAAACTTTCAAAGTTTGAGGGGGCTTTGCTTACAGAGAAGCCTAAGGATTGGGAAGAACCCTAACAAATATTTCCTTTTAAGTCTCCTTCTCCAGGACAATCAAGAACAGTCTGGTCACCAGGTAGAGGAGAGAGGGGGGATTCTGACCAGATAGAATCAGGAGAGGGTCCTAAGGATTCAGGGGAAGGTCCTTCCAGAGATCTTCCCCCGGTAAACGATCTGGTGTAGCTGGCAGTGGGAGGTGGTCACACACAAGTAGAGCTCACTTCACACCTAGAGGCCAGGTGACTAGGGTTACACAAGCCAGGGAAAGATCTGCCTCTGCTCATTCCCATGTCACTTCAGTCTCAGAAGTGTCCCACACATCCAACCCTGAGGACAACGCCCTAGACTGGGAACTCAGAAAGCAGATGTTGGAGGAGGCCAGACTGAGGCTGCAACAGTTGGCCTTAGATAGGGAAGCCCTAGCTGTGGAAAGAGAAAGACAGGGGTTGGGGTTAGTTCCCCTTGGTGGCAGCAGCAAAAGCAGTTTCAGGAGCTATGGTGTTAGGGAGAACACATTTGACTCTAGAAACATGCACAGGATTGTTCCCCCTTACAAGGAGGGGGATGACATCTACACATGGTTTGCTGCATTTGAGAGGGCCTGTAAAGTTCAGAGGGTCCCTCAGATTCAGTGTGCTGCTCTTCTGTGGTTGTACTTCTCTGACAAGGGGAGAGACAGACTCCTTACTGTCAGAGAAAATGATTCAGGTAATTACAATGTTTTGAAGACAACAATCTTGGATGGATTTGGCTTAACCACTGAACAATACATGATATGTAAAGAGAAACCAGAAAACAGTCTTCACAGGTACAATTTGGCTTTCGCCCAGGGGTGGGCACAGTCAAACAAACTCTTAATTTGACACTTATAGTCCAGAAATACACTAAAGCCAAAAGGGGCTGTAGACACTTAGCATTTATGGATCTCTCCTGCGCCTTTGATACAGTCAGCAGGGAGAAATTGTGGAAGGTAATGCTGGGTATGGGCGTGGATAAACACATAGTTATATTACTCAGTAAACTTCATGCCTGCACAGAGGCTCGGGTCCGTTACTCTCGGGAGGGAGGACTGACAGAGAAATTCCCCTCACAAAAAGGGGTCAGACAGGGTTGTGTTCTTGCCCCTTTCCTCTTTCTCTTATATATAAATGGGTTGGAGAAATTTCTTTGCGATTTAGGGAAAGACTCCGCAGTTATTAATAACACTCCAATCCCTGTACTTTTATATGCAGATGATGCAGTACTAATTTTAAGGACAGCGAACGGCCTCCAGATTTTATTGAATGCTTTTAATACCTTTATGAGGAACCTTGGTCTTAAAATTAACAGAACCAAGTCATTTGTTATGAAGTGCGGTCCTAAATTAGCAAAAACAAAAAGAATTACTTTAAATGGGCATGAGATACTTAAGGTCCCACATTTTACGTATCTGGGGGTCCCTATTGATGTAGATTTTAACTGGAAGTTTTTAGTTAATACACGCTCAATACAATTCCAAAAAACCATTGAAGCTGTTTTTAGGTTTGCAAGAAGACTTCGACATAAACCTGTCAAGGAAATGATGACTGTCTTCACTTCTAAATGCCTTTCCGTCGCGACATTTGGAGCTGGGGTCTGGGGGCTTGCAGAATGTACAGGGCTCCAGATTATAGAAAATAAATTTCTAAGAAGGCTACTATCAGTCCCCCAATCTACACCAATAAAGTTCTGTCACAAAGAAGTAGGTTTAAGATACATATCTAGCTATATAAAACTTCAACCTCTTATACTGTGGATAAAAATCTGGACTAAGCCTGAAACGCTTTTATGTAGAAAGGTGATACAGGACTGTCTCCTTCTGTCACGATTTCTAGATATACCCTGGCTTAGATATGTTTATCTTTCTCTCCTATCATTAGGATTAGGAGATTGTTTCCTTAAACCAGATACTTTAACAAGACAGGACATTAAGAAGGTTAAAGACATATTCTGGCAGAAAAATCAGGATATGGACCCAGCCTCTAGTTTAATGAGTCAACGGACAAGCTATGAGACACAACAACCTCAACCAAAGTTGTACTTGACCATCATTAATCATGAGCGACAAAGGTTTTTACTCACAAGACTACGTCTAAACACCTTACATTATCTGGTAGCATTCCCAGTTGCTGGAACCTGGTTTAAGATCCTCCCTCCCTGTTGCTGCGATGGAAAGACATCTCAAAGTACATTACACTTTATGCTTTTCTGCACTTTATATACTGTTCCAAGAAAAAGGTTTTTACGTCCGCTATTCCAGTCTAAAAGTATTAGAACTAGCCAACTTGCTTACTCCCACTTACATGATTTGGGAAATATGGTCTTAATCCAGGCTGTGCTAAATTTTATACATGCTGCTTTTGGTGTTCAGAAAATGTATTAACAATGCTTTTAGAAATTTTTATGACTGTGAAATTCTGTATGTCATTTATTTATTTTATGTCTTTTATGGTCTTTTTGCACCGAATAAAGTAAACTAAAGAAAGAAAAGTCTTCACAGGATTGGATAGACTTTGTGGACTATTCAGTGAAGGCTTTAGAAGGTTGGTTGTGTCTGATTTGTTAGACCAGTACCTCGCGGGCTCAGATCTGACCTCAACCCAAGGTTTGGGTAAGAAGGCAGACAAGTGGGTCAGAACAAGGGTGAGCAGAAAACCTCATACAGGGGGTGACAAAGAAAAAAAGAAAGATGGTGAAAAATCTCAGGACAAGCATGGGGACAAAAATAAACATAAAGATCCTTCTTCAGGTCCACAACACTCTTCTGGGGGTGGGGATAAAACCTCTTCTTCTTCCCACTCTACACTCAATAAAAAGCCTTGGCGCTATGTGTGCAGAGGTAAAGGCCACATGCCAAGGGATAAGTCCTGTCCAGGAAAAGCCCCTCAGCCTACCACCACTAATACAATCACTTCAACTTCTAGTGCCCCTAGTAGTAGTAGTAATAGTGGTGGGACTACTGGCAATAGTGAAACAAAAGGTGTAGTTGCGTTCACGTTTGGGCCCATTATAGAAACTGGGGTTGGTGTAGAAACCCCCAAGAAAGTTTCTGTCTCACCTGGTGGTACTGGCCTCGCCACCTTGGCTGCTTGTCCCCTTAACATGGATAAGTACCAGCAGCCAATTCAAATATATGGTGTTGAGGCTCAGGCCTACAGGGACACAGGTGCCAGTATCACTTTAGTGACTTAAAGCCTGGTGTCACCTGCACAACACCTCATTGGACAGAAGTACCAAGTTACTGATGTCAACAACTCCACTCAGTCTCTCCCCTTAGCTGTAGTGCAACTTAGTTGGGGGTGGAGTTACAGGCCCAAAGCAGGTGGTGGTATCACCTAGTTTACCTGTAGACTGTCTGTTAGGTAATGACCTAGAGGCCTCAGGTTGGGGTGTGGTAGAGTTTAGGACCCATGCATCCACGTTGGGTATCCCTGAGGAATTCCTTCCTCTCATTTCAAGTTAAATGATAAAGCAAAGAAGAGAAGGAGCCCTGAAGCCTGAGGATCCTCCTCATCACACAGGTAAAAAGCGTATCAAAGTATCCCTTCGCCACCCTATCACTTAGGATACCATTGATGTGGTGGGGGAGACCTCTCCTGGGGTGGAACCTGTACCAAGGGAGCCCACAGCTGCCACAGCTAAACTCCCAGAGGTAAAAGTCCCTCTCTGTGACAACACTAAAACAGATAAGCAAACTGCACTGTTTTAGTAAACGTGGAGCAACCCTTCAGCCCTCCCAGAGAAACTTTAGTGCAGCAGCCATTCACTACCGTAGGAGGCTGGCCTGGCTTATAGCGGGTACCAATGGTACTTACACCTTGTGCCAGGTCCAGTTATCCCTGATTAGTAAAGTAGTAGTGTTCTAGCAGGTTAGGCTGATAGAGGTAGCAAAGCAGAGCAGCCAAGGCTGAACTAGGAGACATGCAAAGCTCATGCAATACCAATTATATCATATAGGTACTATATCATAGGAAAGACGATACTCAGTGTTACTAAAAATAAAGGTACTTTATTTTAGTGACAATGTGGCAAAAATATATCAGAGGCTAAACTCCCTTAGGAGGTAAGTAAAATACACAACATATACACAACAAACCAAATCAGGTAAGTAAAAAACGCCAGAAAGTAGTGCAAACACTGTAGAATACAATAGGATGCAATAGACCTAGGGGCAACACAAACCATACACTAAGAAAGTGGAATGCGAACCACGAATGGACCTCTAGGCTAGTGCAGTGTGTAGAGGGTCGCTGGGAGTGTAAGAAAACACTAAGGGTGTCCAAGATACCCCAACCCAAGACCCTGAAAAGTAGGAGTAAAGTACTACTATTTCCCCAGAAACACACTAAAGTCATGATAAAGGATTTTGCAAAGACCACAACAGACTGCAAAGCACTGAAGACGGATTCCTGGACCTGAAGACCTGCAAAGGAAGGGGACCAGCTTCAAGAGTCACTAAAGTGTCAGGGGGGGGGGAGGGCAGGAGCCCACTAAACCCCGGAGGAAGGTGCAAAATGGCTGACTCTGGATTGAAGAAGCTGAAGATTCTACAACAACGAAAGGTGGTAGGAACTTCTCCTTTGTGCAGAAGATGTCCCACGGTGTGCTGGAGGATGCAGAGTTGTTTCCTTGGCAAAATACCGCAAACAAGCCTTGCTAGCTGCAAGAGTCGAGAGTCGCGGTTGGAGAAAAAGGGTGCTGCCCGGGACCAGGAAGGACCAGGATGTTGCCACTTTGAAGAGGAGACAGAGGGAGCCCGCAGCAACGTACAGAGCCCAAGCACAAAGCACCCGCAGAAGTCCTTGAACACGGGTTCAAGAAGACTGAACACAGCGGTCGTCTCAACACTGCAAAAAGAGGACTCACGATGCCAGAGATCAACTCAGGGAGCTGAGCGTCGCAGGGCGGAGCTGTGCATGCAGGATTTCTTGGAAATGTGCACAGAAGTCCTTGTAGCTGTAGACTACGCGGTGCACAGGATTACTGTCTGGGGAGGGGAGGCAAAGGCTTACCTCCTCCAAATTGAAACAGTTGGACCACTGGACAGTCTGGGTCACTTGGGTCCACCACCTGTGTTCAAGGGGCCATGCTCGTCAGGATGAGAGGGGTCCCAGAGTACCGCTGAAGCTGAAGTTTGGTGCCTGCTGAAGCAGGGGGATGATTCCGTCGACCCACAGGAGATTTCTTCGTGGCTTCCAGTGCAGGGTGAATGCAGGCAGGCCCCAGAGCATGCACCACCAGGAAACAGTCGAGAAAGCCGGCAGGATTAGGCACAACAATGTCGCTGGTAGTCGTCTTGCTACTTTGTTGCAGTTTTACAGGCGTCCTAGAGCAGTCAGCGGTCGATCCTAGGCAGAAGCCAAAGAGCGAGGTGCAGAGGAACTCTGGTGAATTCTTGCAAGTTGTTATCTGAGGAAAAGCCCACTGGAGAGACCCTAAATAGCCCTCAGAGAAGGATTGGCCACCTAGTCAGGTAAGCACCTATCAGGAGGGGTCTCTGACGTCACCTGCTGGCACTGGCCACTCAGAGGCCTCCAGAGTGCCCTCACGCCTCTGGAAACAAGATGGCAGAGGTCTGAGACACACTGGAGGAGCTCTGAACGCCACCCCTGGGGTGGTGATGGACAGGGGAGTGGTCACTCCCCTTTCCTTTGTCCAGTTTCACGCCACAGCAGGGACTGGGGGTTCCCTAAACTGGTGGAGACTGGCTTATGCAAGGAGGTCACCATCTGTGCCCTTCAGAGCATTTCCAGAGGCTGGGAGAGGCTACCCCTCCCCTGCCTGTAACACCTATTTCCAAAGGGAGAGGGTGTAACATCCTCTCTCAGAGGAAATTCTTTGTTCTGCCTTCCTGGGACTGGGCTGCCCAGACCCCAGGAGGGCAGAACCCTGTCTATGGGGTGGCAGCTGCGGTAGCTGCAGAGAAAAATCCACAGAGCTGGTTTGACAGTACCTGGGGTCCATAGTGGAGCACATTGGAATACATTGAATTGGCTCCCCAATACCAGATTTGGCATGTGGGATAATTCCATGATCTTAGACATGCTACATGGCCACTTTCGGAATTACCATTGTGAAGCTACATATAGGTATTGACCTATATGTAGTGCACGCATGTAATGGTGTCCCCACACTCACCATGTCCGGGGAAATGGCCCTGAACTATGTGGGGGCACCTTTGCTAGTGCAAGGGTGCCCTCAGATTTAGTAACTTTGCACCCAACCTTCAGCAAGTGAAGATTAGACATATAGGTGACTTATAAGTTACTTAAGTGCAGTGAAAATGGCTGTGAAATAACGTGTGCGTTATTTCACTCAGGCTGCAATGGCAGTCCTGTGTAAAGGTTTGTCTGTGCTCCCTATGGGTGGCAAAAGAAATGCTGCAGCCCATATGGATCGCCTGGAACCCCAATATTCTGGTAACCTAGGTACCATATACCAGGGAATTATAAGCGTGTTCCAGCATGCCAATTGAAATTTGTAAAAGTGGTCACTAGCCTATAGTGACAAATTTAAAGGCAGAGAGAGCATGAGCACTGAGGTTCTGATTAGCAGAGCCTCAGTGACAAGTTAAGCACTACACAGGTATACACATTTAGCCCACAAACTATGAGCACTGGGGTCCTGGCTAGCAGGATCCCAGTGAGACAGGCAAAACATACTGACATACATGTAAAAATGGGGGTAACATGCCAACAAAGATGGTACTTACCTACAGTTATCCCTTATTAGTAAAATGTAGTAGTGTTCTAGCAGCTTAGGCTGATTGAGGTAGGTATAGCAGAGCAGTTTAGGCTGAACTAGGAGACATGCAAAGCTCCTGCAATACCACTTATAGTTACACAGTACTTAAAAACAAGTAAAGACAATACTCAGTGTTACCAAAAATAAAGCTATTTATTTGGGTGACACAGTACGAAAAATATCTTAGAGACAATACTTCTTCTGGAGGTATTATACACAATATATACACTAGACACCAAAATTAGGCAAGTAAATAGTCATAGAACAATGCAAGCATTAGGAAATGCTACAAATTTCAATGCGAGATAATAGGTCTAGGGGCAACACAAACCATATACTAAGAAAGTGGAATGCGAATCACGAAATCCCCCCTAGACAAGTGTAGTGTGTGCAGAATCGCTGAGAGAGTAAGAATATAGTAAAGGTATGTAAATTTCCCCACCCCAGAGCCCAGAATAGCAGGAATAAAGTACTGCAAGTTTCCTTAGGACACACTAAACCTTGTGATTGGGATTTTGCAAGTCTGCAAACAAGAACTGCTGGATTCCTGGACCTGAAGACTTGCAAAGGAAGGGGGCCAAGTCCAGAAGTCAAAAGAAGTTCCAGGAAGGACAGGAGACCCTGCCAACCCAGAAGAGGGTGCAAAAGAAGAGTCCACGGTTAGTCGAAGACTGTAGAAATGCACCCTAGGAAGATGCCAGCGGCTTCCTGCATGATGCAAAAGATGTCCCACGGCGTGAAGATCGTTGCAGATGTGATTTTGTGTTGGAAATCACCAACAAGCCTTGGCTACGACAAAAGTGCCTTCCGCGTCAAAATGGCGCTGGATGGACCCAGGAGGGACCTGGGGGCCTCAACTCAGTATGAGGAGGAAGAGGAGGCTCTCAGCACTTTAGAGAGCCCTCAAGATGCCAGCCAGCACCCAGAGAAGTCGCAGGATCCGGGGACCAAGAAGGTGCAAACACGGTTGATGCAGCACAACAAAAGAAGTTCCCACGCCGCCGAAGAACAACTTAGCGAGTTGAGCGTCGCAGGATGCAGTGCTGGGGACCTGGCCAGGCTGTGTACAAAGGAATTTTGCAAATAGTGCACAGAGGCCTCAGGAGGTGAAGAAGACGTAGTACACAGGGATACTGTCGCTCTCAGGGAAGGCAAAGTCTTACCTCCTCCAAATTGTGTCAGCAGGAGCTCAGGACAGGCTATGTTGGTGATGTCCACCCTCTGTGTCCTTAGGAGCACGCTCGTCGCTGTGAGAGGAGTCCAAGGGTACCGGTCGTCGTCTTGGAAGGTGCCTTGTAGATACTTTGTTACAGTTTACAGCGTTTCATGGAGCAGGCTGCGGTTCATCCAAGGTCAGAGGAGCTTAAGTTGTTGCAGAGGATGCCTGATGGAAACTTGCGAGTAGAATCTGAAGATAACCCAAAGGAGAGACCCTAAACAGCCCTGAGGGGGGGATTGGCTACCTTATCAGGTATGGACCTAAGACATATAGGTGACTTATAAGTTACTTAAGTGCGGTGTAAATGACTGTAAAATAGTGTGTGCACACACCATTTTACGCAGGCTGCAGTGGTAGTCTGAGCTCCTTATGGGTGGCAAAAGAAATTCTGCAGCCCATAAAGATCTCCTGGATCCCCAATGCCATGAGTACCTAGGTACCATATACTAGGGACTTATAAGGGAAGTCCAGTGTGCCAATTGAAATTGGTAAATGAAGACACTGGCCTTTAGTGACAAATTTAAAAGCAGAGAGAGCATAAGCACTGAGGTCCTAATTAGCAGAGCCTCAGTGACCCAGTTAAGCACTATACAGACACAAACATTAGGCAATAAACTATGAGCACTGGGGTCCTGACCAGCAGGATCCCAGTGAGGCAGGCAATAACTTACTGACATACTGATAAACATAGGGGTAACATGCCAAGAAAGATGGTACTTTCCTACAACCTCTAAGATACTATCTGTGTGCATGTATTAATAAATCCATCACTGGATTCAGTGAGGCTTTAGTAATACAAGATGTTTGACACCAAACATTCCTATCTTCAGTGACGTCACCATGTAGCTCGGAACTCGTAATGACCAGTGTCCAGCACATGTTCTTAAAGTGGCTTCACTATTCATTTGTTATCCCTGAGAATTGACAAAGACATATCAGGTGCATTGCTGTGCCCACACATGTAATATAATGGATCCTGCCTTAGGGCTGTAAGGCCTGCCAGAGGTGTGACTTACATACATTGCCTGCAGTATTAGGCGACCTGGCACACAGGCTGTGGGCCATGTCATGTTTTCATTTTATCTCTTCACCAAGACATGCAGTCTGCAATGGCTGCACTGTGTGCAGCTGGTGAGAATGTCCTTCAGGGTAGCACAGTCTGTGCTGCATCTCGCAGGGGCTTTCTTTAGTGCCCCATGCCCTAGGTACCAAGGGTACCATTGAACAAGTTACTTACCTTCTGTAACAAACTATCTGGTAGAGACATAAGCCTTCATTACAACCCTGGCGGTCGGTGTTAAAGCGGCGTTAATAACGCCAACAGGCCGGCAGTAAAAAAAAAAAAGGAGATTTCGACCCTGGCGGCAACTGCCATCCAAGACCGCCACTTTAACACACCGACCGCCAGGGTGGTAACGGCCACTGGGATGGAGACTTTGGTCTCCAGCCCGGCGGCCGCCACAATCCCACCCTCGGGATTACGACCCGGCCTACCGCCATGGTTTTCGTGCCAAACTTACCGCCCCGAAAACCATGGTGGTACGCACTATCAGTGCCAGTGAATCACTTCCCTGGCACTGATAGGGGTCTCCCCCGCCCCCCCTCCCCGAACCCAGAGTCCTCCCCCACCCTCTCCTGCCCTCGCACGTGTACATTGGACATGATACGGACAGCAGTGTTTTGCTCACGTGGCGGTGCTGCTGTCAGCAGCGCCGCCTTACTGCCGTCAGCCGCCATGACAGTCAGAGGTGTTCCACCAGCATTGTGGCACTATACCTTCGGAGGTCATGATACGCATAGATGGCTGGCAGTCACAGCGGCGGTTTGATGGAGGCTGTCGCCGTGGTAGTTACCGCCAATGTTGTAATGAGGGCCAGTCTAGTTTCAGATTCCTTACCTTAGAATTCCCCCCAAGCATCAGTCTTGTTCTGGAGATTTTTCTTCGAGAAGTACCCCTGCACGTCGTTAGGTGGCGTTGGTCGTCTCCACGTCCGTCGCTGGCGTCGTGGTCACTGGATATGACGTTGTGGGCCGTATATAGGCGCCACCCCGGTGCGCTGATGTCAGTTTCTTTTCATGACTTTCGCAGAGCCATGAAAAACACTAACCCTGGTGCGCTAGAACTAGGGCCCTGAAATGGAAGTCCTGGTCCTAGAAATCACTTTGCAGGGTGGGGAGGCCCTACTGGGAAGGCGAAAGAACAAACAAAGGAACCTTAGAAAGAGGGGAAGAGAGGGGGTCAACAGACTTGTCTGTACACCATGCCACAAGTTTGTTCCTTCAACAGGCATATACGGTTTTGGAGGAGGGTGCCTGGCTGCCAAGATAACAGAAGGTCAAAAGCAGTTCAGGCTGGACTGTTCCCATGAGGAACAGGGTCAAGACTGATTTGCGTATGGCTCGGTCCAAACTGGGGTGTCATGGTGAACAAAAGAAAAATGGATTAAACCGAGATCTGTGACTCGGGGTGAGTGTTTGAGAAGTTTCAGCACTCCGTCCATCATCCTTTTGTGCTGGGAAGGTCAAAAGCTGTCAACTGCTGCCACTCAATCTACATGCAAGAAAGTGGAGACTGGACAGGTTCAGAAGGAGAACTGTCCCTTGCTGCTGCAACAGGTGATCCTCCTGAAGGTGCAGTCTGATCGGGGGATCGATGGCCATGCTCAGGAGCTCGGGATGCCCTACTCTTCATGCCCAGTCTTGAGCCACAAGAATTACTTGGGCCTGGTCGCTCCTGATGTTCTTGAGAACTGTGGGCAGAAGTGGTATTGGTGGTAAGGCATAAAGGAGGCCTAAGTTCCACTCAAGACAAAAGAACAAGTTACTTACCTTTGGTTACAAGGTATCTGATAGACTCTATCTAGCTGCAGATTCCTTACCTTGGTATTCCCTGGCGTCAGCTTCGAATCAGGAGTTTTTTGTGAGCAGTACCCTGCGCGCGCGCTGTCGGACGGCGTCGTTCGGATCCGCGTGCGTCGACCAGCTCCGCGTGCGTCCTCAGCATTGTTGGAGTCATCTATGACGTCACGGTTGTCTATATAGACGCCGTCTCGGCGCGCGTACGTCAGTTCTTTTCCACAACTTCCCGCGCCAGAAGCACAGAGTCATGAAAGAACTAACCAATACACTTTTAACCTCTTTGACTGTTTGGAGAAAAAACACTTTCATACTTGTAAGAAAGGCAAAAGTTGCCAAAATGAAACACATATATATATATATATATATATATATATATATATATATATATATACACACACATATGCACATGAGAAAAGATTTCCCCAGAGCGGGGAGGCTTGGGCGGGTGTAAGGAATCTGCAGCTAGATAGAGTCTCTACCAGATACCTCGTTACCGAAGGTAAGTAACTTGTTCATCTGATAGAGACTTCTAGCTGCAGCTTCCTTACCTTAGAATAGATACCCAAGCTATAACCCATGGTGGTGGGTCTGAAGGAGATTTAAAAAAAAAAAATTTATACTAGGAGGTCCTGCAAGACAGAACGGGCAAAATGCCCCTCTCTTCTCACCTGGCTATCCAGGCAGTAGTGCTTCGCAAACGTGTGTAAAGAAGCCCACGTTGCGGCCTGACATATGTCCACCACCGGAACGCCACGTGCTAACGCAGTGGTAGCAGCTTTCCCCCTAGTGGAGTGAGCTCTCAAGCCCTCAGGAGGCTGCTTCTTCGCCAAAGCGTAGCATATTTTTATACAGAGAACGACCCAGCGCGAAATGGATCGTTTCTGTACTGCCCGACTCTTCTTTGCACCAACGTACCCCACAAAGAGTTGGTCGTCCACCCGGAACTCTTTAGTGCGGTCAAGGTAGAACGATAACGCTCTTTTTAGTTCCAGTCGATGGAGACGCTCCTCTTCCTTAGAAGGATGCGGTGGTGCAAAGAAGGTGGGCAGGGTGATATTTTGACCCAGATGGAAAGGGGTCACCACCTTGGGGAGAAAAGAGGCACGAGCTCTTTGTACCACCTTGTCAGAATATATCATTAGATAAGGAGGTTTAGAAGATAAAGCCTGAAGCTCACTCACTCTCCTGGCAGATGTAATTGCCACCAAAAAGGCTGTCTTAATAGTGAGCAGCCGGAGAGGACAGTTATGCAAGGGCTCGAAAGGAGCACACATAAGGAAGGTAAGAACCAGATTAAGATCCCACTGGGGCATAACGAAAGGCACAGACGGGAACAGATGTACAAGCCCTTTCTGTACTATAGGTGATTTAAACAGAGATGGTTGATCAGGCAACTGAAGAAAAGACGATAAGGCTGCAAGATAGCCCTTGAGAGTCCCCAAGGAGGAACCCTGCTGGGCGAGAAACTAAATAAACAAAAGTATGTTAGACAGAGAAGAAGAAAGAGGATCAATAGACATCTCTGAACAATAAGAAACAAAACGTTTCCAACGGCAGGCGTAGATCGACTTAGTTGAGGGACGCCTGGCTGCCAGAATGACATCACAGACCTCGGGAGGGAGGTCATAAACCATCAACTGTCGCCGCTCAATCTCCACGCATGAAGGCGCAGAGTTGACAGGTTCGGGTGGAGAACCTTCCCCTGCTGCTGTGACAGAAGATCCTCCCGAAGAGGCAGCCTGATTGGAGGACCGATGCTCATTTTGAGAAGCTCTGGATACTAAACTCTCCGTGCCCAAACCGGAGCCACATGGATTACTTGGGGCCGGTCATTCTTGATTTTCTTGAGAACTCTGGGCAGAAGTGGTATAGGCGGAAAGGCATACAGGAGGCCTGAACTCCACTCGCGACGAAAAGCGTCGCCTAGCGATAGCCCCCTCGGAAACTCCAACGCGCAAAACTGCTGACATTGCGCATTCTCTGCGGAGGCGAACAGATCTAACCAAGGCTCTCCCCACTGCTGAAAGAGTCCTTGCGCCACCTCTGGATGGAGACACCATTCGTGATCCTCTAAGCATTTTCGGCTGGAGTTCGTTTGCTCTGGCGTTCAGAGAACCTGCCAGGTGTTGAACCACCAGGGTCATGCCCTGCTGTTCCAGCCATGTCCAGAAGCGTAAAGCCTCTTGACAAAGGGTCCACGACCCCACACCGCCCTACTTGTTGCAGTACCACATTGCGGTACTGTTGTCCGTGAACACCTGCACCACCTTCTCTTTCACAACAGGAAGAAATGCTTTTAATGCTAGCCGGATCACCCGAAGCTCCAACAAGTTGATGTGGAGCCCGGATTCTGCCAGAGACCAGTGACCTCTGATCTCCACCTCCCCCAGATGGCCGCCCCATCCCAGAAGTGACGCATCTGTCACTACCGTTAGATCTGGTTGGGGAAGGGAGAGGGGTCTGCCCTTGACCCACTTGCAGTTCACTAACCACCACTGCAGATCTTCCGCAGTCCTCTCCGAGAACTGAACCACGTCGGTAAGATTTCCCTGATGCTGTGCCCATTGGAACTTCAGGTCCCACTGCAGAGCCCTCATGCGCCATCTGGCAAGCTTGACCAACAGGATGCAGGAAGCCATGAGTCCCAGCAGCCTCAGAGGCTGTCTCACCGAGATCCAGGATAGAGGCCGAATCATCGTAATCATAACCTGAATATCCTGAACCCGCTGATCGGGAGGATAAGCCAGATACTGCACTGTGTTCAGAACAGCTCCGATGAAAGAAAGCTTCTGAAAGGGAGTCAGGTGTGACTTCGGCACATTTATAGTGAACCCCAGCGAATGCAGGAGGTCCGTCGTCGTCCAGAGGTGGGTGATGAGAGCCTGGGGCGTAGGAGCCTTCAACAGGAAATCGTCCAGGTAGGGGAAGACTGAAATCCCGGACCTGCGCAAATGAGCTGCCACCACCGCCATCACCTTTGTGAACACCCGAGGGGCGCTGGTTAAACCGAAAGGGAGCATGGTAAACTGAAAGTGCTCGTGGCCCACCCTGAACCGCAGGTAACTCCTGTGGCTTGGCAGGATAGGAATATGGAAATACGCATCCTGCAAATCCAACGCTACCATCCAGTCTCCTTGGTCTAGGGCAGACAAAACCTGAGCAAGAGTGAGCATCTTGAATTTCTCCTTCTTGAGGAAGAGATTGACGTCCCTTAAATCCAAAATAGGGCGAAGGCCTTTTTTCTTTTTGGGAATCAGAAAGTAGCGGGAATAACAACCACTGCCTACTTCTGATATCGGGACTCTTTCTATGGCTTCCTTGGCCAAAAGAGCCGTAACTTCCTCGCGGAGCAAAGCTAAATGGTCCTCCATCAGCCATTCCTTTGTCGGAGGGAAAGACTGGAAGGGAAGAGAGTAGCCCTTCTGTATGATCTGCAGGACCCACTTGTCCGTGGTGATGGAAAGCCAGTGAGGGAGATGAAAACGAATCCTCCCTCCAACTGGACGGACGTGATCCCGCAGAACCACACTAGGAGGGCTTGGGTCACTGGAGGGGGGCTGGGTGGCGGTCGACCTCTGGCCAGACCCTCTGGGCCTAATGGTACCACGACCACGTCCTCTTGCGGGATGCTGTGAAGCCTGAGGACGGTCGCTAAATTGTGGCTGGCGTGGCACCACGCCCCTCCCGAAGCCTCGGAAGGGGTGAAAGACAGACTGCTGTCGTACCGGCGTTGAAAGGCCCAAGGATCTGGCCGTGGCTCGAGAATCCTTGAACCTCTCAAGCGCGTAGTCTGCCTTTTCGCCAAAAAGGCGAGAGCCATCAAAGGGCATGTCCATCAAGCTGGACTGGACATCCCCTGAAAAACCAGTAGAACGTAGCCAGGCATGGCGACGAAGGGCCACTGACGATGAAATCGCTCTGCCCAGCGAGTCGGTCGTGTCCAAGCCACACCGGATTGTAAACTTGGCTGCATCTCTCCCAACCTTTACAGCCTGGGGGAGAGTGTCCTGTACGCCCTCCGGGACCTGGGGCAGCACTTGCGCCACCGTATCTCATAAAGATTGGGAATAACGGCCCAATAGGCAAGAGGGGTTTACAGACCTCAATGCCAGGTTGGAGGAAGAAAACACCTTCTTCCCAAGCTGATCCAGCCTCTTGGATTCCCTATCCGGGGGAGCGGAAGGGAAGGCACCACGTGAAGTAGAGGCTTGGACAACCAAGCTCTCAGGAGTGGGGTGTCGTGTCAGGAAACTAGGGTCGCTGGGAGCGGGTCTATGGCGGCGGCCGACCGTCCTATTCACAGGAGCCCCTGTGCTGGGGTTGGACCACGTACCCAGAAGGACGTCTGCAAGAGCCTCATTGAAGGGCAACAACGGTTACGATGTTGACACCCCCGGCTGAAGCACTTCTGTCTGGATATTTGTCCTGACTGGCACCGTAGGCAAATCTAGGTCCAAGACCTCAGCTGCCCTACGCACCACCATAGCGAAAGAAGCCCCCTCCTCCGTAGCCACATTAGGAGAAGAGAGCATACCAGTATCTGGAGATGTGTCCAGTCCACTGGCCTCCCCTAGATCCACATACCAGTCCTGCTGCAATCCTGATTCTAAAGGGTCCTCAGACCCCTCCCATTCCTCCCCTGCGTCTGGCTGTTCCAAATAATGCTCAGACAATGATCTGGGCCGAATCGGCTCCGTCGAAGTCGGAGTCGACGTCATACGACGTCGCTCCGGCTCCGGATCATCCGGAATAAGGATGGGGCTGCCACCAGTGGGCGCCAGTGGTGGAACCGTCGACGTCGGACCCGGTGCCGAAGGAGGTCGACTGTGTGATACCGGAAGCTGCCGGCGTTGAATCTGAAGGGGCCCCTGCTGACCCCGCGGGGCCCAAAGACCCACCCGAGGGTACAGCCCGCTCAAAGACGAGACACATGGCCTCGTAAAATTCTTTCATTTGAGCGGGGGTCAATCCGGTCCCCGGAAAGGGGGGAAGACCCTGGCGACGGCTCCGCAGAACCACGCTCGGAACGTCGACGTTCCCTAGACGCCTCGTCCGTCGACAGGCGTGGCGAAGACGAAGTTCGCATGGACTTCTTCTTCTTCTTGTGCCTCTTACCTTCCGATGACGTCGAATGCGAGGAAGAGGACTTGGGGCTCCGGGAGCGGTGCCGCGACCTCCTCCTATTGCGAGACCGTGACCTCCGCGGAGTCGCGCCGACCGAAGACGAATGTCGGGCCACAAGAAGCTTAAGGGATCTCTCCCTCAAGGCCTCAAGGCGCCAAAAACTCCAGATTCGAAGCTGACACCAGGGAATTCTAAGGTAAGGAAGCTGCAGCTAGAAGTCTCTATCAGATAGAGTCACTTAGTGAGTGCCGCCTTTGAAACTCAACACACAAAGCAGCTGACATTGCGCGTTCTCTGCTGAGGCAAACAGATCTAACAAAGGCTCTCCCCACTGCTGAAAGAAACATTGTGCCACATCCAGATGGAGATGCCATTTGTGATCGATGTAGGAGGCTGGCACTCTATGTAGTGTGTAAAGCTAGGCACACTGTTGAGTGTCCGGGCAACCACATGTTGATTTACAGAGGTAAAAACTAGACCACCTAATGCTCAAATTTTTAGGCTAGGCTTGGAAAAATGTAAATCATCTGTTCTACTTATTGTATTAATAAAGCAAGACACACACCCAAGTGAATAACTCAAGATCAATTTACAAAAATACTTCAGATTTTTATAAAATGTTTAAGACCAAGTGTAGGAATCTGGCCTGGTGTGTGGTGGGTACCTAAGGTACTCACACCTTATACTAGGTCCAGGTATCCCATCTTAGTGAAGTGTGGGCAGTGTCTATAAGCCAGGCTCTCTAGAGGTAGCTGTGGATGAGCCACCACAGCTTATCTAGGAGACATGCAAAGGTCATGCAATATCACTATAATCACACAGCACTTACACACATAAAAGAAACACTCAGTTGTACAAAAATAAAGGTACTTTATTTTCGGAACACAAAATAATAGAAGGGCAATCCTCCAATAGTAGGTAAGTAATACACTAAATATATACACTAGTCATCAGAAACAGGCAAAGAAAAGGTTAAAAAACAGTGCAAATAGTAAAAACCAATAGTGACCCTGGGGGAGCCCAAACCATATACTAAAAAAATAGAATGCGAACACAGGACCCCCAAGTAGATAAGTGGAATGTGAAGAGGAGTGCTGGGAGTACTAAAAAAACACAGACTTAAATAACACAGTACCCCCCCAGCGACCAGGAAAGTAGGAGTAAATCACTGGAATTTCTCCAAAGCACCCAAAAGGAGGAAAAGGAAGAAAAGAAGGCACACAGACAAGATTGCAATAAACTACTGGTAGATTCCTGGAGAAGAAGAACTGTGGAGTTAGGGGACCAAGAGCAAAAGTCACAGTGGAGTCCAAGACGAGTAGAGCTACTACCCAGCTGTACTTGCAGGAGTTGACGGTGAGGAAGAACAGGTCAGCACTGCAGTCTTAGAGCAGGAGAAGAGTTCCTGGTAGATGCAAAAGATGTCCCACGCTGGAGTGAAGATTGCAGATGGCGGTTGGTGCAGGAATTCCCCCAACAAGCCTTGGCAAAGGCAAACTCACAGTTAGTGGAAAAGTGGTGCTCCCAGGGACCAGCAAGACCCAGGAGGACTCAAACTAGGAGAGGGAGTCACAGGGGACCCTCAGCGTCGCAGAGAGTCCACAGGAGCAGAGGCAGCACCCACATGATGGGGACACAGAAGTTGCATAAGGAGCCCACGCAGAAAGGGATCCCATGCCGCAGGAGAACCACAAAGTGGGCTGTGCGTCGCAGGAAGGAGTGCTGGGGACTGGAGCTGCAGGTCGTCTGAAGGTCCCTTGGAGGAGATGCAAACAAGCCTTGGCAGCTGCAAGAGACGTGCTGCACAGGGGTACTGTCCTGTGTGGGAAAGCAAAGGCTTACCTCCACCAAAGTTGGACAGCTGGCAGAGAGGACCAGGACTACTACTCTGGACCTCCACCAGTGATGCAGGATCCACAAAACTCAGGATGAGAGGAGAGCCACGTAGTCGGTCGTCAATGCAGCAGGTGCCTGCGGATGCAGGGGAGTGACTTCTTCCCTCAAGGGATATTCCTTCTTTGTTCTAGTGCAGAGACTGAAGACATGCCACCCTCAGTGGATGTGCAGCCGGTGGAAATTATGCAATTGCTGGCAGTAGCCCTGGAAACGATGTTGCAGAAGAGTTCTTCTTCTTGGAGGCAGCTTGTTGGGTCCTGGAGGTTCCAGTCGCAGTTCCGGAAGACAGAAGTCGAAGTAGGGGTTGAAGAGGAGTCCTGCTGGAATCTTACAAGCCGAATCTGAGGACCCACCCAAGACACAGACCCTAAATAGCCCTGAAAGGGAGATTGGTCACCTAGCCAGATAAGCACATATCAGGAGGGGGCTCTGTTGTCACCTCCCTGAACTGGCCACTCAGATGCTCCCAGAGTTCCCTGCCAACCTTGGGGACAACTTGGTAGAACCCAGGGACCCTCTGGAGGAGCTCTGAGCACCACCCCTGGGGTAGTGATGGAAAGAGAAGTGGTCACTCCCCTTTTCATTGTCCAGTTTCATGACAGAGCAGGGACTGGGGGTCCCTGAACCGGTGTGCCCTTCAAAGCATACCAGTGGCTTGAGAGGCTACCCTGCCCAAGCCAGTCACACCTATTTCCAAAGGGAGAGGGTTTACCTATCTCTCCCAAAGGAAATCTTTTGTTCTACCTTCCTGGGCTTGATCAGATCAAGCAGCAGGAGGGCAGAAACCTGTCTGAGATGTGGCAGCAGCTTGGCCTTCCTGGCAAATCCTGTAAGACTGGTGGTAGCAATGCTGGGGGTCCTCTAAGGAGCATCCCGAGTGCATGGAATCATACTTCCAATACTTGCAACAGTTCGGAGCTACCATTATGTAGCTGGACATAGGTAGATACCAATGTCCAGTACACGTGTAAAATGGTGTCCCCGCACTCACAAAGTCCAGGAAAATGGATCTGGAGTTATTAGGGGCACCTCTGCTAGTGCAGGGGTGCCCTCAAACACAGGTACCTGCACCCTGCCCTCTGGACTGAGAGGGTCTACCATAGGGGTGATCTTGCAGTAACCTATAGTGAAAACAGGTGCATGCACCCATTTCACGCAGACTGCAATGGCAGGTCTGCAGAACCCTTTGCATGGGCTTCCGATGGGTGGCAGAATGACTGCTGTAGCACATAGGGATCCCCTGGTACCCTAATGCCATGGGTACCTAGTTACCATATACTAGGAACTTACACGCGAGGACCAGTGTGCCAATTGTGGTAAAAAAAAGGTACAGTTACCAAGTTAGAATGGAGAAAGCATAATCACTGTGGTCCTTGTTAGTAGGATCCCAGTGAACACAGTCAAACCCCCTGACAACAGGCAGAAAATAGGGGTAAGCATGCCAAGAAAGAGGGCACTTTCCTACACAACTCCCCCAAACGAAGAACAAGAAGGCTAACCAGGCACAGATGAGTCCTCATTGTCTAAGCGAAAATATCTGAAGAGTCCATGTGTATTCCAGTGGTTACTCCCAGGTCTATGTTCAACTATATAGTCCATTCCCTGTAGGGATATGGACCATCTCAACAATTTGTGGTTCTCTCCTCTCATTTGTTTGAGTCATAGAAGGGGTTTGTGGTCTGTTTAAACAATTAAATGAGTGCCAAACAGGTATGGCCTCAGCTTCTTCAAGGCCCAGACCACAGCAAAGGCCTTCCTTTCTATAGCTGACCAGTGCCTCTCTCTGGGGGTCAACCTTCTGCTTATAAAAGCAACTAGTTGATCCTGGCCCTCAGTGTAGAAAGTTGGCTCTTTGTATACTATTTCAAAGTGAGAGAGAGTGTGCACAGAGTCCAAAAGTTTCCCTAAGAGGTTGATAGTGGCAAAATTAGATAATTCTAATGCTCTATTTTGTGGTAGTGTGGTCGAGCAGTAGGCTTATCAGAGGGTAGTGTTAAGCATTTGATGTACAGACACAGGTAATAAATGAGACTCAAAGACTCAAAGACTTAACTCCAGGCCAATAGCTTTTATATAGAAAAATATATTTTCTTAATTTATTTTAGAACCACAAGATTCAAGATTTGAAGTAAATACAAAAAATGCAAGGTACTCCACACAGGTAAGTAAGGAACTTTGAATCAAAGTAGTGGTACACACAGTATAGGTTAAAATGGCAATAAGCTATTTTAAAAGTGGACACTGCAAAAATCAACAGTTCCTGGGGGAGGTAATTATGGTTACGTTTCCGAGTTAAGTAAAGTACTTACAAGTTCAGTCTCCTGGGCATAGGCAGCCCATCGTTGGGGGTTCAAGGTAACCTCAAAGTCACCGCATCAGCAACACAGGGCCGGTCAGGTGCAGACGTCAAAGGAGGGCCCAAAACACATAGGCGCCTAGGGAGAAGAGGGGTGCTCCGGTTCCGGTCTGCTGGCAGGTAAGTACCTGCGTCCTCGGGGAGCAGGCCAGGGGGGTTTTGTACAGCACTGAGGTGACACAAACAGGCACACAAAACACACCCTCAGCGGCACAGGGGCAACCGGGGGCAGTGTGCAGTGCTTGGTCCAGGTGTCGGGTTCCTTGTTACCAGACAGTCGCGGGCAGGGGAAGCCTCTGGATCCTCTCTGCTGGTGTCGCTGTGGGGTGCAGGGGGGCTGACCCAGGTTACTCACATCGTCGCAGTCACCTGGTAGTCCTCTCTGCAGTGTTGGTTCTCTGGAGCTCGAGTCGGGAGCGTCGGGTGCAGAGTGTGAAGTCTCACGCTTCCGGTGGGAAGAGTGAGTTCTTTAAAAGTTGCTTCAAAGTTGCAAAAATGTTGCTGTTGGTGAACAGTGCTGCTGTTCTCTGGAGTTTCTTGGTCCTTCGGATTCAAGGCAGTCCTCTGAGTCCTCAAAGGTCGCTGGTCCCTGTCGGATGTGTCGCTATGTAGGTTCTTTGAGTCTAGAGACAGGCCGGTAGGGCGGGGGCCAAGTCAGTTGTCATCTCCGTTGTCTCTGCAGGGCTTTCAGATCAGCAGTCCTTTTTTTGTGTAGGTTGCAGGAATCTGATTTCTAGGTTCTGGGTCGCCCCTAAATACTAAATTTAGGGGTGTGTTTGGGTCAGGAAGACAGTAGCCAATAGCTACTGTCCTGGAGAGTGGCTACACCCTCTTTGGGCCTCCTCCCTGAGGGGAGGGGGGCACATCCCTAATCCTTTTGGGGGAATACTCCAAACTCAAGATGGAGGCTTTCTAAAGGCAGGGGTCACCTCAGCACAGGACACCTTAGGGGCTGTACTGACTGGTGGGTAACTCCTCCTTGTTTTTCTCATCCTCTCCTGCCTTACCCACAAAAGTGGGGGCAGTGGCCAGAGGTGCGGGCATCTCCACTAGCTGGGATGCCCTGTGGTGCTGAAACAAAAGGCATTAGCCTTTGAGGATCACCGGCAGGTGTTACAGTTCCTGCAGGGGGAGGTGAGAAGCACCTCCACTCAGTACAGGGTTTGTTCCTGGCCACAGACTGACAATGGCACTCTCCCCATGTGGCCAGAAACTTGTCTGGTTGTGGCAGGCTGGCAGAAACTGTCAGCCTAGCAATAGGAGTTGGACTGGTATTCAGGGGGCATCTCTAAGATGCCCTGTGGGTGTATTTTGCAATAACTCCCACACTGGCATCAGTGTGCATTAATTGTGCTGAGAAGTTTGATACCAAACTTCCCAGATTTCAGTGTAGCCATTATGGAACTGTGGAGTTCGTGTTTGACAAACTCCCAGACTATATAGTCTTTATGGCTACCCTGCACTTACAATGTCTAAGGTTTGGCTTAGACACTGTAGGGGTTTGGTGCTCATGCACATATGCCCTCACTTGTGGTATAGTGCACCCTGCCTTAGGACTGTAAGGCCTGCTAGAGTGGTGACTTACCTATGCCACAGGCAGTGTGAGGTGGGCATGGCATTCTGAGGGGAGGGCCATGTCGACTTGGTCATTTTCTCCCCACCAGCATACATAAGCTGTGAGGCAGTGTGCATGTGTTGAGTGAGGGGTCCCCAGGGTGGTATAAGACATGCTGCAGGCCTTAGGGACCTTCCCTGGCATCAGGGCCCTTGGTACCAGGGGTACTATTTAAAAGGGACTCATCTGTGTGCCAAGGCTGTGCCAATTGTGGGAACAAAGGTACAGTTTAGGGAAAGAATACTGGTGCTGGGGCTTGGTTAGCAGGGTCCCAGCACACTTTCAATCATACCTGGCATCAACTAAAGGCAAAAAGTCAGAGGGGAACCATGCCAAGGAGGCATTTCCTTACACTCAGTGTTAAACTGTGAAAAACTGACCCAACACCCACCTCCGAAGCATCAGTCTGAACTATGAATTTCTTGGAGTAGTCAGGGCTTTTTAACACAGGTGCTGAGCACATGGCCTGATTAAGGTCCTCAAAAGCTTTTTGACAGCTAGCTATCCATAAAACCTTTTTAGGCATCCTTTTCGATATGAGTTCATTAAGAGGGGCTACAATGGAGCCATAATTCTTAATGAACCTCCTGTAGTACCCAGTGAGGCATAAGAAAGCTCTTACCTGGGTCTGTGTAGAAGGGGGAATCCAGTCTAAAATAGTTTAGATCTTCACCTGCAGTGGTTGAATCTGGCCTCCACCTACCAGGTGGCCCAGATACACAACATTCCCCTGCCCTATCTGGCACTTAGAGGGCTTGATAGTGAGGCCTGCTTTTTGCAGGGCCTCCAAAACATTGCAGAGGTGGACGAGGTGGTCATCCCAGGTGGAGCTAAAGGCAGCTATATCATCAAGATAGGCTGCACTATAGGATTCCAAACTTTGAAGGACTGTATTCACCAGCCTCTAAAAAGTGGCAGGTACGTTCTTCAAACCAAACGATATCACTGTGAAGTGATAACGCACTCTAGTTGTTGAGAATTCAGTTTTTGCTTTAGCATCATCTGAAAACTCGATCAGCCAATAGTCTGCAGTCAGATCAAAGGTGCTAAGATACTTGGCAGATGACAGTGCATCTATGAGCTCATCTGCCCTAGGAATAGGGTGAGCATCCGTCTCTGTGACAGTGTTGAGCCGTTTGTAATCTACACAGAACCTCATCTCACTTTTCCCATTTTGGGAGTGAGGTTTTGGAACCAGCACCAATGGGCAAGCCCAGGGACTGCCAGAGTGCTCTATGGCTCCTACGTCTAGCATCTTTTGCACCTCTGCCTTGATGCAATCTCTGACATGGTCAGGTTGCCTGTAAATTTTACTTTTAATAGGTAAACTGTCCCCTGTATCAATGGTGTATTCATACCATGTTGTCTGACCAGGTGTGAGTCAGAAAACTGATCAAGGAGATTTTTACAGTCTTCCTTCTGCTCAGCAGTAAGGCAGTCTGCCAGACCCACTCCCTCCACTAAGCCATCAGCTTCAGTGGTGGAGAAGAGATCAGGGAGAGGATCACTCTCTTCTTCCTGTCCCTCATCAGTGGCCATGAGCAGGGCCATGTCAGCCCTATCATAGTAGGGCTTAATGTACAAGTTACTTACCTTCGGTAAAAAAATATCTGGTGACCTATTCTAGTTGCAGATTCCTTACCTTAGAATTTTCACCCAGGTGTCAGTCTGGATTCGTAGATTTTTCTTCGAGCAATACCCTTGCGCGTCGGTAGGTGGCATCACAGGTGTTGTGGTCGTGATGACATCGGGAGTAGTACATAGACGCTGCCCTCGCGTGGTGACGTCAGTTTCTTTTAACGACTTTCCATGCCAGAGCGCAGAGCCGCTAAGAACACTGAGATTGATGCAGCAGAGCTAAGGACCTGAAAGAGGGAATCCCTGTCCCTAGAAATCAGTTCGCAAGCGGGGAGGTTGGGTGGGCGGTAAGGAATCTGCAGCTAGAATATGGGGGTTATTACAACTTTGGAGGAGGTGTTAATCCGTTCCAAAAGTGACGGTAAAGTGACGGATATACCACCAGCCGTATTACGAGTCCATTATCTCCTATGTAACTCGTACTACGGCTGGTGGTATATCCGTCACATTTGGGACAGATTAACACCTCCTCCAAATTTGTAATAACCCCCTATGTCTCTACCAGATATTCTGTTACCGAAGGTAAGTAACTTGTACATCTGATAGAGACTTCCAGCAGTTGCTCTGGTAGAAGGAGCCCGCAAGCCTTCAGGAGGTTGCTTTTTAGCCAAAGCGTAGCACATTTTGATGCAAAGAAGCACCCATCGACAGATGGTACACTTTTGCACCGCCTTCCCTTTCTTTGCAACCACAAAGCCAACAAAGAGTTGATCATCCACCCGGAAATCTTTAGTACGATTGAGGTAGAACGCCAATGCTCTTTGTGGGTCCAGACGGTGGAGTCTCTCCTCCTCAAGGGAAGGATGTGGGGGTGCGTAGAAGGTAGGTAAAGTGATGGACTGACCTACATGAAAAGGTGTAACCACCTTAGGAAGGAAGGAAGCTCTAGTACTTAACACCACTTTGTCAGGGTGTACAGACAAATATGGAGGCTTTGAAGAAAGGGCCTGAAGCTCACTCACCCTGCGAGCAGAGTTGATAGCAATGAGAACAGTTTTGAAGGTGAGGAGCAATAAGGGACAATTATGCATTGTCTCAAAGGGGGTACACATCAAGTAAGTAAGCACAAGATTAAGATCCCACTGAGGCATGATGAAGGGAGTGGGAGGAAAAAAGTGGGTGAGCCCTTTTAAGAATCTACTCACAATGGGAGATTTAAAGAGGGAGGGCTGATCATGAAACCTAAGAAAGGCTGAAATGTCAGACAAATACCCTTTAAGGGTGCCCAATGCAGAGCCCTGCTGGGCTAAAGAAAGAATGAACAGAAGAACCTCTGAAAGAGGGGCAGAAAGGGGGTCAACAGATTTGTTGGTACACCATTCCACAAATTTATTCCAACAACAGGCGTATACAACTTTAGTCGATGGACGCCTGGCTGCCAAGATAATATTACAGACTTCGGGGGGAAGGGCAAATGCCGTCAACTGTTGCCGCTCAATCTCCACGCATGAAGGTGGAGGTTGGACAGGTTCGGGTGGAGGACCGTCCCCCGCTTCTGCAAAAGAAGATCTGCCCGAAGAGGCAGTCTGAGTGGAGGATCGATGGACATACTCAATAGCTCTGGATACCACACTCGTGAGCCCAGTCCGGAGCCACCAAGATAACTTGGGCCCGGTCGTACTTGATTTTCTTGAGAACTCTGGGCAGAAGAGGGATAGGCAGGAAGGCGTAAAGGAGGCCGGAGCTCCACTCGAGACGAAAAGCGTCACAGAGCGAGTGCCGCCTTGGAAACTCCAACGTGCAAAACAGCTGACATTGCGCGTTCTCTGCGGAGGCGAACAGATCTAACCTAGGCTCTTCCCCACTTGAGAAAGAGACCTTGAACCACCTCTGGATGGGGACGCCATTCGTGATCGACAGTGCTTTGGCGGCTGAACTTGTCTGCTCTGGCGTTGAGAGAGCCCGCCAGATGTTGAACCATCAGGGTAATGCCCTGATGTTCCAGCCATGTCCAGAGACGTAGTGCCTCCTGACAAAGGGTCCAGGACCCTACCAGCCATGTTTGTTCAAGTACCACATGGCGGTAGTGTTGTCCGTGAACACCTGCACCACCTTCCCTTTGAGAGAGGGAAGAAATGCTTTCAACGCAAGCCTGATCGCCCGGACCTCCAGCATATTTATGTGGAGTCCCGACTCCGCCGGAGACCAGAGGCCTCTGATCTCCACCTCACCCATGTGGCCGCCCCAACCCAGAAGTTACACATCTGTCACTATAGAGAGATCTGGTTGGGAGAGGGATCTGCCGTTGATCCAATCAGGATTCCAAAGCCACCACTGCAGGTCTTTTGCAGTCCCCTCCGAGATCTGGACCATGTCGGAGAGATTTCCCTGATGCTGCATCCACTGGAACTTCAAGTTCCACTGCATAGCCCGCATATGCCACCTGGCATGTGTTACTAGCAGGATGCAGGAGGCCATGAGACCCAGCAGTCTCAGAGTCAGTCTCACCGAAACCCAAGACCAAGACTGAAAGATCGGAATCATAGCCTGAATGTCTTGGACTCCCTTTTTGGGAGGATAAGCCCGAAACAGCACTGTGTCCAGAACAGCTCAGATGGAAGGGAGCGTCTGAGAGGGAGTCAGGTGTGACTTTGGCACGTTTAAAGTGAACCCCAGCTGGTGCAGGAGGTTTGCCGTAGTCTTAAGGTGGGGGACAACTGTCAGGGGCGAAGGTGCCTTCAACAGCCAGTCGTCTAGGTAGGGGAAGACTGAGACTCCTAACCTGCTCAGATGAGCTGCAACCACCGCCATCACTTTCGTGAACACCCGAGGGGCGCTGGTAAGGCCGAAAGGGAGCCGGTAAACTAAGAGTGCTCGTGACCTACCACGAATCGTAGGTAACGTCTGTGGGCAGGCAGGATGGGAATGTGGAAATAAGCGTTCTGCAAGTCCAACGCTACCATCCAGTCTCCTGGGTCCAAGGTAGACAGAACCTGAGCCAGTGTGAGCATTTTGAACTTCTCCTTCTTGAGGAAGTAGTCCAGATCCCGAAGATATAGGATAGCACGTAAGCCTTTGTCCTTCTTCGGTATCAGAAAGTAGCGGGAATAACAACCACAACCTACTTCTGGCACAGGGACCCCTTCTATAGCTCCCTTGGCCAAGAGAGATGTGACTTTCTGGCAGAGAAGCACCAAATGATCCTCCGGAAGATGTTGGAAAGATGGTGGCATGTGTGGTGGTGCAGATTCGAAAGGGAGGAAGTAGCCCTTCCAAATGATATGCAAAACCCACCGGTCCGTGGTGATATGTCCCCAGTGGGGCAGGTGATGGCGGATCCTGCCACCAACTGGGCGGGAGTCAGGGGATGGACTAGGAAGGTTTGGAGGCTGCAGCGGGGGCAGAGGCGGACTGTACAGACCTCTGTTTCCCTGTCCCACGGCCACGCATAGGCTGTCCAGCGTGCATTGCCCGGTGGCTGGGTTGAGGACACGACAGGGCGCCACTTCCGTGTCCACGAAAGGGACCAAAAGCGGACTGTGGTGGGCGTGTGGCGAAGGAAAGACCAAGGGATTGAGCCGTAGCCTGGGAATCCTTTAATCTCTCCAAGGCCGAGTCCGCTATTTCTCTGAAGAGACGGGTGCCATCATAGGGCATGTCCATGAGTGACTGTTGGACATTCCCCGAGAAGCCAGAAGTACGTAACCAGGCATGGCGCCGCAAGGCCACTGTCGTCGCAACGGATCTCCCCAGAGAGTCGGTCGTATCCAGCCCACAACGGATAGTGAACTTTGCCACGTCTCTCCCATCTTTCACTGCTTAGGAGACAATAGCACGGGCCTCCTCCGGTATCTGCGGCAGGACTTGCGCAACCGTATCCCACAGTGAGTGGGAATAACGGCCCAAAAGAAATGCAGAATTCACAGACCGCAGTGCTAGGCTGGAGGAAGAAAACAATTTCTTACCAAATTGTTCAAGCCTTTTGGATTCCCTATCCGGGGGTGCGGAAGGGAACGCGCCAGAAGAAGAGGAAGTCTGGATTACAAGACTCTCAGGCGTAGGATGTTGGGAGAGGAACTTTGGTCGTTCGGCGCGGGCCGATGGCGGCGAGCGATAGTCCTGTTCACAGGAGCCCCTGTGTTGGGTTTGGACCATGTACCCAAAAGGACATCAGTGAGGGCCTCATTGAATGGGAGAAGGGGTTCCGAAGTAGAAGCCCCAGGCTGAAGCACCTCAGTCAGGAGATTAGACCTGACTTCCACGCTCTGACTCCGAGTCGTCGGGATGCGAATTGGGTCAACATCGATAGTGGGCACTAATGACGTCGGGAGCGTCGATAATCGACCCAGCGCCAGGGAAGGTCTCGATGATGCAAATCTGGAGGCGACCTCGTTGGCCGGGGCCAAAGCCGTCGGCGTGGAACCCAAAGGCTCCTCAGCCGAACCCAATGGGCCCGAAGGTGCCTTTTCGGGGTCGGCACACCCAAATATGAGACGCAAGGCCTCGTAAAACTCCTTAAGTTGGGCGGGGGTTGCTCCGGGAAACTCAGAGAAGCACGGAGTCGACCCAGATGTAGGCTCCGAGGATGGAGGCCTAGTGTGGATGCTCGTCCCGCGTCGGCCGAGCGATGGGGTGAAGTCAGAGAGCGATGGGACTTCTTAGCCTTCTTCTTCTTCTTACCTTGACCCGAGGACTTTGAAGAAGACGAGTGGTGACTCGGCGACTGATTTCGAGACCTTCCTCTTGAGCGAGACCGGGACCTACGCAGAGTCGAGTGCCGGGCCGCCATTAGCTTTAGGGACCGCTCCTGCAAAGCCTTCGGGTGCATGGCCTGACACTCAGAGCACGACTTCGGGTCGTGGTCGCGCTCAAGGCACCACAGGCAAACACGATGAGGATCCGTCACCGACATCGTCCGGTGGCCGTCCTCACAAGGCTTGAACCCGGTCTTCGGGGACATTCTCGACGCACCAAAGTCGTACCAAAAAAGCTCGACAAAACAGTTGAATTCGGCCAAAAAATAGCTAAGGGTAGCTCTCTCAGGATCAGTACGTGGTGAGGAAAGAAAAGAACTGACGTCACTGTGCGAAGGCAGCATCTATGTACTACTACCGACGTCATTACGGCGACCACGACGCCTGCGGAGTCGACCAACACCACCTACCGACGTGCAAGGGTATTGCTCGAAGAAAAGTCTCCGGATCCAGACTGACGCCTGGGGGAAAATTCTAAGGTAAGGAATCTGCAACTAGACTTCTCTATAAGATGTGTTTTATATGAAGTACCCTAGGGGGATTCTGGCAGCACCTAGGTCAACCAAATAGGTGACCTCACCCTTCTTCTACACTATAGTATGGGGACCACTCCACTTGGAGTGCAATTGGAGCCAAAGGGTTCAGGACCCACACTTTCTGCCCTGGCTGGTAAACAGTTAGGACAGCCTTCTGGTCATGCCACTGCTTCTGCAGTTCTTGGCTGGCCTGAAGGTTTTTAGTGGCCTTTTTCTTATACTCAGCCATCCTGGATCTGAGGCCAAGTACATATATCTTGTTTAGGTGTTTAGGGGGCTTGAGAGGTTGCTTCCAGCCCTCCATTACAAGATCAAGTGGACCCCAAACAGGGTGTCAAAACAGAAGTTGAAAGGGGATGTATGTAGCCCACTCCCTTCTGAGGAACCTCCCTGTAGCCAAACAGGAGGCATGGTAATAGGACATCCCATCTCCTCCTGAGTTTTTCAGAGAGTCCCATGATCATGCTCTTGAAAGGTTTGTTAAACCTCTCTACCAAACCATTGGTTTGGGGGTGGTAAGGGTGGTGAACGTGTAAGTTACCCCACACTCCTTATGCATGGCCTTAAGGTATGCAGACATAAAGTTTGTACCTCTGTCTGATACTACCTATTTTGGGAAAACAACTCTGGAGAAAATTACCAGGAGGGCTTTTAGCTCTGCAGGAGCTGTAGTGGTCCTTAGGGGTATAGCCTCTGGATACCTGGGGGCAAGGCCACTACCAACAGAATTAATCTGTTTCCAGAGGCAGTGGGTGGGCCAACAATATCCACCCAACCCTCTCAAAGGGAATCCCAACCGCTGGTAGTGGAATTAGGGGGGTCTTTGGGCTGCCACCTGCCTTGCCACTGGCTTGACAGTTAACACGAGTGACAAAACTCCTTGGTATTTTCAGACATATGGGGCCAGAGAAAGTGTGGGGCAAGTCTGTCCCAAGTCTTGCTTTGCCCCAGGTGACCTGCCAGGGGTATGTAATGGGCAAGGGTCAACAGAAATACTGCAGAGGTACTACCAACCTCCTGGTGGCACCAGTTTGGGTTCCCTTGCCACTGAGTATAAGAGGTTGTCTTCCCAATACACCTTGTGGGTGCCACTAACATCCCCTGCTTCCTGGAGGACAGCGTGCTGTCTTAATCATTCTAGTGTGGGACATCTTTTCTGTAGCATACTGAATTCCTCCCTGGCAGGCCACCCTGCACCTAATAGCTCAGATGTGTTAGCTTTCAACTCTTCAGGTGTATGTTCTGCCAAGGGAGGATTCCTCTTCCTTAAAGGGGGAATCCTCAATAGTGGGTGAGGTAGAGGGCAACTTTTTGCCCTTCCTACCTTAAGTTTTGGAAGCCTCTTGGGCCATTATACCAGGCTCCAATATTCTTTTCTCTTTTTGCTGTTTGGCCTGTGTCCTGGTGAAAGCAAAAATATGCCATGGGATGCCCGCCATTGCTGCATGGGTCTCCAACTCCACTTCAGCCCAAGCTGAAGTCTCCAAGTCATTCCCCAATAGACACTGTACAGATAGGTCTGTGGATACTACAACTTTATTTGGGCCAGTAACACCCCTCCAGGTGAAATCAACAAATGCAATGGGTGTGAGAAAGTAGCCTCTTTCTAGCATGGTCACCCCCATTTTTGGCTTGTTTGACAGTGCGTTTGACTGTGTCACTGGGATCCTACTAGTCAGGACCCCAGTGCTTATGGTTTGTGGCCTACTTGTCAGTATGTTTCACTGTTTTTGTCAGTATGCTCGACTGTCACTGGGGTCCTGCTAACCAGGACCCCAGTGCTTATGCTTTCTCTGTTCCCAAATGTGTCACTACGTACTGGTAACCCAGTATTTCACTCCAAATTGGCATACGGGTCACCCCTTATATGTCCCTAGTATATGGTACCTAAGTACCCAGGGCATTGGGGTTCCACAGGATCCCTATGGGCTGCAGCATTACTTTTGCCACCCATAGGGAGCCCATGCAAAGGCTTCTACATGAATGCCATTGCAGCACATGTGAAATGGTGCATGCACCATTTCACAGCCATTTTCACTGCAGCATGGCACTTATAAGTCACCTATATGTCACGCCTTCCAACCCTGAAGGCTGGGTGCAAAGTACCTGTGTGTGTGAGGGCACTCCTGCACTAGCAGAGGCACCTTTACGTTGTCCAGGCCCATTTTCCCAAACTTTGTGTGTGCGGGGACGTCATTTTATGCGTGCACTGGACATAGGTCAATACCTATGTCCAGCTTCACAATGGTCATCTCAAATATGGCTGTGTAAGGTGTCTACCAACTGGAAATTGTACCCCAATACTGATTCCAGTATTGGTTGGACAATTCCATGCACTTCGGGGGCTGCACAGTGGACCCCCAGTACTGCCATACCAGCCTTATGAGGTTTTCCAGGCAGTCCCAGCTGCTGCCACCTCAAAGACAGGTTTCTGCCTTCCTGTTGCTTGAGCAGCTCAAGCCCAGGAAGGCAGAACAAAGGATTTCCTTCGGGAGGCGGGTGTTACACCTTCTCCCTTTGGAAATAGGTGTTACAGGCATGAGAAGGGTAGCCTCCCAGAGCCTCTGGAAAAGTTTTGAAGGGCACAGATGGTGTCTTCCTTGCATAATCCAGTCTACATTGGTTCAGGGACCCCCAGTCCCTGCTCTGGTGTGAAACAGGACAAAGGAGAGGGGAGTGACCACTCCCCTGTCCATCACCACCACAGGGCCGGGGCCCAGAGCTCCTCCAGAGTGTCCCTGGGTTTTTCCATCTTGGATTCCAAGGTGGCGGGGAAGTCTGGAAGCACCTGAGTGGCCAGTGCCAGCAGGTGACGTCTGAGACCTTCCATGATAGGTACTTACCTGGTTAGGTGAGCAATCCCCCTTTCAGGGCTATTTAGGGTCTCTCCTCTGGGTGTTTCTTAAATTCAGATTGCAAGATTCCAGCAGGAATCCTCTGCATCCTTTAATTCATCTTCTACCGAAGGAACAACTGCTGACCACTCCAGGAACTCTACAAAACTGCAACAAAGGATCTAAGGCGAATTTGGCAACATTGAATATTCAGCTCCTGCCAGCAACTGCAACAGTTTCTAGGTTGTGCATCCTCTGAGGACTCCCTGTCTTTAGCCTGCACCAGAAGAACCGAAGGAATCTCCTGTGGAGTGATGGAGTTACTTCCTTGCTTCAGCAGGCACCTCTCCGCAACAACGACCGGTGGCTTGGGTCCCCTCTCCAGACAACAGGCTAGGATCCGGCAACACAGGTGGTGGATTACAGTGACTACGAATGTCCCAACATTCAGCTGTCCAACTCTGGCGGAGGTAAGAGCTTGCCTCCCCATGCAAGACAGTACCACATGCACCAAGCGACTTGCAGTTGCCAAGGCTTGTGTGCCACATTCCAATAAGTCTTTAGTGCACACCACAGCTTGGGCCCTCAGCACCCCATCCTGCGACGCACAGCTTCCTGAGTCGTTCTAAGGCAGTGTGGGAATACTTTGTATCGTGTTGCGTGGGCCTCCATTTGCACCTTCTTTGTCCCTATACTGTGGGACTCCTGTGCGCGTTGCCTGTTTGTTTGAGGGCTCTCTGAGTTGCTCAGAGCCCCCTCTATCTTCCCCTCCTGGGTAGAGGCCACCAGGTCCCTCCTGGTCACGGACAGCACCATTTTCTGCTAACCGCGAGTGTAAGGAAATGCATCCTTGGCATGGTTACCCCCTGACTTTTTGGCTTTGCTGATGCAAAGTTATGATTTGAAAGTGTGCTGGGACCCTGCTAACCAGGCCCCAGCACCAGTGCTCTTTCCCTAAACTTTACCTTTGTCTCCACAATTGGCACAATCCTGGCACCCAGGTAAGTCCCTTGTAACTGGTATCCCTGGTGCCAAGGGCCCTGATGCCAGGGGAGGTCTCTAAGGGCTGCAGCATGTCTTATCAAACTTCTCAGCACAATAAATGCACACTGATGCCAGTGTGCAATTTATTGTAACATACACCCAGAGTGCATCTTAGAGATGCCCCCTGAATACCTACTCAATTTCTAGTGTAGGCTGACCAGATTCCGCCAGCCTGCCACACACCAGACATGTTGCTGCCTTCAACCCCCAACGGTGGGCTGCCTATGCCCCAGAACTAAGACTTGTAAGTGTGTTACTTACCTCCTAAGCTAACCTTTACTTACCTCCCAGAGGAACTGTTGATTTTTGCACTGTGTCCACTTTGAAAATAGCTTATTGCCACTTTTACAAAGACTGTACATGATATTGTTTCCATTCAAAGTTCCTAAAGTATCTAAGTGAAGTACCTTACATTTAAAATGTTTACTGTAAATCTTGAACCTGTGGTTCTTAAAATAAACTAAGAAAATATATTTTTCAATATAAAAACCTATTGGCCTGGAGTAAGTCTTTAAGTGTGTGTTCCTCATTTTTTGCCTGTGTGTGTACAACAAATGCTTAACACTACCCTCTGATAAGCCTACTGCTCGACCACACCACCACAAAATCGAGCTTTAGAATTATCTACTTTTGCCACTATCTTACCTCTAAGGGGAACCCTTGGACTCTGTGCACACTATTTCTTACTTTGAAATAGTATATACAGAGCCAACTTCCTACATTCACTCACTGAGTATTCACTGCTTTATCACCTAAACTGGAGTTCGGTGGGAGCGCCTCCCTGTAGTAACACACTGATCAAAGAATAGTACAATGTATCAGCCACCCTAAGAGTCGTGGATGGTTGACATAAGGAAGGGATTCGATATTGGAATACAAACAATTATTATGAAAGTGAACTGTGACATCCACTGAAAGAAATAGAATCTTAGAGGGACAACCTACCAGTAGGATGAAAGGTAGATTACACAAACAGTAGGACGTCTTCAATGAAAGTGGACGGTTGATACATTGTATTATTAATTCTTTGATGTGGGTGGTTATGACATACAGTGTTTATGATCATCCCTGAATTAGGGTCACGTATGTGTTAATGAATTCAGGCAAAGGGGAGACGGGAACATGCATTATTTATGGGACTTGGAGATTGCATCAAGTGATGTTTATATGTCTTGTATATTTATTTGTTTGCATTATTTGTTAACGACAGGTGACTAGAAGTGTGTATACTGATAAGGGATGATTAAGTCCAGACTACCCTATTTTAAGACAAGAGGGTACACGGTATGGGATCTAATGTCCTGATGGAGGCCGATTGACCCGTTTGGGCAACTGAGACGGCCAAAACATGTCAACATATAGCATACCACTTGGGGTGAATGAGTGACTGAGCTCTGACATCACCACCATTAGTTTTAAATTTAAATCCTATCCAGGGGGTCCCCAAATTAAGAACCAAACCGGATACCCATGACATAGTTTTAAATGGTTGTATGGTCAATTGATCCCTACATGTTTTAGTGTTGTCTTGTGTTCCCCTTTCCCTATTGCACCATCCCTGACGTGGGTTTTCGCAAGGATGTGGAAGCAAAGCCCAATGATGAAGCAAGCCAGTATTAGTAGGTGAGAGCAAACAGCAAACACCCTAGTGGTGCCTAATATATAGGTAGAGATCTTGTCTTAGAAGCATTTACCAATTTTTCCAGTTATTTGGGAGGGCGGACAAGGACATTTTTCCTCTCACACCTTTTTTTGGTGTATAGATCCTTGACTTTCTACCATGAGATCTGCCAGGGAGGGGGTAGAAGTCTCTGTGTCTGCAACCACTGCTTTAGGGCCAGGGTCTGCCTCAGTCTCCACCCAAGTAGCGGATTGCATTGGGTGGGCATAGTTGAAAATATTGTTGGACTTGCTGATTTAGAACTTTTGTCTTTTACCATGGTGGTGGTACCAGGTCAGGCACGGTCTCACTCCAGGTTGCCAAAACTGTAGGAATCTCAGGGAGGTAGGTATCCAGGTGGACGGATGTACATTTTGAGATAATATCCCTGTTCAGTGAGGTCCCCCACACAGGCAGGTGTACAGCCAGAGTCTATGCTATCTCATTGGGAGTCAAGGGCCATGACACAGAGTCAGTGTGTAGTGCAGGACAAAAGGCAGTCTCCACGCTTTACATGACATCCCGGACACATGAAGCCCACACAGAGGGGCACAGGGAGAGGCGCAGACCCGGTGATGTATCTAGGGGCCTGGCCGGCAGGCAGTCCAGCAAGCAACTTTTTTCCCAATATTTATGATTGCCTCTCCTCCTCGGGGTTGCCTGGCAGAAGGATAACGCAGGAGCCCACGGGGCAATAAATGTCTGGAGTCAAATGTGGTGCATTGAGCCCTGATGTTTGGCCTGCCGGCGGCCACCTTCCCCAGAGCACAGCGCTGTAATGCAGGGGGGTGATCAGCATCACGGGCTGGAGACCGCGGCATCCAGCGGATACAATCCTGCCCCCAAGTGGGATCCACCAGAAGGCTGTCACCCCTTGACCCAGCATCTGCAGAGGCTCCCAAGGGCCCCCCAGGTCCAGTTGCATCATCCGCAGTGGGCCACAGTGGGATATCCAAGCGCTCTTCCTCCAGCAGCACCACGGGCTGGGGAGCGCCCGCAGGGTCCGGAGCCCCACGCATCACTGGTCACTCCATGGCGCCTCCAGTCTCCAGGAAGCCCGCAGGTGTGGTGGGAGTACCTGGCCAGGCTACACGAGTGTCTGCTCCACCTGAAGGGCGTCCAACAATTCTCCCACAGGGCTCCCCCAGGCATGCTGCAGGCCTCCCCAGGTTGTCCCAACGCTCTTCCCCCAGTAGCATCTTCGGGCTAGGCCGCTCTCATTGGACTCAGGTCCTGTACATTGCGGGTTACTCTGCTGCGTCTCAGATCCTCAGAGGTTCCGCAGTGGTGAAGGGAGTCCCTAGGCAGGGCACACTATTGTCCGCTACTTCCGCAGGCTGCTCAGCAGCTTGCCCACAAATAGGGCTGCCGACCAGGCCCACGCCTTGCGGGCTTCAAAGGTCAGTGTTATATGTCCCAGGCGCTGACAACTGACCTCAATAGTTCCCCCCTGTAATCCAATAGGTATAGGAGTGCAAGGGGGGTTTGGATGACCAGGATCAGGTGAGGATTCAGCTGTATTTATTAATCGGGATCAGGAGCTCACAAAGGAGCGTCCGGTCTGCCACCTTGGCGGGCCATGCCATAAGTATCCTGACTTTAAGCAATTGAGGCAGTACAGCTATTATCCAGGCTATACACATATGATTTCATGAACAAGCCAGTTTCCACTGTAGTAACAGGTCTAGATTTATTAACTTGTGGAGTTTTACTTAACTGTGCCTCCTACTCTGGCCCAACTACTTTGCAATCTCTGCTGAGTGAGTCCTGTCCAGAAAAGAATCATAGCAACTATCTGTGAGTCAAGGCTAATCACACTGCCAAATGCTTACAATGAGAACAGCCTCAGGCATGCTATCTACTAACTGCCCCCCAGGCCACACTTCAGGGTTATTATAGTTTTAAAGTTTGGAAAATGGATGAAGAACTTCATTTTAAGAAAGCCTTTTCATGGCAAAGTTAAGCAGGAATGCACATTCTGACAATTCCTAACCACAAAAATGAAGACCTTTAACAGCATTACTAGAAAGGAGACCATAAGTACCTACGGATCATTGTGTAGAGCATATTGGTTGAGAACATCAAGGGGCAACAAATTAAAAGAAAAGTGATTTACCATTTAAAAAATTGTGTTGATTTTCCAAAATTTGGCTGATTTCATGGATCCATAATTGACGTACTCCAGGACTGGCTGAATGTAAAATATACATTTCCACACCATCAGCAGATCTGGATAATAGTGCAAATTTACATGGATCACTGTCTACACACTCTTCAAGGCTAAGACAATTCACCTAAAAAAAAAAAAACACAGAACAAAAGAAATAATCAATTACTTTCAATGCAATGCCTCTCTTCTCATTTAATGAACTCATTTTGTGGTGTAAAACCCAGAAACGTTGCATACATCATCAGTCCAATTATAACATATTGTAGAGAAGGTTCTTAAACAATGCTCCTCCACAATAGCTAGTGTGGAAGGTACAGTCAAATAAAGCTTGTCTTTGTTTCCATAAAGAATATTATAATGACTTGCTTAATTTCTTGATTCAGACTGGTTTCATGCAGTATTTTTAACAACCTGTGCTGCAACACAGTTCAATGTCATAGAAATATTGATAAAATATTTTCCAAAAAACGTACATGTAATTACAATGCAAATACAAAAAAGCAAAGAATCTAAATGCTCATTGTAGGAAGTTGGCTTTGTAAATACGATCTCAAAGTGAGAGATAGTGTGCACAGAGTCCAAGGGTTCCCCTTAGAGGTTGATAGTGGCAAAATTAGATAATACAAATGCTCTATTTTGTGGTAGTGTGGTCGACCAGTAGGCTTATCAGAAGGTAGTGTTAAGCATTTGTTGTACACACACTGGCAATAAATGAGGAACACACAATCAAAGACTTATACCAGGCCAATAAGTTTTTATATAGAAAAATATATTTTCTTAATTTATTTTAGAACCACAAGATTCAAGAATAGAAGTAAGTACATAAAATGCAAGGTACTTCACACAGGTAAGTAGGGAACTTTGATTTAAACAGTAGCACACACAGTTTTGGTTAAAATGGCAATAAGCTATTTTAAAAGTGGACACAGTGCAAAAATCAACAGTTCCTGGGAGGTAAGCTTGGTTAGTTTTCTCAGGTAAGTAAAGCACTTACACAGTCAGTCTCCTGGGCATAGGCAGTCCACCGTTGGGGGTTCAAGGCAACCCCAAAGCCACAACACCAGCAACACAGAGTCGGTCAGGTGCAGAGGTCAAAGGAGAGCCCAAAACATGCCTACTGCAAAGGCACCTATGAAGAACAGGGGTGCTCCGGTCCTAGTCTGCTTACAGGTAAGAACCTGCGTCCTCGTGGAGCAGATCAGGGGGGTTTTGTAGAGCACAGGGTTTTGTAGACACACACAAGCACACAAAACACACCCTAAGCGCCACATGGGCGGTGTGCAAAGTAGGCGTCAGGTTTGCTATAGAAAGCAATGGAGGGACCCGGGGGTCACTCTGGTGATGCAGGCAGGGCATAGGGGAGCTTCTCGGGCCAGCCACCAACCGGGCTAGGATGAGGGCCGCCGGCTGGTCACTTCCTGCACTGGTAGGTGGTACTGGGGGCTGCGGGTGCAGTGCTTGGTCCAGGCGTTGGGTTCCTTTGTTACCAGCCAGTTGCAGTCGGTGGGAGCCTCTGGATCCTCTCTGCAGGCGTTGCTATGGGGGTGCAGGGAGGTCGACTCAGGGTGTCCACGTAATTGGAGTCGCCTGGGAGACATCTCTGCGGTGTTGGTTTCTCCAAACTCAAGCCAGGGGCATTGGGTGCAGAGTGTGAAGACTCACGCTTCTGGCGGGAAGTGGAGTCTCTTTAAAAGTTGCTTTAAAGTTGCAAACATGTTGAAGTTTCTTAACAGTGTTCTCGGGAGTTTCTTGGTCCTTCAGGTGCAGGACAGTCCTCTGAGCCCTCATAGGTCGCTGGTCCCGTCGGATGCGTCGCTGTGCAGGTTCTTTGAGTCTGGAGACAGGCCAGTAGGGCTGGGGCCAAGTCAGTTGGAGTCTCCGTTGTCTCTGCGGGGCTTTCAGGTCAGCAGTCCGTCTTCTTTCTTCAGGTTGCAGGAATCTCATTTACTGGGTTCACGGGTCACCCTTAAATACTAAATTTAGGGGTGTGTTTAGGTCAGGGGGGCAGTAGCCGATGGCTACTGTCCTTGAGGGTGGCTACACCCTCTTTGTGCCTCCTCCCTGAGGGGGGAACATCCCTAATCCTATTGGGGTAATCCTCCAAACTCAAGATGGAGGATCTCTAAAGGCAGGGGTCACCTCAGCTCAGGGCACCTTAGGGGCTGTCCTGACTGGTAAGTGACTACTCCTTGTTTTTCGCATTATCTCCTCAGGACTTGCCGCCAAAAGTGGGGGCTGTGTTCGGGAGGGGCAGGCATTTCCACTAGCTAGGATGTCCTGGGGTGCTGAAACAACAGGCAGGAGCCTTTGGGGCTCACCGTCCGGTGTTACAGTTCCTGCAGAGGGAGGTGAGAAGCACCTCCACCCAGTACAGGCTTTGTTCCTGGCCACAGGGTCACTCACCCCATGTGGCCAGAAACTCGTCTGGTTGTGGCAGGCTGGCAGAAACTGGTCAGCCCAGCACTAGGAGCCGGACTGGTATTCAGGGGGTGTAGGAAGTTGGCTCTGTATGCACTATTTCAAACTAAGAAATAGCATGCACAGAGTCCAAGGGTTCCCCTTAGAGGTGAGATAGTGGCAAAAAGAGATAATTCTAATGCTCTATTTTGTGGTAGTGTGGTCGAGCAGTAGGCTTAGCAGAGGGTAGTGTTAAGCATTTGTTGTACACACACAGGCAATAAATGAGTAACACACAATCAAAGACTTATACCAGGCCAATAAGTTTTTATATAGAAAAATATATTTTCTTAGTTTATTATAAGAACCACAGGTTCAAGATTTACAAATAATACTTCAAATGAAAGGTATTTCAGTCAGGTATCTTAGGAACTTTGAATCCACACAATATCATGTACAGTTTTAGCAAAAATGGCAATAAACTATTTTAAACTAGACAGTGCAATTTTCAACAGTTCCTGGGGGAAGTAAGTATTGGTTAGTTTTGCAGGTAAGAAAAACACCTACAGGGTTCAAAGTTGGGTCCAAGGTAGGCCACCGCTGGGGGTTCAGGGCAACCCCAAAGTTACCACACCAGCAGCTCAGGGCTGGTCAGGTGCAGAGGTCAAAGTGGTGCCCAAAACGCATAGGCTTCAATGGAGAAGGGGGTGCACCGGTTCCAGTCTGCCAGCAGGTAAGTACCGGCGACTTCGGAGGGCAGGCCAGAGGGGTTTTGTAGGGCACCGGGGGGACACAAGTCAGCACAAAAAGTACACCCTCAGCGGCACAGGGGTGTCCGGGTGCAGAGTGCAAACAGGCGTCGGGTTTGCAATGGAGTTCAATGGGAAACTCAAGGATCTCTTCAGCGAAGCAGGCAGGCAAAGGGGGGGCTCCTCGGGCTAGCCACCACCTGGGCAAGGGAGAGGGCCTTCTGGGGGTCCCTTCTGCACTGGAGGTCGGATCCTTCAGGTCCTGGGGGCTGCGGGTGCAGTGTTTTTACCAGGCGTCGGGTTCTTTGAAGCAGGCAGTCGCGGTCAGGGGGAGCCTCTGGATTCCATCTGCAGACGTCGCTGTGGGGGCTCAGGGGGGTCCACTCTGGCTACTCACGGGCTCGCAGTCGCCGGAGAGTCCTCCCTGTAGTGTTGTTTCTCCACAGGTCGACCCGGGGGCGTTGGGTGCAGAGTGGAAAGTCTCACGCTTCCGGCGGGAAACGTGGAGTCCTTTAAAAGATGTTTCTTTGTTGCAAGTTTCAGTCTTTGTGGAACAGGGCCGCTGTCCTCTGGAGTTCTTGGTCCTTTTAGATGCAGGGTAGTCCTCAGAGGCTTCAGAGGTCGCTGGACCCTGGGGGACGCGTCTCTGTTGCAGTTTTTCTCGAAGTGGGGAGACAGGCCGGTAGGGCTGGGGCCAAAGCAGTTGGTGTCTCCGTCTTCTCTGCAGGGCTTCAGGTCAGCAGTCCTTCTTCGTCTTCAGGTTGCAGGAATCTATTTTCCTAGGTTCTGGGGGCCCCTAAATGCTCAATTTAGGGGTGTGTTGAGGTCTGGGGGGTTAGTAGCCAATGGCTACTAGCCCTGAGGGTGGCTACACCCTATTTGTGCCTCCAGGGGCACATCCCTAATCCTATTGGGGGAATCCTCCATCTGCAAGATGGAGGATTTCTAAAAGTCAGAGTCACCTCAGCTCAGGACACCTTAGGGGTTGTCCTGACTGGCCAGTGATGACTCCTTGTTTTTCTCATTATCTCCTCCGGCCTTGCCGCCAAAAGTAAGGCCGTGGCCGGAGGGGGCGGGCATCTCCACTAGCTGGGATGCCCTGTGGCGCTGTAACAAAGGGGGTGAGCCTTTGAGGCTCACCGCCAGGTGTTACAGCTCCTGCAGGGGGAGGTGAGAAGCACCTCCACCCAGTACAGGCTTTGTTACTAGCCACAGAGTGACAAAGGCACTCTCCCCATGTCGCCAGCAACATGTCTGGTGTGTGGCAGGCTGCTAAAACTTGTCAGCCCACACTGGAAGTCGGGTATGTTTTCAGGGGGCATCTCTAAGATGCCCTCTGGGTGTATTTTACAATAAAATGTACACTGGCATAAGTGTGCATTTATTGTGCTGAGAAGTTTGATACCAAACTTCACAGTTTTCAGTGTAGCCATTATGGTGTTGTGGAGTTCGTGTATGACAGGCTCCCAGACCATAGACTCTTATGGCTACCCTGCATTTACAATGTCTAAGGTTTTGCTTAGACACTGTAGAGGCATTGTGCTCATCCACCTATGCCCTCACCTATGGTACAGTACACCCTGCCTTAAGGCTGTAAGGCCTGCTAGAGGGGTGACTTATCTATGCCATGGGCAGTGTGAGGTTGGCATGGCACCCTGAGGGGAGTGCCATGTCGACTTTGTCATTTTCTCCCCACCAGCACACAAGCCGGCAAGCAGTGTGTCTGTGCTGAGTGAGGGGTCCCCGGGGTGGCATAAGACATGCTGCAGCCCTTAGAGACCTTCCCCGGCATCAGGGCCCTTGGTACCAGGGGTACCAGTTACAAGGGACTTACCTGGATGCCAGGGTGTGCCAATTGTGGAGACAAAGGTACAGTTTTAGGGAAAGAACACTGGTGCTGGGGCCTGGTTAGCAGGCCTCAGCACACTTTCAAATCATAACTTGGCATCAGCAAAGGCAAAAAGTCAGGGGGTAACCATGCCAAGGAGGCATTTACTTCCAGGGGGCATCTCTAAGATGCCCTCTGGGTGTATTTTACAATAAATCCTACACTGGCATCAGTGTGCATTTATTGTGCTGAGAAGTTTGATACCAAACTTCCCAGATTTCAGTGTAGCCATTATGGAACTGTGGAATTCGTAACTGACAGACTCCCAGACCATATTCTCTTTATGGCTACCTTGCCCTTACCATGTTTAAGGTTTGGCTTAGACACTGTAGGGGCATAGTGCTCATGCACAAATGCCCTCACCTGTGGTATAGAGCACCCTGCCTTAGGGCTGTAAGGCCTGCTAGAGGCGTGACTTACCTATGCCACAGGCAATGGGGTTTGCGCATGGCACTCTGAGGGGAGTGCCATGTCGACTTAGTCATTTTCTCCCCATCAGCACACACAAGCTGTGAGGCAGTGTGCATGTGCTGAGTGTGGAGTCCCCAGGGTGGCATATTACATGCTGCAGCCCTTAGAGACCTTCCCTGTTCACAGGGCTCTTGGTACCAGGGGTACCATTTACAAGGGACTTATCTATGTGCCAGGGCTGTGCCAATTGTGGGAACAAAGGTACAGTTTAGGGAAAGAACATGGGGCTGGGCCTGGTTAGCAGGGTGCCAGAACACTTTCAGTCATAACTGCCATCAACAAAAGGAAAAAAGTGTGGGGGGGGGGTAACCATGCCAACAGTGGCATTTTCCTACACAACCCCGCTCAAACAAAAGAGGATAAGACTAAGCTTTCCCAAGAGAGTCTTTATTGTCTAAGTGGAATAACCTGGAAAGGCCAAAAGGCCATCTACATTGGCATGGGCAGTCCCAGGTCTGTGTTCCAATACAAAGTAAATTCGCTGTAGGGATATGGACCACCTCAAAAGTTTAGGGTTCTCACCTTTCATTTGCATTAGCCATCTGAGAGGTCTGTGGTCAGTTTGAACTGTGAAGTGAGTACCAAAAAGGTATGGTCTTAACTTCTTCAGGGACCAAACCACAGCAAAGGCGGCCTCCCTCTTAATGGCACTCCAATGCTGCTCTCTGGGGTGTAACCTCCTGCTAATAAAAGCAACAAGACTGGTTAAGGCCATCATGATTGGTTTGGGACAGGACTGCTCCTATACCATGTTCAGAGGCATTTGTCTGCACAATGACCTGCCTAGAATAATCTGGAGCTTTGAGAACTGGTGCTGAGCACATAGTTTCTTTCAGGGTGTCAAAGGCCTGTTGACAGTCAAGGGTCCAGTTTACCTCCTTGGGCATCTTCTTTGAGGTTGTTACTGAGGGGTGTCACAATGGATCCATAACCCTTCACAAACCTCCTGTAATATCCAGTCAAGCCACGGAATGCCCTGACTTGAGTCTGGGATTTTGGAGCTCCCAGTCCAGAATTGTCTACATATTGGGTTGTAAAGGCTGGACCTGGCCTCCACCTACAAGGTGGCCCAAGTATACAACTGTGCCCTGCCCTATATGCCATTTGGATGCTTTGGTAGAGAGGCCTTCTGTTTGCAAGGCCTGCAAAACCTTCTGCGGCTTGATCAGGTGATCCTGACAGCTGGAGCTGAAGACAGAAATATCATCTAGATGAACAAGTTACTTACCTTCGGTAACGAGGTATCTGGTAAAGACTCTATCTAGCTGCAGATTCCTTACCTTAGAATTCCCTGGCGTCAACTTCGAATCCGGAGTTTTTTCTGAGCAGTACCCTGCGCGCGCGCTGTCGGGCGTCGTCGTTTGGATCCGCGTGCGCCAGCGTCGTTGGAGCCGTCTATGACATCAAGGTTGTCTATATAAACGCCGTCTCGGCACGCGTACGTCAGTTCTTTTCCACAACTTCCCACGCTGGAAGCGCAGAATCATGGAAGAACCAACTATCATGTATTTCACCTCTTCAACTGTTTGGAGTAAAACATTCTTTCATGCCTTTAAGAAAGGCAAAAAGATGCCAAGGTCAAAAATACACATATGTACACATAAATACATATATACAAATATATACATATCTACATGAGAAAAATTTCCCCAGAGCGGGGAGGCTTGGGCGGGTGTAAGGATTCTGCAGCTAGATAGAGTCTCTACCAGATACCTCGTTACCGAAGGTAAGTAACTTGTTCATCTGATAGAGACTTCTAGCTGCAGCTTCCTTACCTTAGAATAGATACCCAAGCTATAACCCATGGCGGTGGGTCTGCAGGAGATTTTTACACAAGAAAGTCTTGCAAAACAGACCGGGCAAAATGCCCCTCTCTTCTCACCTGGCTATCCATGCAGTTGTGTTTTGCGAACGTGTGCAAAGAAGCCCACGTTGCAACCTGATAAATGTCCACTACCGGTACGCCACGTGCTAATGCAGTAGTAGCAGCTTTTCCCCTAGTGGAATGAGCTCTCAAGCCCTCTGGAGGCTGCTTCTTCGCCAAAGCGTAGCATATTTTTATACAGAGAACGACTCAGCGTGAAATGGATCGTTTCTGCACTGCCCGACCCTTCTTTGCACCAACGTACCCCACAAAGAGTTGGTCGTCCACCCGGAACTCTTTCATGCGGTCAAGGTAGAACGATAACGCTCTTTTTGGGTCCAGCCAATGGAGACGCTCCTCTTCCTTAGAGGGATGCGGTGGTGCAAAGAAGGTGGGTAGGGTGATATTGTGACTCAGATGCAAAGGGGTCACCACCTTGGGGAGGAAAGAGGTACGAGTTCTGTGAACCACTTTTTCAGGAAAGACTGAGATACAGCGGTTTTGATGACAAAGCCTATAGCTCACTAACTCTTCTGGCAGATGAAATTGCCACCAAAAACGCTGTCTTAATAGTGAGCAGCCGAAGAGGACAGTTATGCAAGGGCTCGAAGGGAGCACACATAAGGAAAGTAAGAACCAAATTAAGATCCCACTGGGGCATAACGAAAGGCACAGGCGGGAATAGATGTACAAGCCCTTTCAAAAATCTCTACTATAGGTGATTTAAACAGAGATGGTTGATCGGGCAACTAAAGAAAAGCCGATAAGGCTGCAAGATAGCCCTTGAGAGTCCCCAAGGAGGAACCCTGCTGGGCGAGAGACAAAATAAACAAAAGGATGTTAGACAGAGAAGAAGAAAGAGGATCAATAGACCTCTCTGAACAATATGAAACAAAACGTTTCCAACGGCAGGCGTAGATCGACTTAGTGGAGGGACGCCTGGCTGCCAGAATGACATCACAAACCTCAGGAGAGAGGTCATAAACCATCAACTGTCGCCGCTCAATCTCCACGCATGAAGGCGCAGAGTTGACAGGTTCTGGTGGAGAACCTTCCCTTGCTGCTGCGACAGAAGATCCTCCCGAAGAGGCAGCCTGATTGGAGGACCAATGCTCATTTTGAGAAGCTCTGGATATCAAACTCTCCATGCCCAATCCGGAGCCACTAGGATTACTTGGGCCTGGTCTTTCTTAATATTCTTGAGAACTCTGGGCAGAAGTGGTATAGGCGGAAAGGCGTGCAGGAGGCCTGAACTCCACTTGCGATGAAAAGCATCACCTACCGATAGCCCCCTTGGAAACTCCAACGCGCAAAACTGCTGACATTGCGCGTTCTCTACGGAGGCGAACAGATCTAACCAAGGCTCTCCCTACTGCTGAAAGAGTCCTTGGCCACCTCCGGATGGAGACACCATTTGTGATCCTCTAAGCATTTTCGTCTGAGTTCGTCTGCTCTGGCGTTCAGAGAACCTGCCAGGTGTTGAACTACCAGGGTCATACCCTGCTGTTCCAGCCATGTCCAGAGACGTGAAGCCTCTTGACAAAGGGTCCACAACCCCACACCGCCCTGCTTGTTGCAGTACCAGGTTGCGGTAGTGTTGTCTGTGAACACCTGCACCACCTTCCCTTTCACAACAGGAAGAAATGCTTTTAATGCTAGCCAGATCGCCCGAAGCTCCAACAAGTTGATGTGGAGCCCGGATTCCGCCGGAGACCAGTGAACTCTGATCTCTACCTCCCCCAGATGGCCGCACCATCCCAGAAGTGACGCATCTGTCACTACCGTTAGATCTGGTTGGGAAAGGGAGAGGGGTCTGCCCTTGACCCACTTGCAGCTCACTAACCACCACTGCAGATCTTTTGCAGTCCCCTCCGAGATCTGAACTACGTCGGTAAGATTTCCCTGATGCTGTGCCCATTGGATCTTCAGGTCCCACTGCAGAGCCCTCATGCGCCATCTGGCATGCTTGACTAACAGGATGCAGGAAGCCATGAGTCCCAGCAGCCTCAGAGTCTGTCTCACCGAGATCCAGGACAGAGGCCGAAACATCGGAATCATAACCTGAATATCCTGAACCCGCTGACCAGGAGGATAAGCCCAATACTGCACTGTGTCCAGAACAGCTCAGATGAAAGTGAGCTTCTGAGAGGGAGTCAGGTGTGACTTCGGCACATTATAGTGAACCCCAGCGAATGCAAGAGGTCCTCCGTCGTCTGGAGGTGGGTGACGAGAGCCTGGGGCGTAGGAGCCTTCAACAGCCAATCGTCCAGTTAGGGGAAGACTGAAATCCCTGACCTGCGCAAATGAGCTGCCACCACCGCCATCACCTTTGTGAACACCCGAGGGGCACTGGTGAGACCAAAAGGAAACACGGTAAACTGAAAGTGCTTGTGGCCCACCTTGAACCGCAGGTAACGCCTGTGGGCTGGCAGGATAGGAATATGGAAATATCCAACCTGCTAATTCAACACTATCATCCAGTCTCCTTGGTCTAGGGCAGACAAAACCTGAGCAAGAGTGAGCATCTTGAATTTCTCCTTCTTGAGGAAGAGATTGACGTCTCTTAAATCCAAGATAGGGCGAACGCTTTTGTTCTTTTTGGGAATCAGAAAGTAGCGGGAATAACAACCACTGCCTACTTCTGATATCGGGACTCTTTCTACGGCTCCCTTGGCCAAGAGAGCTGTACTTCCTCTCAGAGCAAAGCTAGATGGTCCTCCATCAGCCATTCCTTTGTCGGAGGGATAGTGGGTAAACTGTGGCTGAAGTGGTACCACACCCCTTCCGAAGCCTCAAAAGGGGCGAAAGACAGACTGCTGTCGTGCCGTGCTGGCCGTGGCTCGAGAATCCTTGAACCTCTCAAGCGCGGAATCTGCCTTTTCGCCAAAAAGGCAAGAGCCATTAAAGGGCATGTCCATCAAGCTAGACTAGACATCCCCTGAAAAACCAGTAGAACGTAGCCAGGCGTGGCGACGTAGGGCCACTGACGATGAAATCGCTCTGCCCAGCGAGTCGGTCATGTCCAAGCCACACCGGATCGTAAACTTGGCTGCATCTCTCCAATCCTTTACAGCCTGGGTTAGAGTGCCCCGTACACCCTCCGGGACCTGGGGCAGCACTTGCGACACCGTGTCCCATAAAGTATGGGAATAACGGCCCAATAGGCAAGAGGTGTTTACGGACCTCAATGCCAGGCTGGTGGAAGAAAACATCTTCTTCCCAAGCTGATCCAGCCTCTTGGATTCCCTATCCGGGGGAGTGGAAGGGAAGGCACCACGGGAAGTAGAGGCTTGGACAACCAAGCTCTCAGGAGTGGAGTGTTGAGTCAGGAAACTAGGGTCGCTGGGAGTGGGTCTATGGCGGCGGCCGACCGTCCTATTCACAGGAGCCCCTTTGCTGGGTTTGGGCCACGTACCCAGAAGGACGTCTGTAAGAGCCTCATTGACGGGCAACAATGGCTCTGATGTTGACACCCCCGGCTGAAGCACTTCTGTCAGGATATTCGTCCTGACTGGCACCGTAGGCAAATCTAGGTCCAAGACCTCAGCTGCCCTATGCACCACCATAGCGAAAGAAGCACCCTCCTCCGTAGCCACATTAGGAGGAGAGAGCATACCAGTATCTGGAGACGTGTCCAGTCCACTGGCCTCCTCTAGATCCTCATACCAGTCCTGTTGCAATCCAGATTCTAAAGGGTCCTCAGACCCCTCCCATTCCTCTCCTGCGTCTGGCTGTTCCAAATAATGCTCAGACAATGATCTGGGCCGAATTGGCTCTGTCGAAGCCGGAGCAAGGTTGTACAACGTCGCTCCGGATCATCCGGAATAAGGATGGGGCTGCCACCGGTGGGTGCCGGTGGCGGAATCGTCGATGTCGGACCCGGCGCAGAAGGAGGCCGACTGTGAGAGACCGGCACTGGTCCAGGTCCGGTATCGGATCCTGGGGTCCCCAACGGCACAGAGGCTGAAGCCGCCAGCGTCGAATCCGAAGGGGCCCCTGCTGACCCTGCGGTGCCCGAAGACCTACCCGAGGGTGCAGCCCGCTCAAAAACGAGACGCATGGCCTTGTTGTAGAATTCTTTTATCTGAGTGGGGGTTGTTCCGGTCCCTGGAAAGGGGGGAAGACGCGGAGTCGACCCTGGCGACGGCTTCGCAGAACCGCGCTCGGAACGTTGACGTTCCCTAGACACCTCGGCGGCTGACGGGCGTGGCGAAGACAAAGTCCGCTTGGACTTCTTCTTCTTGTGCCTCTTACCTTCCGATAACCTCGATTGCAAGATAGAGGACTTGGGGCTCCGGGAGCGGTGCAGCGACCTCCTCCTACTGTGGGACTGTGACCGCCGCGGAGTCGCGCCGACCGAAGACGAATGTCGGGCCGCAAGAAGCTTAAGGGATCTCTCCCTCAAGGCCTTCGGCACCATGGCCCGACAGTCGGAGCACGAGGTGGAATCGCGGTCCTTCTCTAGGCACCAAAGACAAACTCGTGCGGATCCGTCACCGACATGGTGCGATGACACGCACCACACAGTTTGAATCCTGTCTTTCTCGAAGACATGACTCCAAACAGTCAAAAAAGCGTCGACAAACCTTCGAAGCAGTGTAGCTCTTTCCAAAACTGCGCTTAACCAGCGCGGAAGGAAAAGAACTGACGTACACGCGGCGAGACGGCATCTATATAGACAACTGTGATGTCATAGATGGCTCCAACGATGCTGACGACGCACGCGGAGCTGGTCGACGCACGTGGATCCGAACGACGCAGCCTGACGGTGCGCGCGCAGGGTACTGCTCAGAAAAAACTCTGGATTCGAAGCTGACGCCAGGGAATTCTAAGGTAAGGAAGCTGCAGCTAGAAGTCTCTATCAGATATACTGCACTAAAGGACTCCAAACCAGCAAGGACTTGATTCACCAACCTTTGGAAGGTGGCAGTGGTATTCTTTAAGCCAAAGGACATGACAGTGAACTGATAATTCCCATCAGGTGTACAGAATGCTATCTTTTCTTTTGCTCCTGGTGCCATCCTAATTTGCCAGTACCCTGCAGATAGGTTGTTAAGTCAAAGGTACTCAGAAATTTGGCTGCACCTAACTTGTCAATCAATTCATCAGCTCTGGGTATGGGGTGAGCATCTGTCTTGGTGATAGAATTGAGCCCTCTGTAGTCCACACAGAACCTCATTTATCTCTTTCCATCTTTGGTATGAGGTTTGGGGACCAACACCACTGGGCTAGCCCAGGGACTGTCAGAGTGCTCTATTGCCCCTAACTCCAGCATCTTGTGGACTTCCATGTTGATGCTCTCCTTGACTCGGTCAGACTGTCTGAATATTTTATTTTTGGCAGGCAAACTGTTTCCTGTGTCCACATTATGGGTACATAGGTGTGTCAGACTAGGAGTCAAGGAGAAGAACTCAGCATATTGCTGCAGGGCTTGCCTGCAGTCAGCTTGCTGTTGGGCAGAGAGGGTGTCTGAGTAGACACTCCAGCTACTGTCCCATCTTTAGGGTCAGTTGAGAGAAGGTTAGGGAGAGGTTCACTCTCTGCTTCCTGATCCTCATCAGTAACCATCAGCATGGTTATGTCTGCCATCTCACTGTAGCGTTTCAGGCGGTTAACATGGATCACCCTCTTTGGTGTACTGCTAGTGCCCAGGTCCACTAGATAAGTGACCTGAATCTTTTTCTCAAGAAGTGGGTAAGGGCCACTCATCTGTCCTGAAGTGCCCTAAGAGCCACAGGCTCCAGAACCCAGAATTTCTGCCCTGACTGAAATTCAACTATTACAGCCTTTTGGTCATACCACAACTTCTGGAGTTGCTGGCAGGCCTCCAGGTTTTTGAATGCCTTTTCCATGTACTCAGCCATCCTTGAGCGGAGGCCAAGCACATAGTCCACCACATCTTGTGTAGGCTTATGGAGAGGTCTCTTCCAGCCTTCTTTTAGAAGTGCCAGTGGTCCCCCTTAAAGGATGGCCAAACAGAAGCTCAAAGGGGGAAACCCCTACTCCGTTCTGTGGCACCTCTCTGTAGGTGAAAAGTAAACATGGCAGGGGGACATCCCACCTCCTTTTGAGTTTTCAGGGAGTCCCATGATCATGCCCTTCAATGTCTTGTTAAATCTCTCGACAAGTCCATTGGTTTGTGGATGATATTGTGTGGTGAACTTATAAGTCAATCCACACTCATTCCACATGTGCTTTAAGTAAGCTGACATGAAGTTTGTACCTCTGTCAGAAACCACCTCCTTAGGGAAGCCCACTCTGGTAAAAATACCAATTAGGGCCTTGGCTACTGCAGGAGCAGTAGTTGACCTAAGGGGAATTGCTTCAGTGTATCTGGTAGCATGATCCACTACTACCAGTGTGTATTGGTTCCCTGAGGCTATGGGAGGTTCTAGTGGACCCACAATGTCCACACCAACCCTCTCAAAGGGGACCCCCACCCCTGGAAGTGGAATGAGGGGGGCCTTTGGATGGCCACCTGTCTTGCCACTTGCTTGACAGGTGACACAGGAGCTACAAAACTCCCTTACTTTCTGGGACATATAGGGTCAGTAGAAATGGTTCACAAATCTGTCCCATTTCTTGGTCTGTCCCAAATGCCCAGCTTGGGGAATGTCATGGGCCAATGTGAGGATGAACACCCTAAACTCCTGAGGCACTACCACTTTCCTAGTGGCACCAAGTTTGGGATCGCTTGCCTCAGTGAAATGGAATCCATCCTCCCAATAGACCCTGCGGGAACCATTGACATCTCCCTTTTCCTGTTCAGCAGCTTGCTGTCTCAGGCCTTCAAGAGTGGGACAACTCTTTTGTCCCTTACACAGCTGCTCCCTTGAGGGCCCCCTGGACCCAAGAGCTCCACCTGGTAAGGTTCCAGCTCTATGGACTCAGTTCCCTCAGGGGATAGGGCCCCTCCCTGGGAAGAGAGGGCCTGTTTCTTTTGGTTGCCCTGTCCTCTTACCCTTTCTCTTGGAAGCTTGGGCCATTATTCCAGGCTCCAACACTTCTTTTTCACCCTGTGCTCTGCCCTGTCCTCTTGTTTTTACACACCAGTTCAGGGATACCCAGCATGGTTGCATGGGTCTTGAGTTCTACCTCAGCCCATGCAGAGGGCTCCATATCATTCTCTAGCAAACACTCTACTGGAATTGCACAAGAAACCATTACCTGTTTCAGGCCAGTAACCTATCCCCATTCTAAAGTCACCATTGCCATGGGATGGACTTTTGTTACATTATCAGCACTAGTAACTGGAGAAGTTTGCCCAGCCAAATACTGTCCTGGGGAAACCAGTTTCTCTGTCTCCATAGTGACTAGTGACACTGGCACCTGTATCCCTCTGGGCTTTTACCTTTGTCCCATTTATCAAGAGCTGCTGCCTGTATTTTTGCATGTTAGGCGGCCAAGTAGGTAGTGTGGCTATATTCCCCCCAACCCCTCCCAAGAGACTAAAGAGACTCACTCAGCACATGCACACTGCCCCACAGCTTGCGTGTGCTGGTGGGGAGAAAAAAACTAAGTCGACATGGCACTCCCCTCAGGGTGCCATGCCCCCAACCCACTGCCTGTTGCATAGGTAAGTCACCCCTCTAGCAGGCCTAAAAGCCCTACTGCAGGGTGCACTATACCACAGGTGAGGGTATAGCTACAAGAGCCCTATGACCCTACAGTGTCTAAGTCCATTCTTAGACATTGTAAGTGCAGGGTAGCCATAAACAGTATATGGTCTGGGAATATGTCAAACAAACACGAATTCCAATGCTTCATAATGGCTACACTGAATACTGGGAAGTTGGTAACCAACTTCTCACCACAATAAATCCACACTGATGCCAGTGTAAGATTTTTTTAGATATGCACTCAGAGGGCATCTTAGAGATGCCCCCTGCATGCCAGCCCAACTGCTAGTGCTAGGCTGACCGGTCTCTGCCAGCCTGCCACTTCCAGATTAGTTTCTGGGCACATGGTGTGAGTGTCTATTTGCACTCTGTGACCAGGAACAAAGCCTGTCCTTGGTGGAGGTGCTTCACACCTCCCCCTGCAGGAACTTTAACACCTGGCGGTGAACCTCAAAGGCTCAAGTCTGGTGTTACAACGTCCCAGGGCACTCCAGCTGGTAAAGATGCCCCCCCCCCCAGACACAGCTCCACTTTTGGCGCCAAGTACGGAAGAGTTAATGAGAAAAATAAGTAGTCACCCTTAAGTCAGGACAGCCCCTAAGGTGTCCAGAGCTGAGGTAACCCCTTCCTTAGAAAATCCTCCATCTTGGCATGGAGGATTTAGCCCAATAGGATTAGGGATGTGCCGCCCCTCCCCAAAGGGAGGAGGCACAAGGAGGGTGTAGCCACCCTCAGGGACAGTAGCCATTGGCTACTGCCCTCCAGCCCTAAACACGTCCCTAAATCTAGTATTTAGGGGTGACCCTGAACCCAGGAAACCAGATCCATGATGACCTAACAAGTAGAAGGACTGCTGACCTGAAAACCCCGCAGAGAAGAAAGAGATGACACCTGCTTTGGCCCCAGTCCTACCAGCCTGTCTTCAGATTCAAAGAACCTGCAACAGCAACGCATCCAGCGGGCCCAGCGACCTCTGCCAACTCAGTGGACTACCCTGCAAACACAAAGGATCAAGAAACTCCAGTAGACAGCTGCTCTGTCCAAAGCAACAAATAAGAAACCATTTTTAATGGGACTCCCACCTCACTCCTGAAGCGTGAGTCCCCAACACTCTGCACCCGACTCCCCGGACCATGTCCAGAGAAATCAACACTGCAGAGAGGACCCCCAGGCGACTCCCACGACGTGTTCACACTGAGACAACCTCCCAGAACCCCCACGACGACGCCTGCAGAGAGCATCCAGAGGATCCCCATGATGACGACTACCCGGTAACAAAGAACCCGATGCCTAGAAGAAGCACTGCACCCGCAGCCCCCAGGCCTGAAAGGAACCAACTACCGGTGCAGGAGTGACCAACAGGTGGCCCTCATCTTTGCCCAGTCGGTGGCTGCCCCAAGAAGCCCACCTTTGCCCTGCCTGCATCGCCAGAGTGACCCACACTGCACCCGGCCGCCTGTGCCGCTGAGGGTATATTTTGTGTGTCTGTTTGGGACCCCTCCCCCCCCAGTACTGTACAAAACCCCCCTGGTCTGCTCCCCAAGGACGCAGGTACTTACCTGCTAGCAGACTGGAACCGGAGCACCCCTAGTCTCCATAGGCAGCTATGTTATTTGGGCCCCTGTTTGACCTCTGCACCTAACTGGCCCTGTGTTGCTGGTGGGTTACCTTGAACCCCCAACGGTGGGCTGCCTAAGCCCCAGTGAATGAACTTGTAAGTGCTTTACTTACCTGACAAACTACCCTTTACTTACCTCCCCATGAACTGTTGATTTTTGCACTATGTCCACTTTTATAATAGTTTATTGCCATTTTATGCTAAACTGTGTACATTACTGTTTTAATTTAAAGTTCTATATTTACCTATGCCAAGTACCTTACAATTTATGTATTTACTTTAAATCTGAATCTTGTGGTTCTAAAATAAAATAAGAAAATATTATTTTTCTATATAAAATCCTATTGGCTTGGAGTTAAGTCTTTGAGTGTGTGTTCCCATTTATTGCCTGTGTGTGTACAACAAATGCTTAACACTACCCTCTGATATGCCTAACTGCTCTACCACAATACCACAAATAGAGTGTTAGTATTATCTATTATTGCCAGTAACAACCTCTAAGGGGAACCACTGGACTCTGTGCACACTATCTCTCACTTTGAGATAGTATATACAGAGACAGCTTTTTACAGATGTCCTCTTCATTGAGGCTGCCCTAAATGTTCCCAGAGGAGCTGGACTGCCCTGTGGAAGATCCAGATCCAGTGAGTTCTATCCTTGGAGACAGGGACCACCTAGGGACCTGGTCTCCCTAGTTAGGTGAGGAGCGGGGAGATCATTCACCTCATCTCTAACATCTTCCACCTCTGAGGGGAGGTCTTCCTCCTCAGCAGGGTGGTCCCTGGTGTACTCTGCAAGAGCTCCTGGAGCTTGACCTTGGTAGGTTTGGAACCAGTTCTAATTTTCTCAGCTTTCAGAGGGACCTTAGCTCTGCCATCCCTAGATGGAGGTAAGCAGTGAGTTTGAGTTCTATCACTACATCCTCTGAGCCATTCATTAGGTCTCTAAAGTTGGGATTACTTTTTAGAAACTAAAAACTACTTCTAGTAACTAGATCCTAACTTTACAGTAACTTAAACTAAAATCAATTTGCTAAGGGAACTTAACCAAGGCCCCAGCTGGACTTTTAAAAATTTGGAAAAAAATTGTCAAAGTCAAAAATCAGTTTTCTAAAGGCAATTTTTTTAATTTAGTCGTGTGATAAGGTATTGGCTGAGTAGTCCAACAAATGCAACGTCGTAGACTCCACTGTTGATCCACCAATGTAGGAAACTAGCTCTGTATATAATATATAAAAATGATATATAGGCCCTCATTATGACACTGGCGGTAAGTCCCGCTTACCGCCAATGGCAACCGTTGCGGCGGTGGATTACCGCTACCCATATTATGACACACACATAGCAATCCATCACTATACAGACACACACACAAGTTTGCCAGACCAAAGGGCAGTACCAAAGCCCACATTGTTACGCCAACAGAATTATGCCCACAGCATTATGACCCACGCTCACAATACACACACTCAAACAAAACACCACCACATTGGACAATTCAAACTACACACACCTGACACACATACACACACCACACCCACACACACACACCACTACAAAACACACATCCACACTACCCACAACCCCTTACGACAAAATAAATATTGCCAACTGAGAGAGACAGACCAAGAGCACCCACAGAACCAGAGCCACAAAACACCACCACCCATATACCATCCATGTACCGTACAGCACTCACCCCAACACATCACCCCACACACCCTCAGCAACCACCACTCACACTACACCCATGGCACCACAAGGACACCCCAGGTTCTCAGAGGAGGAGCTAAGGGTCATGGTGGTAGAAATCATCCGGGTAGAGCCACAGCTATTCGGATCACAGGTGCAGTAGACATCCATTGCTAGGAAGATGGAGCTATGGCGGAGGATCGTGGACAGGGTCATCGCCGTGGGACAGCACCCAAGAACAAGGGATGAGATCAGAAAGAGGTGGAACGACCTACGGGGGAAGGTGCGTTTTGTGGTAGCAAGACACCAGATAGCAGTACAGAGGACAGGCGGTGGACCCCCACCTACTCCCCCACAACTAACAACATGGGAGGAGCAAGTCTTGGCAATCATGCATCCTGAGGGCCTGGCAGGAGTAGCAGGAGGACTGGACTCTGGTAAGTTAAATCTTTACTACTATCACCCCCTACCTGCATGCCATCACATACCCCCACCCACACCCTAACCCTCACCCCCATCACTCCACCACCTCCCACACACCCCACCATCACAGCCCACCCCTCCCAAAACGAAGGCATGCATGTAGCACCAATGCACGGACCCCCATCACAGACATGCATGGACCACATCTCTAAAGCACTTGAGACAATCTCCTAGCCGACCAAATCACTACTCACACAAGGCAAAGCTGCCAGGGCAATAACAACTATAGAGGGCAACACAACCATGCACATGATGGCACACATAGAAACAATAACACTGAATTTACATCCCCACCGGTCCCCCATCCAACATCACCTGAGATGAGGTGCCAGCAACATCCAGAAGAGGCCCACAATGATGACAGCAGCTCTGGACATCTGGATGATCAACCTGGCCCGTCAGGGACCACTGGACAGTCGGTTACCCAGGCTCAGTCCCATACCACCACAGAGCCTCCCCCCTCAGGAAACACCAGCACAGTATCCACCCAGCGGGCCCATACCACTGTCCACAGGACACGTCAATCAGCTGTGTGTACACCACGACAGGGAGCCTAGGACACCCCACAAACACCGGCCGAACAGGGACCTGGGGTCAGTAGCAGTGGGCACACGGTTCAGGGGACAGAGGCAAAAGGACAACAGGGAAGCTGGGAGGACTGCTGTGCGACGGGGGAGGACAGGCCCAGGGAACCGACCCTCTAGGAGGCACTCAACAACATCCTGGAAGCATACCACCATTCCCAGGAGACGATGGGCCAGATACTAGACAAGTTGCAGGAGACCCAACGGCTGCAGGTGGGACAGTACCTGAAGATCAGGGAGGACCTGAGGGACATCGCCACCACGCTGGTCACCATTGCAGGGGTGCTGGCAGACATGGCCAACACCATGAGGGAGGCAGTGGCACACCAACGGGCCCCAGATACTAGACACACCGATAAACAGCCCTCCACCTCCGCTGTGGCTAGTGGACAGGAGGTCCGCCACAGGAACAATAGGCCACCAGCACCCCTCCCCTGGCAGAAGGAGAACCACCCCGCAAACCGTCCCTGCGATCAAGGCAGAAGCCAGAGAACATTGACAAGACCCCACCAGGAAAAATTACTCTCCTGAATGTCACCCTTGTGTCCCACTCTGTCACCCTGTCCACCTTGAACTGCCATTGCTTCACTTCCTATGCCCCCTTGGACAATGCAGCTGTGATACAAATAGAGTGGACTCTAAACTGGACTTTCCTCCATCAGCAATCCAGCCCTTTGCAATACCCCCTCCACTTATAAGCACCTAAATAAACACCCTTGGAAAAATACAAGTATGGAGTCTGTCAATTGATTGAACTATGCATACGTTTAAAAAGCTTTAAACATTGCAATTCAACTGTACAGTAATGTATACATAGTTATGACCTGTAGTTGGCTGCAGTCAACACACAAGGAGCCAGAGTGGGGCACAGATATCTGAGAATAGAGATGCCAAGGGGTACAGTAAGTGGCCATAGTAGTGGGAAAATCAGCCTGCCATGTACAATGTCCAACACAAAACTGTCAATGACAGTGTCTTACCTGTGTGTCACTGTAAGTACTGTTGTATTATTGCTGTTCTGTTGTCCTCATCCTCTGCCTCCTCTTAGTCACTGTCCACAGGGTCCACTGCTGTCACACGCCCATCTGCAGGATCATCCTCCTGCAGAAAAGGCACCTGGCATCTCAAGGCAAATTATGCAACATACAGCATGCAACAATGATCTGGCAGACCTTCTTGGGTGAGTAGCACAGGGAACCACCTGTTAGATGGAGGCAACAAAACCTTTCCTTCAGGAAGCCGAATATCCTCTTGATTATTCTTCTGGTTCGCCCATGTGCCTCATTGTAATGTTCCTCTGCCCTTGTCCTGGGATTCCTCACAGGGGTCAGTTGCCATGAGAGTTTGGGTAACCAGAGCCTCCTGCAAATATCGAGGGATACCTGTTAGCCAAACACTAAACCTTGGGGCTAACACCATACCCTACACCAACATATACTGGGTGGGAACCATGGGCACACCTATTAGCCACACCAGGTGCCTCTGGAGTTGAGCCATCACATATGGGATGCTGCTATTCCTCAGGATAAAGTAATCATGCACAGACCCAGGATATTTAGCATTGACATGAGAGATGTACTGGTCCACCAGGCGCACTATCTGCACATTCATTGAGTGAAAACTCTTTCGATTTCTGAGCACCTGTTCATTTCTCGGGGTGGGGGGACAAATGCAATATGTGTACCATCAATAGCCCCAATAATGTTGGGGATATGTCCCACTGCATAGAAGTCAGCTTTCACAATGGCCAAATCCTCAACCTGGGGGAAAACAATGTAGCTGCACATGTGTTTTATCAGGACAGACAACACTCTGGTCAGCATTATTGAGAAAATTGACTGAAACATTCCTGCTGCCAAGCCCATGGTCACTTGGAAAGAACCAGTTGCCAAGAAATGGAGCACAGATAGGACTTGCACAAGAGGGGGGGATCCCAGTGGGGTGACAAATATCAGATATCAGGTCTGGCTCCAACTGGGCACACAGCTCTGTGATTGTGGTCTTGTCAAGTCTGTAGGTGAGGATAATGTGCCTGTCCTCCATTATTGCCAAGTCCACCAGAGGTCTGTACATGGGGGGATGTCTCCATCTCCTATTCATCTGCAGTGGTTGTAATCTAGGGGGCAAAACTGGGAGCAGCTGGTCAGTAGTCCACATTTCCAAAGTGTACACTGCATTGCATGTTGTGACTGAAATAGTATGTTGTTGGATAGGCCCAAATGGTGCCTATGTGTACTGTGACACAGTTAAGTGCCATGGCCTGCACCCCCCGAAATGGTGTCCTCCTGTCCTGCGTGGATGGACATGTGGAAATTAGGTACTGCCGCTGATGTTGTGCGCCGTTGCAGGAGGCGGTCGAGTACCGCTGTGCAACTCCTCATTGGTTGTCATTGGGCCCTATGGGTTACAGTGGCCAATGGTGATGTACACCGGCAGTGACAGTACGCACTGCTGCGGACGTGATCGCCATTTTCTATCTGTCCTCTCACTTGCAACCTGACTTGTCTGGAACCGACCATGGCTTGAGTCACTGGTTCTTTGTTAAATAATAAGGAGGGTGGTCTCCAGGAGTCTTGCCAGAGGGGTGGCTTACTGGAAAAGTATGCAAGTATACAAGATGGCTTACTATCCACGCCTTTAGCGTCCTGCTGGGGGGCTTCTAGTGACATTTATCTTAGACCTATGCCTCTCCATTCCACTGTAATTTCTTGGAATATAGCTGGTTTACGAAACAAGATTGATGAGCCAGATTGGGGTTCTCTTATTGATTCCTGTAGTATGAGCCTCTTCCAGGAAACATGGGCCACTACAAACATGTATAGACAAGGGTTTATATCATTTTGCTAAGAGGCCATTCCCTCATCTGTGGGTAGGGCAGGAAGGGGTCTTATCACATGGATAAAGATCTCCAAGGTAAGGGAAGCGAGGGAAATCACTGTGAATTCACCTGACATTTTGGCTGTTTTAATCAAACCAAAATTGGGTCCCTTACTTTACTAATGTGTATAAATCTTTATAATAGGCCAGTAAAACTTCAGAAACTATATCCTTGCTAAACACTCTTGTGGCTGATTTACTTTCTTCACATTTTGTTATTAGAGCTGGTGATTTTAATGCTTTATTAGAGCCCATGTCACTTTTTGCATAGCTAGCCCAGGAAGAGGATGAAATATGGGGAATTCCATTCTTTCACACGTTGAGAAACCAGTTTAAATCTAATCCGAGGGTGTGGTAGGTTATCGAGCTAATGCTACTATATGGCCTACAGCCTGGAAACGGGTGCTTCCCCTAGGACATTACAGCACGTTCTAGTTTTTCTAGGGGGTCCTACAGTAGCTTGATTGACTACTTCCTTATTGATATCAGGATTTGGCATGAAATCAATGATATTAAAGTGGGAGACCATTGCTACAGTGACCATTTACCCCTTTTGTTGGAGTGGGATAGGTTGTTTGCGGAGACCGACCCAATAAAGCAAATCGAGAAAGTCACATCTGCCCTGGAGGTGGCCAGTAAACAGCACACATTAAGATGGGAGACTTTTATGAATAAAGGTGTCTTGATAGCCCAAATGTCCGATTTGGTTTTGAGATATGTAGTTCCCAATATCAATTTTGCTGATCGGACCATGGTCAAACACATTGAGTTTTTTGCCTCTCTGAAGGCTCTTTTTACTAGAGAAAACAGGGGAAGGGGCAGGCCTAGATTAGCTAAATCAAATCCATGGTTTAATAATGCTTGCAGGAGAGCCAAAAGTGGCCTTCTGGAAGCACTAAAGCAAGGGGATAGACTCGCTGTAGCAATGGCAAGTCGCAACTATGCGGATGCAATCAAGCTTAGTAAGGCGCAGTGGGCGGAGGATGTATGGCAAGAATTGTTGGAAGCAGCTAGGGATTCAAATACAAGGCGTTTTTGGACCATGGTTTCAAATGAAGGAAGAAATTTGAGCCCTAGGCCTGATTGCCATATTTCCCCAAATACTTTGGTTTCCTATTTTACCATGATTTGTATAAGTCTGATTTGACAACATGGGCCCCTTATATTAATAAAGTTTCTGATGCTAACTTGGAGAGTAAAATCTTCCCTCAATCGTGGAATGGTGCAATAATTGTCTCCATTTATTAAAAAAAGGGGACAAATCGGCCCCGGGAAATTATAGACCGATCAGCCTTTTAGATAACCTCCAAAAAATCTTTTCTTTTCAGGTGCTGGGAAGGCTTAGAACCTGGATTAGAGAAAACAGGGTGTTGAGCCATCTTCAGGCGGGCTTTAGGCACGGGACGGCCACAACGGATCAGGCCTTTCGCTTTCTCACAATAAAATGGAAGGTGGCGGACATGGAAGGTGGCAGGCTCTTTGTCGCCTTTCTTGATCTTACATCTGCTTTTGATTTGGTTTCCCGTCCCAAGTCGTGGGAGACTCTGGCTAAAATTGGAGTTTCGGGTCCATTGTTACATATGATTAGGGAACTGTACTCAGCTTCGCCAGAGTAAGGTGGAGGAAGGATGGAGAGCTATCTGATGAGTTCCCCTGCAGAAAGGTGTTAGACAGGGATGTGTGTTAGCCCCAACCCTTTTCTTGCTGTTTATAAATGCATGTATTCCATACCTGCCTGATACCCAAAATAATGCACCAAAATTGGGGGGGTGCCAAGACACCATGCTTGTTGTTTGCTGACGATACCTTGCTTCTATCCCAAACCGCCTATGGTCTAACAAGGCGTTTGGAAAAAAAATCAGATTTTTTCAAGGACTATGGTTCACAAATAAACTGCACTAAAACCAAATGTATGGTATTCGGTGACCCAAAATTTAAATCAAAGAAAAAAATAGTTCTTGATGGTGAGGTCCTTGAACGTGTCAGTGATTTTGGTTATTTGGGAATTAGGTTAGACAACTCCCATAATTGGACATCACATCTGTTAAAGTCTGTGATGTCCCTCAAACAAAAGACAGGAGGCATCTTGAGATTCGCTGCCAAAACGCCCGCCTTTCCCATTACATCTGCAATGGATATTTACAAAGGGCAAGCTAGAGCAGGTGTTCTATATGGTGCCGAGCTCTGGGGGCATGCCAAACTCCATGATATAGGAAGAGCAGAAAATCATTTTATCAAGGCCCTGCTAAAAGTTCCATCAAGTTCTCCAACCTTGCCTATCCGAATGGATCTAAACGTGCACTCTATTGTAGATATTGCTGCTCTGCGACCACTCCAATACTGGATTTGGATTTGGTCCACTGTGGTGCTGGATCATTACAGAACATGGCTAATAGAGCTTTTACGAGATTCTCAGGTTGATAAAATCCCATGGTGCAAGTATGTAAAAAGGGGTTTTCTCAAAATTGGGTTGGGATATTATTGGGTGGACCCCCTTGCATCTTCCAAAAAATGCCCCCCAGATGCTGAAGGATGCATACTGGGAAAATGTACATACTTTAACTCTAGCAGCTGTCTCGTCGGGTAGTATGACAGACAGCTTTTTATCATTAGGAGTTTGAGCATTTTTTGGACATTATTACACACTCAGTGGCGCGCACACTTTATCTAAGATTTAGATTGGGATCCTTACCAGTGCGCAACCTTACTGCTAGATGGAAGCAACCTTTTAGTTTGTCAAACTCTTGCCCGATGGGATGTAATACCAGGGAAACTATTAGTCATCTTTTATTCCACTGCCCAGCATTTAATAGGCAAAGGGCCCGTTGGATAAGACCCCTTTGCAAGATTATGGGTATCAGAGACAGTCACTTGGCCCTTAGGATCTGTAGTACAAATACTCATGGGCTGGTGTTGTGTGCTGTTGCAACATTTTTAGCAGCTATTTGGTGGTATAGAACAGGTTTTATAAATTGATACAATATGTACATAAGGATGGCAAATGTGTTCTTGATCGCCCACTATACTAAGTTTTACATGTTGATTGGTGGCAAATGTGTTTTCGATCGCCCACTATCTTAAATTTTAGATTCTGAATATATGTTTATATTTTATTAAATCCTTCGAACTTTGGGAGGAAACTCATAGGTTTTGAGAATTTTAGATGTATTCACTCTAGTCTGATTTTGTGTTGTCTGTCTGAGAATCTAATTTTGGACAATTATTTAGTATAGCTTACCAAAATAATAAGGGTAACGATAGCTTTGGTATGTGATTCTCACACCCTGGATCTTGATACTGTGAAGTAGTTTTAGTTTGAAGATCCCACCATTTTTATAACGATTATTTAATATTTTAATTTTATATGTCCTGTGAATTTGGTTTTATCGTGTATTTGTATTGCTTTTATGGTACTTGTTGCCGAAATAAAGCTTAAATAATGAGTCACTGGGGAAAGGGCCCCTGCCTTCACCGCTGCGAAGTTGGAGAGACTGGTGGATGGGGCCCTACCACAGTACTGAATGCTGTATGGGCCTCCAGACCAACAGGTGAGTACACTGCGAGCACGATGCATGGGGCATAAATGAATGGAGTGCTGTGTGTGAGGGCCTCTTGTAAGGGGGTGGGGGTAGGTGGAAGGGTCCTGGGCAGCGTGCTGCATATATGGTGGGCAATGTTTGTGCATCAGGGGATGTGAGGGCTATGGTGGTCCCTGAGTGTAAACAGGCCGGACAGTACGGCTGATCACTTTTTCTATGTTTATTTGTCTGCAAGTCAGCACCCATCAGAAAAAGGGTATATGGCGTGCCATCGCCAAGGACATGCGGACCCTGGGGGTCTACGGCAGATGAAGCACCCACTGTCACAAACGGTGGGAGGACCTGAGACGCTGGGCACGAAAGGGGGCGGAGGCCCAGCTGGGGATGGCCTCCCAAAGAGGAAGGGGTGCCCATCGAACCCTGACCCCCCTGATGGCCCGCATACTGGCAGCGGCGTATCCGGAGCTGGATGGGCGCTTGAGGGCATCACAGCAGCCACAAGGGGGTGAGTACAGTTTACAAATAAACCACTTGTGCATGGTGGGGTGGTCTTCGGGTGGGGGATGTGGGCCTGTGGGTGCCCCTAGGCCAGGCCGGACACTGCAGGGTAGGTCTCTTGTTGGGCAGGGGCTGATCAACACCACCTCCAACAAAGCTAGTAGGCATCCAATACTAGGCAGGGGTCTGTGGGTGTCAGGTATGCTGCTATTGGCGTTAGGTATTTCTGTCCTTGGGTTGGTGACTAGCATTGTGACTGGTAGTGCATTGCATAGTGAGTAGGCCTGTTCCCTGTGTGAGGGTGCTGTTTACGCCAACGGTGGTGTTGGTGCAGCCACTGACCAAGTGTATCCTTTGTCTTCTCCCCCCTTTTTGTTTTGTTACCCTGTCCTTATGTGCATTAGCATCATCTGGCGGAGGAGCAAAGGCACCGGCGATGGAGGGAGCTGCATCCCACATGACCCATGAGGCTGAATCCACCGACAGTGAGGGTACCAGTGGGAAGGAGTGCCAGGGGAGCACCAGGTCAGAAACAGGAGGGGATAGTTTGGACAGTGATAACTCCTCCGATGGAAGCTCCCTAGTGGTGGCGGACACCTCTGTGCCCACCCCAACTACAGGTACAGCCGCCAACCCCGTACCAGCACCTCCCTCCTAGCAGCCACTCAGCGTGTTTCCCGTGCCCGCTCACCCAGGAGGGTGGGCATCTCCTTCGCCCCAGGCACCTCAGGCCTGGCCCCAGTTAGCCCTGCTGCCCTGAGTGAGGAGGCTATTGACCTCCTGCGATCCATCTCTGTTGGGCAGTCAACCATTGTGAATGCCATCCAGGGGCTGGCGGCCCATTTAAAACAAAGAAATGCATTCCTGCAGGGCATTCACGCTGGCATGGCGGCCCAACAGAGAATAATACAGGCTCTGGCCTCCTCCCTGATGGCGGCCATTGTCCCCGTCTCTAGCCTCTCCCCTCCAACTTCCTCTACCAGGGGTGTGGAATTTATTAAAATATCTACTTGTCCAGGGGACAGGTTGCTTCTCAAATCTACTTGTCCTGTAAAAAGATCTACTTGTCCCTTTGGTGCCATGTAGTGTGGCGACAAATTATGGCAGCAATTAATAGCCTCTCTGATTATGCCAGGGCTACTACCATAGTAGGGCTTGAATACTTGGAGTTTCAATCCCTACTGTAGCAATTTCCTTATTTTGCCACCTTTCTGCAGATCTGCATACTGGGGCTGGAGGAAGCAGTAAGCAATAGTTTCAGGGCTGGAATGCCTTTGAGTCTGCAAACCTACTAACCTGCATGTTTTAAAGATTTTTACCAGCTTCTCTCTAATATTTTTCCATAATAAGAAAGGTTGGACATTTACTCCTGACAATGGCAGAATTAGAACTTCTTCCAGGGTTGGGAAGAAAGTGGCTGGAGGGAAAATGAACTTGCAAATGCTCAATAGATTTTCACATGAGCAAATCTACACATCGTATTTACCCATGCTAAAATACAGTTCACAAATATTTTAAAGGGGTACGACATATACCATGGGTGCACTTTTGTGACTTTCTTTAAGAATTTGGGGCCACATGTAGGTAGGTTCAGATTTGTGACGTGCAAATTGCGAGTCGCAAATCCAAATGTAGGATGGTGTCCTTGACACCATCTGTGATTCGCAAGGGCTTTGCAAATGCCCACCTCATGAATAATCATGAGGTGGGTCGCAATTTGCGACCCCCCTCGCGAATGGTGGCCTGCTGGAGACAGCAGGCCACCATGTCTGTGACTGCTTTTCAATAAAGCAGTTTTTTTTGTTTGTTTTTGTAATGCAGCCCGTTTTCCTTAAAGGAAAACGAGATGCATAACAAAAACGAAAAAAGAAATGTTTTCGTTTCATTTTTTCAGAGCAGGCAGTGGTCCGCAGGACCAGGACCACTGCCTGCTCTGAAAAAATGTTTACAGTGACATTCACAATGGGGAAGGGGTCCCATGGGGATCCCTTCCCTTTTGCGAAAGTGTTAGCACCCATTTGAAATGGGTGCAAACTGCGATTGGTTTGTGCCCGCGTTCGCAGTCACAAAACAATCCTACATTGCACTGCGAGTTGCAATTAGGAAGGGAACACCCCTTACTAATTGCGAGTCGCAAACCCGTTTTGTGATTCGGTAACCAGGTTACTGAATCGCAAAACTGGGTTTGTGCATCGCAATGTGCTTTTTGCAAGTCGCTGTTTGCGACATGCAAAAAGCTACCTACATGTGGGTCTTGGCTCCCTAATTAGGTCTGGTGTTAACAAAGACATTTTGTTTTTATTAAACTTCTATTTCTCTCTCTTTCGGCTGGCTTTACTGTGAGTGATCGCATTCTGCTCTTCCACAAGGAGCATATTGCCACACAAAGTAGTTTTGTTCAGTGTCAGGAACTACAGTGGCAATCGGTGACGTAACGAAACTGGAGGGTGCCCCTTTGCAAAGAACATGGAGGAGCCCCCTCTCCAGACTCACCCAGGGCAGGTGATGTGCTGGAGGGGCCCCCTGGAGGGCGGCTGCGGGGCTTTGTTATGCCGCTGGTGGCAACGTGTGCTTTAAGAGTTCAAAAACTTTTTGGGGGGGTTTTGCCAATGTTTGTTACAATGTTGAGGGCCTGGTAGCTCCCACAACAATAAAGTGTTACAAAAGCCATGTCAAAACAAGACACGCATTGATGAAACTAAAAGACTTATAAAAATATGTTGGATCAGTTGGCTTTGTCAGTGTTTGTTTATTTTCATGCTTCCCATAATCGTGTTGAAAATGGTTACACTGATTTTCCATTAGAAATATTTTTGGGAAATACTAGCATGCATCAACACATTTTACTAAATGACACTTCATTTGCATATTATCAGAGAGCATTCTGGGAGCATTATACTTAGCCTAAACTTTTCAAACGTGTGTACACTTTTTTTTTTTGTACTGGAACCAACGTCAGTAGTGAAGTGTGACCTTAAAACATTTATTTACAGCACTCACCCTAATAATGAAGGCTTTCAAATAATGAACCATAAATACAAGTTCGAACAGCATTATCTTTTGGAAACACATTACCTCAACTGCAGAGAATTCCACTCTCTGTAAACAGGCAGCCAAAGGGTTTGTGCTGCAGGGGGTTGGGCCTACTTGTCCCAAGGACAAAGTAAACATAAAAACTTGTTGCCCTTGACCCCAAACAAGATGTCCCGGGCGTTGGGCGATAGGAATTCCACATTCCTGCTCTACCCAGTCCAATTCCCCTCAACCCCAACCTATCCCAAGCACACAGACAGACAAGCATGCACCTAAAACAGACAGGAGTGGCTCAGGCAAACACAAGCACCACACATCATCCCACAGGCACTCACACAAACACAAGCACCATCCAGACGCAGACACACCAACATCCACTGCCACCACTGTGTCTCCCTCCTCTTCCTCGTCCACCACCCTCCCAGTAGCATCTCCACTCACACCTGCATGCACTACATCCTCATCCACTACCTCCATCACCATCACGCCTATCACTACACACCCCTCTCACTGGCAGTCACCACCCCCACATCCATGCACACATCCCCTGTGTCCTCTCCCACTGTGTCTGTGCTGCCTCCTCCCAAAGTACACAAACGCAAGCACTCAGACACCCAACAGCCATCCACTTCACAACAGCATCCAGCCCATGCACCTGCACCCAAACACAAGACATCTCCTACAACCACTCCCCCTTCCTCCACTCCCAAACCGTCATCCTCTTTCCGCCCCAGTTTCCCTAAGAAGCTTTTCCTCTCCACCGTTGACCTCTTCCCTACCCCTCCCACCCTCCCCCCTGTCCGTGCCATTAGGCCAGGGTGGTCAGAACCCAGGCAAGCACCTCAGCCACCCAGTAGTATCGGCAGCTACTGCAGGTGGGAGAGGCTTCAGGGAACCAGCCATCAGCACTGACAGTGTGCCTGCACCAGCTGCCAAAGGGAAGGGCAAGGAGGCACCACCAGCTGCCAAGGGGAAAGGCAAGGAGGCACCACCGGCTGCCAAGGGGAAAGGCAAGGAGGCATCACCGGCTGCCAAGGGGAAAGGCAAGGAGGCATCACCAGCTGCCAAGGGGAAGGGCAAGGAGGCACCACCAGCTGCTAAGGAGGCACCACCAGCTGGGAAGGGCAAAGGGCCTGCCCCTGCAGGCAGGAAGGACAGGAGGCCTGGTGCTGGGACTGATTCTGAGCCACCAACACCAACCATGGCGGTTCAGCCGTCCGAGGCTGCGGGGGAAGGGCTGGAGCCTCCCCCCACCACTGGCATTCCCGACAACAGCACTGCCACCAGCACCACTGCCTGCAGCACTGGCAGCACCGCCAGCAGCACCACTGCCTGGAGCAACTGGCAGCACCACCAGCAGCCCCAGTGGGCAGCCGTCCGACGCTACAGGGGAAGGGCTGGAGCCTCCCCCCACCAATAGCATTTCCGACAACAGCACTGCCACCAGCACCACTGCCTGCAGCACTGGCAGCACCGCCAGCAGCACCACTGCCTGGAGCAACTGGCAGCACCACCAGTAGTCCCAGTGGGCAGCCGTCCGAGGCTGCAGGGGAAGGGCTGGAGCATCCCCCCACCACTGCCAGTGCAGCCAGCAGCCCCAGTGGGCAGCCGTCTGAGGCTGCAGGGGATGGGCTGGAGCCTCCCCCCACCACTGCCAGCCCCGACACCAGCCTTACCACTGCCACCACTGACCAGGCGTCACCGCCGGCGGGCAGTGTGTAGTCCTGCCTCCATGGACTGTAGTGCGTCCTGGACCCTTCAAATCCTGTGGGTGTGACACCCAAGTGAGAGTCTGTGACCTTGCACTCCCTAAGTGCTGCATCACAGGGCACAAGGACCCCTCCAGAACCAGTGGAAGAAGCCATCCACTCACTGCATCCTTGCCAGGATGAAGCACACTGGGCACAAGGCCCCCTCCAGAACCAGTGGAAGAAGGCATCCACTCATCCCCTCCTTACCAAGATGAAGCACACTGGGCACAAGGCCCCCTCCGGAACCAGTGGAAGAAGCCTTCCACTCACTGCATCCTTGCCAGGCTGAAGCACACTGGGCACGAGGCCCCCTCCAGAACCAGTGGAAAAAGCCATCCACTCACCCTCTCCTTGACAGGATGAAGCACACTGGGCACAAGGCCCCATCCAGAACCAGTGGAAGAAGCCATCCACTCATCCCCTTCTTGCAAGGATGAAGCACACTGGGCACACTGCCCCCTCCGGAACCAGTGGGCAGACCACCCACTTAAGAGACTGTGGCCTTGCCCTTCCCAGGACAGAGTGATGGGCATGTTGCCCCCTCCAGGACCAGTGGTGTTGTACCATCTTCTGGCTGAGGTGCCCCCACCTTCCCCGTCCCCCTGAGGAGCCTGTGTATTTTCGACCTGATGCCCCTGCGGTGTTCTCTCCGTGTTGTTGCAGGAGTCAGGTGGGGCCTTGGCCTATGTGATGTGGCCCTGTGGCCCAGGGACATTCTGGACTATGCTGTGTGCCTCCATTTGTATATATGTATATACTGTTTTGTTTTGAAACACGATTTTCTACAATTCTATCTTATTACACCCACTTTAATCAATTCCTTTTGTCCTTCCATTATTCCTGAGGGGTACGGGGTGAGTATGTACTGTTACTGCATCTGCTTGTGTGTATGGGGGTGGGTGGGTGTGTGTTTTCCATGTGTGTGTGTCACTCTCTTTTTCCTCCCCCTCCCTTGTTTGCTAGGCGGCAGTACTCACCGTGGTCGTCTTCGCCGGGGTTGGTGTTCATAGTGAAGAAGGAGATAGACGAGCATGGGGAACACCTGCAACCCGGGCTCCATGGCATCGTGGTTCTTCCTTGTGTCTCCAGGGGTGAGTCCTTTGCCTTCTGTGTACTGCTTCCGCCGTGCTTTTGATGTCGCTGGTACCCCCCCAAGAAAAGGTGGCGGATAGGCCTGTTGTAATCGTGTGGGCGGTACATTGTCTTCCGCCTGGCTGTTGGCGGTTACTGACACAGTGGTTGTTGCTGCCGCTGAGGCGGTCGGTATGTTAAAGTGGCTGTCTGTGTGAGCGGTTTCAGCCGTGGTCATAATTCCATTTTTGTTACTGCCGGCCTGTTGGCGGTATTGCCGCCGCTTTATCATCGACTGCAAGGGTTGTAATGAGGGTCATAGTGTGCACAGAGTCCAGGGGTTCCCCAGAGGCTTGACAGAGGCAAAAATAGATAATACTAATGTTCTATTTGTGGTAATGTGGTCAAGCAGTTAGGCCTATAAAAGGGTAGTGTTAAGCATTTGTTGTACACACAAGCAATAGAAGAAACACACACTCAATGACTTAACTCCAGACCAATAGGATTTTATATACAAAAATACCTTTTGTTAGTTTATTTCTAGAACCTCAAGATTCAGTTTGCAGGTAAGTACATTAAATGAAAGGTACTTTGCATAGGTAAGTTCAGGACTTTGAATCAAATCAACAGTACATACAGTTTTCTTTAAAATGTCAAAATGCTATTTTAAAAGTAGACAGTGCAATTTTCAACAGTTCCAGGGGGAGAAAAACAAAGTACAGATTCTGAGGTAAGTAACAAACTTACAGATTTAGTCTCCAGGGCATAATTAGCCCACCGTTGGGGGTTCAAGATAACCCCAAGCATCCAGCACCAGAAACACGGGGCCGTTGGGTGCAGAGGTCAAACAAGAGGCACAATAACATGGGCCCCTATGGAGACAGGGGGTACTCTGGTTATGGCCTGCTTGCAGGTAGGTACCCGTGTTGTCGGAGGGCAGACCAGGGGGGGTTTAGCGGAGCACTGGAGGGGCCCCAAGAAGGCACCAACCCCACACCCTTAGCGGCACAGGGGCGGCTGGTTGTAGAGTGCAAACACTGTGTAGGGTTTCCAATGAAACCGTATGAGGGGACCCCAGGGGTCAATTAGGCGCTGAAGGCAAGGCACAGGGGGGCTTCTCTGGCAAGCCACCGACTGGATAGCGAGGAAGGCCGCCTGCTGGTCAGCTGCACCGGTGGTCGGGTTCTCTCCAGTCTGGGGGCTGCGGTGCAGTGATTCTCCAGGCATCGGATATCTTCATCCCAGGCAATCACAGTCATGGGGGTACTCGGGATTCTGGAAGTGCTTGTGACTTACCACCTAACGCAATTAACGTCTGCAGGCCGGCAGCACTGTAATGTGGAAATAGGTATTCTGCATGTCCAATGCAACCATCCAGTCTCCAGGGCAGACTAGACCTGAGCTAGAGTTAGCATTTTGAAGTTCCACGTCTTGAGGAATAGATTGAGGGACTGGAGATCTAAGATAGGGCAAAGGCCCTTGTCATTTTTGGGCACCAGAGGGTAGCAGGATTAACAGTCACAACCTACTTCTGGCACAGGAACCTTCTCTACGGATTCCTTGTCCAAGAGAGTCGCAACTACCTTGCAGACTTCCTCACTGAGAAGTGCCAAATGATCCCCTGACTGATGATTGTATGATGGTGGCATGGCTGGAGAGGAAGTCTCAAAGAGGAGGGAGTAGCCCCTTCGAACAATTTGGAACACCCACCTGTCTGTGGTGATGGATTCTCAGTGGGGCAGGTGATGGCGGATCCTGCCACTAACTGGTCCAGGAAGTTCCAACAGACTATGAAGGCTTGGAGGTGGTGGAGGGGGCAGGGGTGGATTGGGTGGACCGCTAGCTCCCTGATCCAGACGCACATGGGATCCATAATTCAAAGCCGCACAGAGGCTGTGAAGCATGCACGGGTCCATGGCTGGGTGGAAATGGACGCAGCTAGGTGTCCCATTCCGTAGCCACGAAAGTGGTGAAAAGCGGACTGTGGGGGGTGAGGAGCAGCTACGAGGGCAAAGGACCAAGCCATGGCCCTAGAATACTTAAAGCGCTTGAGAGCTGATTCAGCTTTGTCTCCGAAGAGACGGGTGCCATCAAAGACCATGTCCATTAGAGATTGCTGGACATCACCTAAAAAGCCACATGTCCTCAAGCAGGCAAGATTCTTCAAGGCCACTGTCAATGCAACCGATCTACTTAGTGAGTCGGTTGTATTCAGCCCACAACAAATCATGAACTTTGCTGCATCTCTCTTGTCAGTAACAGCTTGGGAGAGAACCACTGGGGCCTCGTCCGGGACTCTGGCACCACCTGTGTGACCAGATCCCAGAGAGTATGGGAGTATCGTCCCAAAAGTTATGGGGTGTTCACGGACCGCAGCACTAGACTGGGAGAAGAAAACAATTGCTTCCCAGTTATCCAGTCTTTTTGATTCCCTATCCAGGGGAGCGGAAAGGAATGTGCCAGAAGAAAAGGACAAGGCTCTCAGGCGGATGATGTTAGCTCAGGAATTTGGGGTCGGTCAGCACAGGCCAATGGTGGTGGGCAACAGCCCTATTCACAGGATCCCCTGTGACGGTTCTGAACCACGTACCCAGTAGGATGTTCGCAAGGGCTTAATTAAACTGGGGGGGTGGAGGTTCTGAGCTGTAGGACCCAGGATGAATCACCTTGGTCAGGAACTTAGGCCTGACATCCACAGAAGGAAGCTTGAGGTCCAAAACATCAGCAGCCCTTCTCACCCACCATGGAGTATGAAGATCTCTCCTCTGTAGCCACAGTAGGGGGAGAAAGCATGCCAGCGTCAGGAGAGGTATCTAGTCTGCTAGCGTCACCCAAATCCTAAACCAAGTTCATAACAGGGTCAAGCGACCCCTCTACACTATCCCCATATCCATACCCATAGAAAGAAGGGTCAGGATCCACCCTGGGCCCAGAAGAGCCCACAAAAAATTGAATTGTTGTTGAGCGACGCTGTTCCGGCTCTGGGTCGTCAGGGATGAGTATAGGATCGATGACGATTGAGGGCTTAACCCAGGTAGGGAGTGTTTGACGTCTATCCTGATGCCAGGAATGGTCACGTTGGCATGACCAGCATTGGTACGGATCCAAGAGCGTACCTCGAAGTGGCCCCCAGAGCCGAGCCCCGAGTCGCCGGCACAGAACCAAAGGGGGCATTCACCACTCGTCTGGCCCCTAAAGTGCAGAGGATTGGTCTGTCTGGCCAAAGTTCAGGTGCATGGCCTCAAATAACTTTTTTAACTGGGTAGGGGTGCAACCAGTTTCCGGAAAGTCGGGGAGGTGCTGAAGTGACCCAGATGCAGGCTCCGAAGACAGAGGCCTAGAGCTTTGATGCTCTTCCCACATCGTCTAAGCATCAGGGCGAAGTCGAAGAACATTTGGCCTTCTTCTACTTCTTCTTGTGACCCCAGAAAACCGAGGACTTGGAATGGGACGAGGAGGATTGGTGATGACTCTGTAAGCAGTCTTGTGACCTTTCTATCGCTTGACACATCCAAAACTCGTCAAAAAGTATTCAACAAAAGTGTTTCAGTTAATCAAACAATGACAAGGGGTAGCACTTCTCCGGATCTGCGCGTAGGCTGGCACGGAATGAAAAGAAATGACGTCAGTGCGCCGGGTGGTGCCTATATACGACCGAGACATCATCAAGGCATCCACGACACCAATGACGCAGGAGGAGTCGACCGACACCACCTGACGACGCACAGGGGTACTGCTCGAAGAAAAATCCCCATATTCAGTCTGACGCCTGTGGAGCAAAGTACCATCTTCCTTGGCATGTTACCCCCATTTTTACCTGTATGCCAGCATATTTTTGCCTGTCTCACTGGGATCCTGCTGGTCAGGACCCAAGTGCTCATAGTTTATGGCCTGATGTGTGTGTCTGTATAGTGCTTGACTGTGTCACTGAGGCTCTGCTAACCAGAACCTCAGTGCTTATGCTCTCTCTGCTTTTACATTTGCCACTATACGCTAGTGACTTCATTTACCAATTTCAATAGGCACAATGGACCCCCCTTATAAGTCCCTAGTATATGGTACCTAGGAACCAAGGGCATTGGGATTCCAGGAGATCCATATGGGCTGCAGCATTTATTTTGCCACCCATAGGTAGCTCAGACAAACCCTTGCACACGCCTGCAATTGCAGCCTGTGTCAAAAAACGTGTGTTATTTCACAGCCATTTTCACTGCAATTAAGTAACTTATAAGTCACCTATATGTCTAACCATCACTTGCTGAAGATTAGGTGCCAAGTTACTAAGTGTGAGGGCACCCTTGCACTAGCAAAGGTGGCACCACATGGTTCAGGGCCATTTCCCCAGAGTTTGTGAGTGCAGGGACCCCATTACACACCTGCATTGCATGTAGGTCAATACCTATATGTAGCTTCACAATGGTAACTCCAAATAAGGCCATGTAACATGTCCAAGATCATGGAAGTGTGCCCGATTCCAAATCTGGCATTGGGGAGCCAATCCCACCATGAACCCCCAGTACTGCCAAACCAGCTCGCTGAGGCTTGCACTTAACCTACAGCTGCTGCCACCTCACAGACAGAGTTCTGCCCTCCTGGAGTCTGGGCAGCCCAGTCCCAGGAAGGCAGAACAAAGCATATCCTCTGAGAGTAGGATGTTACACCCTCTCCCTTTGTAAATAGGTGTTACAGTCTGGGGAGGGGTAGCCTCTCCCAGCCTCTGGGAATGCTTTGAAGGGCACAGATGGTGCCCTCCTTGCATATGCCAGTCTACACCGGTTGAGGGACCCCTTGTCTCCTGCTCTGGCGCAAAACTGGACAAAGGAAAGGGGAGTGACCACTCATCACTACCCTAGGGGTGGTGCCCAGAGCTCCTCCAGTGTGTCCCAGACTTCAGCCATCCTGCTTTGCAAGGTGGGGGGTCACTGTGGAGGGCTATGTGTGGCCAGTGCCAGCAAGTAACATCAGATACCCCTCCTGATTGGCTACCTTATCAGGTAAGGACCTATCTCCCTCTCAGGGCTATTTAGTGTCTCTCCTGTGGGTTCTCTTTAGATTCTGCTTGCACGTTTCCTTCAGGAACCCTCTGCAACTACTTCATCATTCTCTGACCTCGGATCAACCGCAGCTTGCTCCAGGAACCGCTGTAACTAAAACAAAGTATCCACAAGAGATACTTTTCTTCTGCTCCAAGTCAGCAACTGCAACAGTTTCCATGGTGTGCACGCTCTGGGGACTCCCTGTCTTCATCCTGCACCAGAAGGACTGAAGAAATCTCGGGTGGGCTGACGGAGTCACTCCCCTGCTCCAGCAGGCACCTTCCAAGACGACGACCAGTACCCTTGGACTCCTCTCACAGAGACGAGCGTGCTCCTAAGGACACAGAGGGTGGACATCAACGACTTTGACTGTCCTGAGGTCCTTCTGATGCAATTTGGAGGAGGGAAGACCTTGCCTTCCTAGAGAGCGATGGTACCCTGTTTACTGTGTCTTCTTCAACTCCTGAGGCCTCTGTGCACTATTTGCAAAATTCCTTCGCCAACAGCCTGGCCCAGGTCCCCAGCACTCATTTTTCATTTCATTTCAATTAACTTTATTTCGGTAAGTAAAAACATACCATAAAGTACAGTACACATCAAGAATTTATTTTTTTTTTAAAGCAAGGGAACACTAGAGATAAAAACACAGTAAAGAGATTAGGGAAGAATAAGACAAATTTAAAAATCAAGCTAAATGAGCAGCAGGATGAACACCTCTTAATAATGAAAAAGTCCACTCAGCAAAAGACAGTTCCATAAATCAATAAATAATCAATAATATAATAAACCAGTATCAATATCCTGCAAGGTAGAGGCTAAAATCATGCATCCATTTTGATAAATATACATAAATAGATCTAGGAATTGGTTACCCAGTCTTATTCCTTAAAATTGCTAATCTCAGCTGGCAGAATAATTCGAAATTTTTTGTCACTGATAAAACTATCTGAACGGATAAATCACATTTTAAAATTCTCTCAGCTTAAAAACAAAAGACAGGTTCAATAGATCAATAAATAATCAATAATATAGTGAACCATTATCAATATCCTACAAGGTAAAGACTAAAATCGTGGATCCAAATTCAATGAATATACATAAATAAGACTATACGTTAGCCACCCAGTCTTGTTCCTTAAAATTGCTGATCTAAACCGCCAGATTGGTTCGAGGAATTTTGCCACTGATAAAACTATCTGGACGGATGATCTAGATCTGGCCCCTATTTGTTTACAAAGCGGGATGAGCCAGAGAGCTCTTTGTTTGTGATATGCATGACAATGAAAAAAAACATGTGAAACAGACTCTTCACTTTTACAACCCATCGGGCAGAATTTAGATCTATTGATGGAATTGGACCATTTGTGCGTTAGGGAGCACAAAGGGAGAGACCCAATTCTGAACCTAATAAAAAGGGCACGAGCAAATGGAGATAACGCTGCATCCATAAAAGGGTCAAATTCATAATGGCATTTTACAGATAAAACATTATCAGACATAGACAGCGGGACAGAAGTGGCGAATTGGCCAATCTAGACATTATGCCAAAAAGCATCCTTTAACAGCTGTGCAGCATTTTTAGGAATGGAAATGGGATCCTGCCAATAGGACCCTAAGCCGAGTTGGGTGAAAGATCATTCAACAAAAACACACCATTTAATTTTGATAGAAGAATCACGGCCCACCAAATTGAGAAGCCCACAACAAAAAGGAATTAGAGCATCTGTTGTCCATAACCGAATCCAAAACAGCAGAGGCCTTAAAGCAGCAATATGCGAAATTGAGAAAAGGTTTAGGTCCATCGAATGGGCAGAGATGGTGTGCTAGAGGGGACCTTTAGCAGCATTTTTAGAAACTGATTTTCTACCCTTGCCAAATTCGCCAAGTTGCAATGGCCCCAAAGTTCAGCGCTGTATAGGGCACCCCCCCTAGCTTGAGATTTGTATATTTCGAGGGCAGGGGACATTACAAATTTGGGAGATCTCGAGGCAAATCTAGCAATGCCGCCCGCCCTTTGTTTCAGGCACAATAGAGATTTTTGGCGATGAGCATGCCAGAGATGTGAATCTTCCACTTTAATGCCTAAATAATCAAAGGTGCCCACTCTTTCCAAGGGAACGCCTTCTAAATATACAGGCCTCTTCATTTTGTGCCTGGTGTCCCCAAAGACCATATATTTTGTTTTTGCTGAATTGATCGACAACCCGTGGTCGATACAAAACTCCATAAATCTGGAGAGCAGTCTAGAAAGGCCCATGGCAGTACGCGAAAGTACCAGAGTATCGTCCGCAAACAAAAGACAAGGGAGCTTCTGCCCACCTATGCTAGGGGCATCACTTTGGCAATCTGAAAGGTATGGCAAGCAAGCATTAATAAACAAGAGGAACAGGGTAGACGCCAGGACACACCCCTGCCTCACACCACGTGCTGTTGGAAAAGCTGGAGTCAGATCGCCAGACACACCCCGGCGGACTTTGGCACAGTTGTCAGAATAAAGATCCTTGATAATATTAATCATAGAACCCGGAACACCAGTAGTGCTGAGGACCTCCCAGAGCTTGGCGCGCGGGACAAGGTCAAACGCAGATTTCAAATCAACAAAGGCCACAAATAAGTGGCCGTGATCTGCGTCTACGATCTTCCACTTAATGGTAGTAAATCGGAAGATCTGATCGATGGTACTGACCTTGTCCCTAAATCCTGCCTGAAGATGACTTAAGACCTGGTTTTTCGTTATCCAGTGTTTTAATCTAGATAACAACTGGAACGAAAAGATTTTCTGCAAGTTATCTAATAGACTAATAGGTCTATAGTTCCCTGGGGAGCTCTTGTCTCCTTTTTTGTGAATGGGGACAATAATTGCCAGCTTCCACAAGACCGGATAGGATCGAGTTGCCATGGCAGTATTCGATACCCTATTGATGTACAGGATCCATACAGGTAAATCTGATTTGTACAGATCCGAGGGAATACCATCTGGGCCAGGGGCCCTACCAGATCTTTGGGCACAAATTGCCATCTCTGTTTCTTTTAAAGTAAAGGGCGGCACATCAGGCTTGTGCAGTGCAAAATCTGTAGAAATATCATCAGAATCCAACCGAGAGCCGTACAATTCCCCAAAATGGGAGAGCCAAATTTCTGAATCAATATGACATTCAGGAGTAGATGACAGGGCAGGATCTTTACGCGAAACCAAGGTCCAAAAGAGTTTGGCATCGCGAGCACTAGCAGCCTCTGCCAGACACTCCCATAAATTTTCCTCATATTTGAGTTTCGATAACTTGCGAGTAGACACATAGTTTCTTCTTGCATGTATAATGGCATCCCGGTTCTTTGACTTCAAAGCTTTGGACAGAAGATTCTTAGCCACCCGGCACTTTTTGTCGAACCATTTGCACTTAGGTGCAAAGGATTTCAATTGGGTTTTAGAAGGTTTGGTGAAAAGCTCCTTGAGTTCCGCAAAAAAAGCTTCATGGGAAGACATAATTTCTGAGGAAGATAATGCAGTGACGTCATCAAAGAGCTGGTGACAGGACACCATAGCGCAAAGCTTATTGTTAAGTAGAATAGATTTAAAAAACGAGGGCCACTTTACCACATGCCTGTTAGTGGACAATTCCAACAGATCGTTAGGATCAACCGAAGCAGTAGGCAGATCGTGCTCTGAAACTAGAGCTGCATTATATGCAATTTGTAGAGGGGCATGGTCACTAGTACGGGGAAGACCCACCTCTACATTAATTAGAAGATGCCAAACTCGTAGATCTAATATAACATAATCCAGAAAACTGCTGAAGCATCCTCTAAAAAAGGTGGGCCTAGCAGGTTTGTCGTTTGGAATTCGACCATTTCCAAAACGAAGGCCAAATGTAAGTGCGAGGTCTATTATCTGTGATGCCCTGGGGGAGGAAATGAGTGGCATAGATTGGATTGGAAGCGGGGGAACATTCCACACGTCATCTTCAGCCTGAGTGGACTCAACAAAGGCTGAGTCAAGTTCAATTTGGACATTAAGGTTGCCTGCGATGATGACACGGTATTTAGAATGGAGATCAGATAGAAGATTATGCAGCAGATGGATAGTGTCAGACTGTTGGTTAGAAGGGCCTGGTCTGTTATAGATATTAATGCATAACACAGGAGTACCAGAGTTTGGTCGTATTGCTATGGCTAAAATGTCACAGGAGTCAATAGCAATTTCCTTTACCCTGCCCATCTCAGACAGCTTGACCCAAGTACATAGGCCCACGGTCGCCCTTCCCCTAGGAGATTGAATAGCCTTTTTAGTAAACAAACAGTAACCTTGTCTATACACACAATCCGTTGCCCAGGTTTCCTGAAACATGCAGATGGAATAAGATTCGACATAAGCCCCCCATTCAGAGTCAAACAGTTTACTCTTGATGCCTGCCACGTTCCAGGACAATAAATTCCCTGAAGCATGCAGAATGCTACAAGTGGGCGTGCCAGAATCAGCATCCAGAACTGGATTAAAAATTACTTTAGAAATACAGGATGAAGCACTTAGAGTGGGACCGCCCAAGCTGGCTAAAGGTCTTTGGGGTGACAAGTGTGGAGCGCTAAATTTGCAGGAATCAGGAAGGCATAGTCAATCCACGTCAGATGTGTCCCCTAAAAAAACGGGGTCTCTGGTATCAACGCCTTTAGGGTTGCAGACCAAAGCAGCCCCATCAACAGGGAAAGACAGCAAACCAGGAAGGGCAGCAGAAACTGGAACATTACAAGGAGTTTTCTTAACCCTAAGAGGATGAACGGGCAAGATCTTATAGCCCGTAATAGGCAGACATTCTCTAAAATGTATATCCAAATCCGTTCGTAACATGTTGCGGGCTTCTATCTGCAAAAGCCCTGTGACTAGCTCAGGATTAACAAAGTTGATTTTGATAGAGTCCCGCCCACCGGGACAGCCACGCACACGGGAGGCAAAAACAATATTGGAATGGATAATAGAGGCACAGCCCCTGGTGTGGCGAATCCAATATGACACCTTGTTAATAAGAGAGGAAGTGTCTTCCCTGATATAAGATGTAAGAGGAGGGACATTACACAAATAAATGCAGTTTGGATTAGACGCATCAGAAGGATAGGCCACAGATTGATCAGAATTAGGGAAAGAAGATGTCAAATGTGCTGACAATGGGGCCAAATGTTTCCCATGAAGTGGCTTGTTGGAGGGGCCCTTGTTTAGAACCCCAAGCGATGGAGAAATAACTGGCAATACAGCCGGAACCAGTGGACAGGAAGATTGGGCTGGCGCTGGAATCAAAGTACACTGAGAAGATGAATCAGATTTTTTGAGGAGTTTGAGGAACTCAAACAGTAGACCCTTCAGCTCCCCAGCTTCTCGTTTTAAACTGGAGACTATTGTCAAAACATCTTCTCCTGGGGGATCACAGTAAGTGTTGAGAGGCGGAGGAATCAAAGATTGTTTATCACCCTCCAAATCAGAGTGGTCCAGAATGGAGAACCGATTTACACAAGTAATCCCACTAAGGATGGGGTGTGCTGGTGGGGAGAAAATGACTAAGTTGACATGGCACTCCCCTCAGAGTGCCATGCCCACCTCTCACTGCATTTGACATAGGTAAGTCACCCCTCTAGCAGGCCTTGCAGCCCTAAGGCAGGGTGCATGAATACTATGCCCCTACAGTGTCTAAGCAAATACCTTAGCCATTGTAAGTGCAGGGTAACCATGAAGAGTATATGGTCTGGGAGTTTGTCAAACACAAACTCCACCGTTCCATAATGGTTACACTGAAATCTGGGAAGTTTGGTATCAAACTTCTCAGCACAATAAATGCACACTGATACCAGTGTGGGATTTATTGTAAAATACACCCAGAGGGCATCTTAGAGATGTCCCCTGAATACCAGTCCGACTGCTAGTGCTAGGCTGACCAGTTTCTGCCAGCCTGCCACAACCAGACGAGTTTCTGGCCACATGGGGTGAGTGCCTTTGTCACTCTGTGGCCAGGAACAAAGCCTGTACTGGGTGGAGGTGCTTCTCACCTCCCCCTGCAGGAATTGTAACACCTGGCTGTGAGTCTCAAAGGCTAATGCCTTTTGTTACAGCACCCCAGGGCATCCCAGTTAGTGGAGATGCCCCCACTTTTAGCGGCAAAGCTGGAAGAGATCATGAGGAAAACGAGGAGGAGCTACCCACCAGTCAGGACAGCCCGAAGGAGCTGAGGTGACTCCTGCCTTTAGAAATCCTCCATCTTGAGATCAGAGGATTCCCCCAGTAGGAATAGGGATGTGCCCCCCTCCCCTCAGGGAGGAGGCACAAAGAGGGTGAAGCCACTCTCAAGGACAGTAGCCATTGGCTCCTACCCCCAAACACACCCCTAAATGTTGTATTTAGGGGGGACCCTGAACCCAGGAAATCAGATTCCTGCAACCTGAAGAAAGAAGAAGGACTGCTGAAATGAAAGCCCTGCAGAGACGTCGGCGACACCAACTGACTTGGCCCCAGCCCTACCGGCCTGTCTCCAGACTCAAAGAACCTGCACAGTGATGCATTTGACAGGGACCAGATACCTCAGAGGACTCAGAGGACTGCCCTGACCCCGAAGGACCAACTCCCGAGAACGGGAGGTAACATGGCGGCCAGCTGATGCAGGCCGCGGAGGAGCCCTGAGCTGGCCTGGAGGCGCGTATGCAGAGCGGGCTCCACCCCTTGCCCAGTTTCTCAGGCGGCGGCCAAAGCAGAGGCAAGGAGGGACAGAGAAACGGCATCTTTGTTGTTGCGACCCTTGATTTGGACGCGGGCCGCCTAGGAACTACAACGTGGAAGACGCGTTATAGCAAAGATTCATCTTTGGAGAGAAAGGGGCAGTGTCAGCACAAGTTGGACTCCCGTTTTTTGGTCGTAGGACACTACAAGGACGATAAATAAGGACGACTGGAGCTCAGGAAAGATTCTGCCCTTCCATCCAGCTATTACAGAGGATAGAGGTAACAGGCTTTTGCGGGGGGGGCTCATATATATGTTTTAAACCCCTGCAGCTGTTATTCCCCCAGTATGGAGTGGGTCCCCCTATTAATGGTAGGATGCAGAATACAAAAGGGGTGATCCTAGGCAGAAGGAGAGGAGGAGGTGGAGGTGGGAATAAGAGAAGTGATTTGGGCTATTCCCTGAGAAGTAATAAGAAAAACTCAAGCACAAAGGGAAACTCAGTACCTCAGGTTGTATCTCTGCCCCCTGTAAGGGGCTGGAGAACTAGCAAATCGGGGGTGGCTGGGGAGAAGTCACCAGGGAAGACCAGTAGCTCTAGTCAACTAGGAGGGGCTCTCCCGAATCCTAGACACTTAGGCCCTCATTACAACCCTGGCGGTAAATCCCGCTTTCTGCCGTGCTGAAGACCGCCAACATACCGTTGCGGCGGCGGAATTCTGCTACAGGTATTACGACTCACAGCTCGGAATCCACCACAATACAGACACCCACACAAGTCCGCCACACCAAAGGTCAGTGATAAACTGGAGATACCAAAACCCACACCGTCTCACCAACAAGAATACGGCCACACTATCACGACCCATGAATCAACGCAGCGGTCATTCAACTGCGGTAATCCATTGTCGGTACACACCGCTGCGCTCAAAATACACACACATTTACAAAACACAACAACATTGGACAATTCGAAATACACACACCTGATACAAATACACGCACCACACCCAATCCAATAAAGCACACACCCACATCACCCACAAACCCTTACAACCAAAATTTTGAAAGAAGGCCAGAGAGAGAGATTAGCTAACACAACACCAGCATCCACAGACACACAACACCATCACTTATACAACATCCACACACGTCAAACAACACACACCAACACATCCCCTCACACATCACAACAGACAGCACCTCATACATCACCCACATCACATCATGGCACCTCAAAGACATCCCAGGTTTTCAGAGGAGGAACTCAGGGTCATGGTGGAGGAAACCATCTGGGTAGAGCCACAGTTATTCGGATCACAGGTGCAGTAGACGTCCTTTGCTAGGAAGATGGAGCTATGGTGGAGAATCGTCGACAGGGTCAACGCAGTGGGACAGCATCCAAGAACACGGGATGACATCAGGAAGAGGTGGAACGACCTACAGGGGACGGTACGTTCCGTGGTATCCAGACACCAGATTGCTGTACAGAGGATCGGCGGTGGACCCTCACAACTAACAACGTGGGAGGAGCAACTCTTGGCAATACTGCATCCTGAGGGCCTTGTAGGAGGACTGGACTCTGGTAAGGCAAAACTTTACTACTATATCCCCCCCACCCTACCTGCATGCAATCACATACTCCAACCCTCACTCTCACACCCATCACCCCACAGACACCCCACTACCACAACCCACACATCCCAAAACCAAGCCCTGCATGTAACACCAATGCAGGGACACCCATCACCAAAGCATGTCCAGTAGAGAGACTCACTCATGCCCCAAAATCACCAATCACACAAGGGCCACGGCAATAATGCAAGCACAGGAGTAGAGATTAACTCACCCATTGCACAAGATGGCACACACAGATACTAAGATTATGCATTCACACCCAAACAGGACCCATACCCAACGTCACCGGACATGAGGTGCCAGACATATCCAGTCCCCCTACAGAAGAGGCCCACAGTGATGACAGCAGCTCTGCACACTTGGATCAAGCTGACCAGCCCGGCCCGTCAGGGAACTCGGGACAGTCAGTCACAAACCACCACTGAACCTCCCCCCTCAGGAAACACCACCACAGCACCCACCCAGCGGGCCCATCCCTCTGTCCCCAGGACACGTCAATCAGCAGTGTGTCCACCAATGCAGGGACCCCAGGCAAACCCACAAACACAGGACGATCAGGGACCTGGGGGCAGTGGGCACACGGTTCAGGGGACAGAGGCACAGGATAACAGGGAAGCTGGGAGGACTGCTGTGCGACAGGGGGAGGACAGGCCCAGGGAACCCACTCTCCACGAGGCACTCTCCAACATCCTGGGAGCTTACCACCATTACCAGGAGATCATGGGCACGGTACTGGCCAAGTTTCAGGAGACCCAGCGGCTGCAGGAGGAACACTACCTGGGGATCAGGGAGGACTTGAAGTCCATCAACACCATCCTGGTCACCATTGCAGGGGTGCTGGCAGACCTTGTCAACACCAGGAGGAACACAGTGGCACACAAACGGGCCGCTGACTCTAGCGTGGACGATGAACAGCCCTCTGCCTCCGCCGACGCTAGTGGACAGGAGGCACTGCCACAGGAACACCAGGCCACCAGAACCCCACCCCCTGCAGAAGGAGAACCACCCCGCAAACGGTCCCCGAGATCCAAGAACAAGACTGAGAACATTGCCAAGACCCCTGCCAGGAAATAAGACCCCCCTGAATGTCACCCTTCTGTCCCACTTTGACACACTGTCCAGCCTAAGCTGCCATTGCTCCACTTCCTATGCCCCATTGGACAATTCACCTGTGAAACAAATAGACTGGACTCTGCCATGGACATTCCTCCACCATCACCCCAGCCCATTTCACAACCCCCTCCACTTATTTGCAAAGAAATAAACACCCTTGAATCACAAAACAATCTGGAGTCAGTCTGTGCTTTCATAAATGTGTAATTGCAAAACCTCTGGAATATAGCAATGTCAATGTACTTGTTCAATGTAACATAGCTGTAGGCCAGGAGTAAACATAGCAGAGGGCACAAAGTGCGACCCAGAAATGGAAAGGCAAAGTAACAAGTCAGGGTCCATACACTGAGTGGAAATGTCAGACTTATGCTAGCTCCAACAATAGTATGAGATGTGGGAAGCAGTTACATCTTCTTACCTGTGTCTCACTGGAAGTATTGCATGATGATGTTGTTTCAGTTGTATACATCTTCTTCTGCCTCCTCTTCTTCAATGTCCACAGGCTCCACAGCTACCACAAGACCACCATCTGGCCCATCCTCCCGAAGAAAAGGCACCTGGCGTTGCAAAGCCAGGTTGTGCAACATACAGCAGGCCACGATTATCTGGCACACCTTCTTCGGTGAGTAGTATAGGGAGCCACCTGTAAGATGGAGGCACCGGAATCCGGTAGCCATGACAGGTTGGGGTAACCAGAGTCACATGCAAATGTCGAGGGACAACTGTTCAACACACGCTTACCCTTAGAGACAGCCCAATACCCAGACACCTATGTCAACTGTGTTGGGACCTTGGGCTCACCTATTAGCCACACACAGTGCCTCTGGAGTTGCCCCATCACATAAGGGATGCTGCTATTCCTCAAAATGTAAGCTTCATGCACAGAGCCAGGATACTTGGCATTCACATGGGAGATGTACTAGTCTGCCAAACACACCATCTGCACATTCATTGAATGGTAGCTTTTCCGGTTTCTGTACACCTGTTCATTCCTGCGGGGTGGGACAAATGCCACATGTGTACCATCAATGGCACCAATGATGTTGGGGATATGTCCCAGGACATAGAAGTCACCTTTCACTGTGGGCAAATCCTCCACCTGAGGGAAAACGATGTAGCTGCGCATGTGTTTCAGCAGGGCAGACAACACATTAGAAAACGGCTAGGACATCCCTGATGCCATGGCCACTGTTGTTTGAAAAGACTCACTGGCCAGGAAATGGAGTACAGACAGAAGCTGCAAAAGAGGGGGGATTCATGTGGGTTGGTGGATAGCTGACATCAGGTCTGTCTCCAACTGGGCACACAGTTCCAGGATTGTTACACGATCAAGTCTGTAAGTGATAATGATGTGACTCTCTTCCATTGTCGACAGGTCCACCAGGGGTTTGTACACCGGAGAATGCCGCCTTCTCATCACCTGCCCCAGCAGATGTGCTCTATGGAGGAGAACAGTGAGCAGAGTGTCATCCAACACTTAGGTATCACAATGTGTTATTTGCTAAAACGTTGGAAATTTGCAATGTGCCTTTATCTGTCCGTATTCCAGGCCTAAATAGGTGTGACACCGTTTTTTTCCCTGCCATGTGGCCCCCTGAAATGGCGGCTGCCTGACCTGTAAGGTGGAACAAGGGGAAATGAGGTAACTGCGCTGGCACAGTACACCGTCGCGGTAGGCAGTCGAACAACGCGGCGCAATTCAGCATTGGTTAACATTGGGCCCTATGGGTCCCAGGAGCCAATGACGATGTACGCCGGCGGTGACGGTACGCACTGCCGCAGACGTGGATGCCATTTTCTAACTGTTCCCTCACTTGATACCTGACCGTCAACAGGAGAGGACCTTCACTGCAAGTGCTGCTGTGACCTGTGTCTGGAAGAGACAATGGCTACAGTGTCTGGTGAAAGGGCCCCTGCCTTCACTTCGGAGGAGTTAGAGAAACTGGTGGATGGGGTCCTCCCCCAGTACACACAACTGTACGGTCCTCCAGACAAACAGGTGAGTACACTGTGAGCATGGTGGATGGCACATGATTGTATGGAGTGTCGTGGTTCGAAGAGGGTGGGGAGGGGGACAGTCCAGCATGTCAGGATTGTGTGTGTATGTATGTCTGGGCCAGGGTGGGAGGTGTTTGGCAATGCGTGAGATGAAATGTATGGGATAGAAACATCCATTCTAACTTCACTTTTCCTCTAGGTCAGCACCCACCAGAAGAAGGGTATTTGGCGTGCTATCACCAAGGAAGTCCGGACCCTGGCGGTCTACCATAGATGAAGCACCCACTGCCGTAAAAGATGGGAGGACCTGCGCCGCTGGAGCAAGAAGACGGCGGAGGCCCAGCTGGGGATGGCCTCCTAACATGGAAGGGGTGCCCGTCGCACCATGACCCCCCTGATGTACCAGATCCTGGCGGTGGCCTATCCGGAGTTGGATGGGCGCTTGAGGGCATCACAGCAGCCACAAGGGGGTAAGTACACTCTAATTCAGCTGACACAGCGCGCTTTACGAGCTGTCTGGGTGGGGGATGTGGGCAGTGGGTTCCTCTAGACCAGGGCGAACTTGGTAGGCTAGGTCCCTTGTTAGGCAGGCTCTGTGGCACCCCAACCCCACTACTGGTAATAGCCATCTACACCTAGTCAGGCTCCTGTGGCTTTGAGGTGTGCAGCAATTGGGCTTAGGCCTCGTCCCCCATGGGCATGTGAATTTGCTAAGAACTGTTAGTGGATGGCTTAGTGCATAGGGGTGCTCCCTATGTGTTGTGTCTGCCAATGGTAGTGGTGTTGCATGCACTGAACATGTGTTTCTTCTGTCTCCCCCCCCCTTTTTGTTTTGTCACCCTGTTCTTCCGTGCATTAGCATCATCTGACGGAGAAGCAGTGGCACCGGAGAGGGAGGAAGCTGCATCCCACATGGCCCTGGAGGGTGAAGCAATGGAGTCTGAAGCCACCAGTGGGACGGAGGGCGAGGGGAGCTCCACAACGGGGACAGGAGCATACACCAGCGACTCCTCCGATGGGAGCTCCCTTGCGGTGGCAGGCACCTCTTTGCCCAGCGCATCAACAGGTACAGCCGCAAACCCCGCTACCAGCACCGCCCTCCCAGCAGCCCCTCATTGAGTTTCCCGTGCCCGCTCACCCAGGAGGGTGGACATCTCTTTCGCCCCAGGCACGTCAGGCCCTGCCCCAGTCAGCCCTGCTGCCCTCAGTGAGGAGGCTATTGACCTGAGATCCCTCACTGTTGGGCAATCTACCATTTTGAATGCCATCCAGGGTGTTGAGAGGCATTTGCAACAAATAAATGCATACCTGGAGGGCATTCATTCTGGGCAAGCGGCCCAACAGAGAGCATTTCAGGCTCTGGCCTCAGCACTGATGGCGGCCATTGTCCCTGTGTCCAGCCTCCCCCCTCCAACTTCCTCCACCCGGACCCAATCCCCTGTACCTCAGCCTATCCCAAGCACACCATCAGACCAGCATGCACACTCATCAACACACAAGAGTGGACATGGCAAACATAAGCACCACACATCCCACAAGCACTCACACAAGCACCATCCCCATGCAGACACAGCAACATCCACTGCCTCCACTGTGTCCCCCTCCTCCACGTCCTCCTCCTCCCTCCCAGTCTCGTCTCCACTCACACCTGCATGCACTACATCCTCGGCCACTACCTCCATCACCACACACCGCTCACGTGCAATCACCACCCCAACTGCCATTCACACATCCCTGTGTCCTCTTCCAGTGTGTCTGTGAGCCCTCCTCCCAAAGTACACAAACGTAAGCACACACCCACCCAACAGCCATCCACCTCACAACAGCCTCCAGCCCATGCACCTTCACCCAAATTCAGCAAACGTACACCTCCTACAACCACTACCTCTTGCTCCACTCCCAAACCCCCTCCATCTTCCCGTCCCAGTGTGTCAAAAAAACTTTTCCTGGCTAACATCGACCTCTTCCCTACACCTCCCCCACCGTCCTTCACCTAGGGCCAGGCTTTCCAGGTCCCAGCCCAGCACCTCAGCCACCAAATCTCCAGGCACAGTGGTGCCAGCAACTGCGGTGTCATCGAGTACGCCACCCATCAGGGCTGCCAGAGTGCCACCTAGTGAGGCCAAGGACATTCCACCACCTGCCAAGGTGAAGAAGGTGCCCACATCCCGGAGGTAGAAGCCGCACCTACCAGCCACCAAGGGCTCCTCCAAACCAAAAGGGGACAGTGGCAAGACACCTTCGGCAGCATCAAAGGTGGGGAAGGGACACAAGCCGAAAAGCAGGTCAGGACAGGGCACAGTGGCTCCGACTGAGGGACTAGAGTCACCCATTCTGTCAACCACAACACCAACCTGTATGTCAGAGGATACCACCACCTGCACCGCCACCAGAACCGCCACCAGCACCGACACCAGCACTGCCACCTGCACGTCTGCAGCCTCAGCAACAGTCCCCAGCATCTTCCCTAGTGGGCAGCCGTCCAAGGCTGCAGGAGACTTCCTCCTGTGTCTCTCAACAGATGCTGACACAAGCACCACCTTCAGCACCTCTGCCACAGACACCACCGCAAGCACCGCCACCAACCCCGCGACATGCTCAGACAGTGCCAACACATCTGACATGGCTACCATCCCCAGTGGGCAGACATCTGAGGCTGGAGGAGCCTTCCTGGACCCTGCCCAGCTTCCATGAGGCATGACTCTCATCCCTGTTTGCACCTGCAGGTGACAGGTGGCAGGCGAAGCCGCAGCAGGGTGGGGTATGTCTCTGCCTCCATGACGTATCATGCTACCTGTTCCTAGGCAATCTCGTGGCACACACACCCATGTGAGGTAATGGGACCAGCCAAACTGCATGTGAAGCACTCTGGGCACCAAGCCCCCTCCAGAACCAGTGGAGAGATACATCCACTTCCTCAGTCCTTGGCAGGATGAAGCACTCTGGGCACCAAGCCCCCTCCAGAACCAGTGGAGAGATACATCCACTACCTCAGTCCTTGGCACGATGAAGCACTCTGGGCATCAAGCCCCCTCCAGAACCAGTGGAGAGATACATCCACTTCCCCAGTCCTTGGCAGGATGAAGCAGTCTGGGCACAAAACCCCCTCCAGAACCAGTGGAGAGATACATCCACTTCCTCAGTCCTTGGCAGGATGAAGCACTCTGGGCACAAAGCCCCCTCCAGAACCAGTGGAGAGATGCATCCACTTCCTCAGTCCTTGGCAGGATGAAGCACTCTGGGCACAAAGCCCCCTCCAGAACCAGTGGAGACTATTATCCACTTGAGAGACTGTGGCTTTGCACTCCCCAGGATGAAGCAGTGGGCAAACCACCCACTGGAAAGACAAGAGAGCCTGTGGCTTTGCACTCCCCAGGATAAAGCAGTGGGCAAACCACCCACTGGAAAAACTTGAGAGACTGTGGCTTTGCACTCCCCAGGATAAATCAGTAGGCAAACCACCCGCTGGAAAGACTTGAGAGACTGTGGCTTTGCACTCCCCAGGATAAAGCAGTGGGCAAACCACCCATTGGAAAGACTTGTGAGACTGTGACTCTGCACTCCCCAGGACACAGCAATGGGCATGGAGCCCCCTCGTGCAGCAGTGGCGTGGTGCGTTTATCCGGCTGAGGTTCCTCCCCTCCCCCTGAGGTGCCTGTTTAATTTCGATCTGATGCCCCTGCAGTGTTCTCTCCGTTTCGAGTCCGGTATCTTGTGTGGGCTTCGCCCATGCATTTTGGTCCAATGGTCCAAGGACAAGATTGGAACACTATCCGAACTTGTGTAGTTGTGTACATATTTGTATATACTGATTTTAGAAGTTGCACTATCTGATTTTTATTGATTACAATCGTTACAAACATTTAAATTTGTCCTTGTGTTTTTCCAGGGGGTGAGGGGGTGTATATGAAATGTTGCTGCATGTATTTGTGTGTATGGTGTTGTGGGTGGGGGTACTGCATGTTGCGTGTGTCACTCTCTCTCTTCCCCCCGTGTTGTAGGTGCAGTACTCACTGTGGTCGTCGACGGTGTCTGTCCTGCTCCTGATACAGAAGGAGGAAGACCAGCATGGATAGGGCCTGTAACTCAGGCTCCATGGCGTCCTGGTTCCTCGTTGGGTGTCGAGAGGTGAGTTGTTTCCTTTCTGTGTACTGTTTCTGCCATGCTTTTGATAGCGTTGGTTCCGCCCCGGAAAAGGTGGCGGATAAGAATGTTGTAATACAGTGGGCGGCTCTTTGTCCTCCGCCTGTCTGTTGGCAGTGACCGCTACGGTGTTCGTTGCTACCGCCGTGGCGGTCGGAGTGTTAAAGTGGCTGTCTATGTTGGCGGTTTCCGCCATGGTCGTGATTCCATTTTTTTTCCCGCCGGCCTGTTGGCGGTATTACCGCTGCTTTAACACCGACCGCCAAGGTTGTAATGAGGGCCTAAGTCCCGAACTCTAGAAAAACAAAAATTACCCCGTCACTCAGGACATATTTTAAGATCCTCCTGGGCACGCAGGAGAAAGAAACGGGGATGGAGGAAGCAGGTCTAGGGCCCCCTGATGACAGCCCAGTAGGTGCGGTGGGGGGCAATCTGGTTTCGCACATTGAACTCTCACCTAATAGGTTTCAGTTGCTTGAATCTCATAATTTACACCAGAGAAATTAGAGTGGTAGGGTCTCAGATCAAGAGGCAGGTCTTAGACTCTCTGTTCAAGGTCCCATGAGGTGGCAAGATGAGAGACCGATAGAGAAGCAAGGTGAGGAGGTGGTTCAGCACCATGATGAGGTAGCTCCCACCCAGTCCCCAAGAGATGAACCTCTTATCAATTCTATTGCAGGGATGATACGGGACTTAGCAGGGGAAGTAAGAGGAGATTTGAGATTTCAAATACTAATCAAAAAGAGATTAGCGGTTTGTGGGAAACTCTTGGGTAAAAAGTGGACAATTTAGCTGAGAGGACGGCTGCTTTGGAATGTGAGGTTTCCGATTTGAGGAGAGCAACTGAAGAAAACAAGGAGGTGATTCATCAGGTGAAACAGGGGGAAGAAAGTCTGCAAGTGCAGTTGGAAATAAAGGAGAACAGAATGAGGAGAAACAATTTGATACTGTTGAAAGTCCCGGAGGAACTGGAAAAAGGGGACCTGAAGGGCTTGGTAGTCCGCTTGATTAAGCATGGTACCCAGATTGAAGAAGAGGAGGAAGTCTTATTAAAGGATATTCAGCGTGTGCATAGAGACCCCTTTAGGAAAACAACTAATAGGGATAAACCTAGAAAGATTTTGGTATGCTTCCACACTTATGCTATCAAAGAACAGATTTTATCTATGGCACTAAAGAATAAGACTATATCTGCGGAGGGTATTGATTTTGCGATCAGATCAGATTTATCTACTACAACTCTGAACAGGCAATGGGAGCTAGGGAAGAGAATTGATGTTATGAAACAATTGGGGGCCACGGCCCAGTTGAAATTCCCTGTAGCCCTGAAGGTGATGGCAAACAACAAAATGTATGTATTTAAAGATAGTCGAGAAGTAGATGGTCAGATTAAGTCATTGGATAAGGACTGCCAGCCTTTGGGATAGGACTGCGTGTATGCATTTAGTTGTTCAATTTTCTTTTTTGGTTATCTCCAGGCCGGCGGAGCCTTCCTACGGCAAGGAGCTGTGTGAGGAGAAAGGGTGGGTTCACTCAAGAAAAGGGTGGTGGGGCAAGGGGGAGATGGGGGCTTGGGGGAGGTTGGAGAAGGGCACAGGGTGGGGAGCATGTGGGAAAAACAAAAAAAATGTATTTGTCCTGATTCAGTTAGGAAATAGTTACTATATTCTAGGGCAAGGGTGAGAGTGTGCGCGAGGAGAGGATATTGGGGATGAATGATGGAGAACTAAGGCTTCTTTCTTGGAACGTAAATGTTTTGAGAGTAAGGGCCAGACAACAGAGGTTATTGCAATATTGCAGGGACTCCCAAGCTACAGTGATAGTTTTACAAGAGACGCATCTGTCCGAGGATGAGTGCAGTAAGTTGTTTGAGCCGCTTGGTTGAATTCAGCATATTCTATGCTCCTCCCAGGCGGGAGGTAGCAAGGGAACGGCCCTATTAGTTAAGAACCATCACAAGATCTCTTTCCAGGGGGGAAATAGCAGACAGAGCCGGGAGATAGATAATTGCGAGGTTGCTGGCTTTTAATCAGCCCCTCACGTTAGTGGGATATTATGGGCCAAATAGGGATGATGTCCGGCCTTTGCGAGAAATATATTATCACCTGCTCCAATATACAGATCCATTAATTTGGGCAGGAGATTTTAATATTGTATTGGACTATGATCTTGATCGGTCTAAGTCAAGCAGGGCGAAAATGAATGATAAAATGAGATCTCAGGTAAATAATATGATGTCCCATTTTGGATTGCATGATATATGGAGACAGAGGATGGGAGCCAGGCGGGGTTATACTTTTAATAACAATAAGTATAAACATCAATCCAGGACTGACTATGTATTAGTAGACGGGAGAGTAAAGGAATGCGTTGAAGAGGTTCTGAATGTGGGAGTGCATTTGTCGGACCACTCAGCATTGAGGTTGTGCTTCAAGCTTGGCAGGAGTTTAAGGCAGTTTAGGTGGACGTTAGGTAGGACTCTCCTCTTAGACAAAGCTATTGTGGGAGAGTTGAAGAAGGACACGGAAGAGAATGTTAGGTTAAACGAAGGCTCAGCAGCACCAGAGGTGGTTTGGGAGGCCTATAAGGCATTTTTGCAAAGCAGATTAATGAGAGCAGCCTCCTTTAAAAGGAGGGTATATAGAAATAAGATTACAGGCTTGGAAGATCTTATACAGATAGCAGAGGAACAACTATTAGGCAAAGAAGATCAGGTGGAAGAAAAGGAACAATTAGCCAAGGCACTCCAAGAACACCACAATAAACTCATAGCTGAGTTAGACAGAAAAGTCAAAGAGAGGTGTGAGGTCAACGAGAGGACCCTCTGAATACGGGGAAAATTGCAGAAAAATATTAGCGTGGCAAACAAAAGCTAAGCAGACAAGCAACAGAGAAGTGGAGGTTTTGGGGGGGGAGGGGGGAGGAAACAGAGGATCTTCCTGTACAGGGAACAAGGAAACAGAGGAGGCATTCTGAGAGTATATTCGGGATCTGTATGGGGAAAAGATCTCCTGTCCCTGGGTGATGAGGATGAGACTAGAGGGAATTTGAATGAAGGAATTAGGTGGGATGAAGTGGAAGGAGGGATTGCCTCTGGGAAATCTCGGAAGACGCCAGGCCCAGATGGATTACGTCTGGAAGTGTGTAAGGTTTTAGGAAATAGTATAACTGAGGTTCCGGTAGGATTGTGTGATGGTATTTTTAAGGAGGGGGCACGGTTTCCTCCTTCTTGGAGGGAGGCAACTATCACTTTAATTGCCAAGCCAGGGAAAGACCCCACAAGGTGTGAATCACATAGGCCCATCTCCCTGTTGAATAGTGACTATAAAATTTTCGCAAAAGTCCTGGCAATTGTATATGCTTGTGGTAAATTGATCCATGCAGATCAGAAGGGTAGATACATGCATGAGCTAACACATGGTTTGATAGGCACAATAGACTTAGCAAGTACATGTAGGCTCCCTTTGGCGGTTGGGACGAACGACGCCGCCAAGGCATTTGATATGGTCAACTGGTCCTTCTTCGTTACGCTTTGTGAACATTTTAATTTGGGGAGCAGATTCATAAGGACACTACGGATGATATATCATGACCTGGTGGCAAGGGTTTTAGTTAACAGCTCCCTAACTAGTCCTGTTAGGATCGAGAGAGGAACAACACAGGTGTGTTGGGGAATGTACCATCTTGCCTGGCATGTTACCCCCATTTTTACTGATATGTATGCTTGTTTTTGCCTGTGTCACTGGGATCCTGCTAGCCAGGACCCCAGAGCTCATAAAGTGTGCCCTGTATGTGTTCCCTGTGTGGTGCCTAACTGTATCACTGAGGCTTTGCTAACCAGGACCTCCGTGTTTATGCTCTTTCTGCTTTTAAAATTGTCACTGCAGACTAGTGACTAATTTTACCAATTCTGATTGGCACACTGGAACACCCTTATAATTCACTAGTATATGGTACCTAGGTACCCAGGGTATTAGGGTTCCAGGAGATCCCTATGGGCTGCAGCATTTCTTTTGCCACCCATAGGGAGCTCAGACAATTATTACACAGGACTGCCACTGCAGCCTGAGTGAAATAACGTCCATGTTATTTCATTGCCATTTTACACTGCACTTAAGTAACTTTTAAGTCACCTACATGTCTAACCCTCACTTAGTCAAGGTTAGGTGCAAAGTTACTTAGTGTGTGGACACCCTGGCACTAGCCAAGGTGCCCCCACATTGTTCAGGGCAATTCCCCGGACTTTGTGAGTGCGGGGACACCACTGCACGTGTGCACTACATATACCTATATGTAGCGTCACAATGGTAACTCCGAACATGTCCATGTAACATGTCTAAGATCATGGTATTGTCACCCCAATACCATTCTGGTATTGGGGGGACAATTCCATGCATCCCCAGGTCTCCAGCATAGAGCCCAGGTACTGCCAAACTAACTCTATAGGGTTTTCTCTACAGCTACAGCTGCTGCCAACCCTCAGCCAGATTTCTGCCCCCGTGGGGCCTGGGCAGCCTGGTCCCAGGAAGGCCGAACAAAGGATTTCCTCTGAGAGAGGGTGTTACACCCTCTCCCTTTGGAAATAGGTGTGAAGGGTCTGAGAGGAGTAGCCTCTCCTGGCCTCTGGAAATGCTTTGAAGGGCACAGATGGTGCTCTACTTGCATAAACCAGTCTACACTAGTTCAGGGATCCCCCAGCCCTGCTCTGGCGCAAAACTGGACAAAGGAAAGGGGAATGCCCACTCCTCTGACCAGCACCTCCTAGGGGTGGTGCCCAGAGCTCCTCCAGTGTGTCCCAGACCTCTGCCATCTTGAATGCAGAGGTGTGAGGGCACAATGAACAGCTCTGAGTGGCCAGTGCAGGCAGGTCATGTCAAAGACCCCTCCTGATAGGTGCTTACCTCTCTCTGTAGCCAATCCTCCTCTGAGGGCTATTTAGGGTCTCTCCTGTGGGTATCTCATCAGATAACGAATGCAAGAGCTCACCAGAGTTCCTCTGCACTTCTCTCTTTGACTTCTGCCAAGGATCGAGCGCTGACAGCTCCAGGACGCCTGCAAAACTGCGACAAAGTAGCAAGAAGACTACCAGCAACATTGTAGCACCTCATCCTGCCAGCTTTCTCGACTGTTTCCTTGTGGTGCATGCTCTGAGGGTGTCTGCCTTCACCCTGCACTGGAAGTCAAGAAGAAATCTCCTGTGGGTCGACGGAATCTTCCCCCTGCCAATGTAGGCACCAAACTTCTGCATCACCGGTCCCCTGGGTCCCCTCTCATCCTGACGAGCGTGGTCCCTGGAACACAGGAGAGCTGGATCCAAGTGTCCCCGACAGTCCAGTGGCCCTTCTGTCCAAATTTGGTGGAAGTAAGTCCTTGCCTCCCCACGCCAGACAGTAATCCTGTGTACTGCGTGAACTGCAGCTGCTAGGGCTTCTGTGCACTTTTGCAAGACTTCCTTTGTGCACAGCACAGCCCAGGTCCCCAGCACTCCGTCCTGCATTGCCCAACTCGCTGAGTTGGACTCTGACTTCGCGGGACCCTCTTTTGTTGTGCTGAGTCGACCGTTGTGCTGAACGCCTGTTCAGGTGCTTCTGCGGGTGCTGCCTGCTGTGTTGCTGAGCGCCCCCTCTATCTCCTCCTCCAGGGGGTGACCTCCTGGTCCTTCCTGGGCTCTGGCAGCACCCAAAATCCTCAACCCCGACTCTTGCAGCTAGCAAGGCTTGTTTGTGGTCTTTCTGCGTGGAAACAACTCTGCATCCTCCAGCACGCCATGGGACATCTTCTGACCAAAGGAGAAGTTCCTGGTACCTTCTGTTGTTGCAGAATCTTTGGCTTCTTCCACCCGGAGGCAGCCCTTTTGCACCTTCATCCGGGGTTTAGTGGTATCCTGCCCCCCTGGACACTTGCATGACTCTTGGACTTGGTCCCCTTCCTTTGCAGGTCCTCAGGTCCAGGAGTCCGTCTTCAGTGCTTTGCAGTCAGTTGTTTTTCTTGCAGAATCCCCTCTCTCGACTTTACTGTCTTTCTGGGGTAGTAGGGTAACTTTACTCCCACTTTTCAGGATCTTGGGGTGGTATTTCTTGGACACCCTTAGTGTTTTCTTACACTCCCAGCGACCCTCTACACACTACACTAGGCCTGGGGTCCATTCGTGGTTCGCATTAAACTTTTGGAGTATATGGTTTTTGTTTGCCCCTAGGCCTATTTTCTCCTATTGCATTCTATTGTGTTCTACAGTATTTGCAGTACTTTTCTAACTGTTTACTTACCTGATTTTGGTGTGTGTGTACATTTTGTGTATATTACTTATCTCCTAAGGGAGTATATCCTCTGAGATACTTTTGGCATATTGTCACTAAAATAAATTACCTTTATTTTTAGTAACTCTGAGTATTGTGTTTTCTTATGATATAGTACTAAGTGATATAAGTGGTGTAGTAGGAGCTTTGCATGTCTCCTTGTTCAGCCTAAGCTGCTTTGCTATAGCTACCTCTATCAGCCTAAGCTGCTAGAACACCTCTAATCTACTAACAAGGGATAACTGGACCTGGCACAAGGTCTAAGTACCACAAGGTACCCACTATAAGCCAGGCCAGCCTCCTACATGGTGCACCTTTGGGATCAGCCTACACTTTAACCTGTGGCCATGCTATCTCCCGAAGACTGGAACCATAAGCCATGGACTTACCTGTTAACCGTGCTAACACATTTCCTCCCAGGACTCTATTGACTCCTATGAAATGTTTTTATTTTTCAACTTTTAAAACTGAAAAGTGTTACTTACTTGTAAACTGCTTTATCTGCAAAAACTAAACAAAGTACATTTGATATATACGCTTGATACCTATCTACAACTGTACTTACTTGCAACAAAGATCTTCTGGTGCTAGAGATAAATTAACAACATATATTTTTGCTACATATAAACAATTTGCCTGGAGTTGGGTGTGTGCCTCATTTCTTGACTGTGTGTACAACAAATGCTTTGCACTACCCGCTGATGAGCCTAACTTCTCGACCACACTACTGCAAAAGAGAGGGTTAGTATTACCTAATTTAGCCTCTGTGAAGCCTCTGGGGGAACCAGTGGGTTCTGTGCACACTATACTTCACTTTGGTATAGCATATACACAGCCAGCTTCCTACACCAAGATATAAGGGAAAACTTATATCTGGGGTGAAAAGTACATGCCCCATTTCACACAGGCTGCAGTAGCAAGCCTGTAGTCACAGTTTGCTTAGACTCCCATGGGTGGCATAATACATGCTGCAGCTCACTGGGGTCCCCAATTGCCTAGATACCTAAGTACCATATCCTAGGGTCTTACAGGAGTACACAAATATGTCAATTGTGGGGTGTAAAAGTTGCTTACCAACTAAATTTAGGGGAGAAATCACTGACCCTGGGGTCCTTGTTAACAGAAACTGAGTGTAACAGTCAAAGCACACTGACACCAGGCAAAACGTGGGGGTAAATATGTGAGAAAGATCCTATTTACAAGCTGAAGTGGACACTACTTTTCAAATTCCTCCATCTTGCTTAGAAGGAATTAGGCCACTAGGGTTAGGGTTATGCCCACATCCCAGCGGAAGTGGTCATAAAAAGGGTGTAATCATCCTACAGGTGGTCAGAACTTTGGCTACCGCCTGACACTCCCTGTGATACCCCTAAATTAAGTATTTAGGTGGTACTCCTGAACCCTAAAACTCAGATTTCGACAACCTAAGAAGACCCGGACAAAGAAGAGTTACACCCACAGAGAAGGAAAAGAAGCAGCAGCTGACCAGGAACTAGCCCCTCAGTGTAGGAGGCTGGCCTGGTTTGTAGTGGGTACCTTGGGTACTAACAACTTATACCAGGTCCAGTTATCCCTTGTTAGTGAATGTAGTAGTGTTCTAGCAGCTTAGGCTGATAGAGATAGCTATAGCAGAGCAACTTAGGCTGAACTAGGAGACATGCAAAGCTCATGCAATACCACTTATAGTTACACAGTACTTATTCACAAGTAAAGATAATACTCAGTGTTACCAAAAATAAAGGTATTTATTTGGGTGACAGTACCAAAAATATCTTAGAGGCAATACTCCTTCTGGAGGTAAGTATTATACACAATATATACTAGACACCAAAACAGTCATATAGTAAATAGTCATAGAACAATGCAAACAGTAGGAAGTCCTATAGAATGCAATGGGAGAAAATAGGTCTAGAGGCAACACAAACCATATACTAAAAAAGTGGAATGTGAATCACGAATTCCCCCCTAGACAAGTGTAGTGTGTGCAGAATCGCTGGGAGATTAAGAATACAGGAAAGGTAAGTAAATTACCCCATCCCAGAGCCCCGAAAAGCAGGAGTAAAGTACTGCAAGTTTCCTTAGGACACACTACACCTTGTTTTTTGAGATTTTGCAGCACCCAACCAAGTCTGCAAAGAACAACTGCTGGATTATTGTACCTGAAGACCTGAAAAGGAAGGGGACCAAGTCCTGAAGTCGAAACAAGTTCTAGGAAGGACAGGAGCCCCTGCCAACCCAAAAGAGGGTGCAAAAGAAGAGTCCCTGGTTAGTTGAAGACTGTAGAAATGCACCCTAAGAAGATGCCAGTGGGTTCCTGCATGACACAAAAGATGGCTCACGGCGTGAAGATCGTTGCAGATGAGATTTCGTGTTGGAAGGTGCCAACAAGCCTTGGCTATGGCAAAAGTGCATTTTTCATCAAAATGGCGCAGGATGGATCCAGGAGAGACCTGGGGGCCTCAACTCTGTGTGAGGAGGAAGAGGGGGCGCTCAGCACTTTAGAGAGCCCTCAGGATGCCAGCCAGCACCCCCAGAAGCCGCAGGATCCGGGCCCCAAGGAGGTGCAAAACACAGTTCATGCAGCACAACAAAAGAAGGTCCCACGCCGTCGGAGAACAACTCAGCGAGTTGAGCGTCACAGGGTGGAGTGCTGGGGACCTGGGCCAGGCTGTGCACGAAGAAAGTTTGCAAAGAGTGCACAGAGGCCTCAGGAGGCGAAGAAGACACAAAACACAGGAGTACCGTCATTCTCAGGGAAGGCAAGGTCTTACCTACTCCAAATTGCATCAGCAGGACCTCAGGACAGTCTATGTCGATGATGTCCACCCTCTGTGTCCTTAGAAGCACGCTCGTCGCCGTGAGAGGAATCCCAGGGTACAGGTCGTCTCCTTGGAAGGTGCCTGCTTGGAGCAGGGGAGTGGCTCTGTCACTCCACAGGAGATTTCTTCTGTCCTTCTGGTGCAGGATGAAGACAGGGAGTCCCCAGAGCATGCACAACATGGAAACTGTTGCAGTTGCTGACTTGGAGCTGAGGTTGCTGAAGAAAAGTGTCTCTTGTAGACATTTTGTTGCAGTTACAGCATTTCTTGCAGCAGGCTGCAGTTGATCCGAGGTCAGAGGATGCTGAAGTAGTTGCAGAAGATTCCTGAAGGAAACTTGCAAGCAGAATCTGAAGAGAACCCATTGGAGAGACCCTAAATAGCCCTTCGAAGGGGATTGGCTACCTTATCAGGTATGGACCTATCAGGAGGGGTCTCTGACGTCACATGCTGGCACTGGCCACTAAACGCGCTCCAGAGTAAGGTAGCTTAAGTCTGGGACACACTGGAGGAACTCTGGACTCCACCCCTGGGGTGGTGATGGACAGGGGGGTGGTCACTCCCCTTTCCTTTGTCCAGTTTCCCGCCAGAGCAGGGGAGAAGGGGTCCCCTAACCGGTGTAGACTGGTTTATGCAAGGAGGGCACCATCTGTGCCCTTCAAAGCATTTCCAGAGGCTGGGAAAGGCTACCTCTCTTCAGCTATTTCCAAAGGGAGAGGGTGTAACACCCTGCTCTCAGAGGAAATGCTTTGTTCTGCCTTCCTTGGACTGGGCTTCCCAGACTCCAGGAGGGCAGAACAATGTCTGTGAGGTGACAGCAGCTGTAGCTGCAGTGCAAGCCTCAGAGAGCTGGTTTGGCAGTACTGGGGGTCCATGATGTAGCCCCCAGGATGCATGGAATTGGCTCTCCAATACCAGATTTGGAATGGGGGAAGATTCCATGATCTTAGACATGTTACATGGTAATATTTGGAGTTACCATTGTGAAGCTACATATAGTTATTGACCTATATGTGGTGCACGCGTGTAATGGTGTCCCTGCACTCGCAAAGTCTGGGGAAATGGCCCTGAACTATGTGGGGGCACCTTTGCTAGTGCAGGGGTGCCCTCACACTTAGTAACGTCGCACCTAACCTTAAGCAAGTGAAGGTTAGACATATAGGTGACTTATAAGTTACATAAGTGCAGTGAAAATGGCTGTGAAATAGTGTGTGCACTATTTCGCGCAGGCTGCAGTGGCAGTCCTGTGTAGGGGTTTGTCTGAGCTCCCTATGGGTGGCAAAAGAAATGCTGCAGCCCATATGGATCTCCTGGAACCCCAATACCCTGGGTACCATATATTAGGGACTTATAAGGGGGGGTCCAGTGTGCCAACTGAAATTGGTAAATGAAGTCACTAGCCTACAGTGACAAATTTAAAAGTATAGAGAGCATAAGCACTGAGGTTCTGATTAGTAGAGCCTCAGTGACACAGTTAGGCACTACACAGGCATACATATTAGGCCACAAGCTATGAACACTGGGGTCCTGGCTAGCAGGATCCTAGTAAGACAGGCAAAACACATTGGCATATAGGTTTTTATCTATGCGTACTGGGGTCCTGGCTAGCAGGATCCCAGTGACACAGTAAAAACACACTGACACACACTCACAAACAGGCCAACAGTGGGGGTAACCATGCTAGAAAGAGGCTACTTTCCTACACTCAGGCCTGCCTGTTGATCTTGAAGGTCCCTGCTCAAGAAGCCAATTCATCCAGCCTTCAAAAAAGGCTCACATCTCCCATGGGCATCAGACTTGCCATGCAAGAAGAAACTCCAAAGACTCTGCTGCTGCTGGACCCCCAACACCACAAGTGACCTCTGCACCCGACTTCCACGTCCCAAGGTGAAGCCAACCAACAGGGCCAACGCGGGTCCCCAGCTGCCCGTAGACCGAGTCCAGAATGGTCTCACCCATCTTGGACTCTTCCGAGATGCCTGCAGCCTCTGCACGCAGGCCCACTCTTCCACAGGCTTGTGGAGAGAGAAAATCCAACATCTTTAGCAGCCCCTGTACCTGCGATCCCCGACCCCAGCCGAGTTGGGTCACTGGTGCCGACGTCCCCTGGTTCCTAAGAGCTGGAGTCCACCCTGCGTTCACCCCATCCAAACTGCCCCATGACACCTGCAGCCTCAACAGAAGTGTGGCTCAATGGTTAGAGCGGCAGACCCTGAAGCAGAGATCTGGCTCAAGACCAGGGTTCAAGTCCCGCTTCGGCAGGTCTTGGGCTCAATTCCCCTTGACCAGATAATTCTCGCCTCGGTGCCTAATCTAATTCATGGGTCCCACTCTGCAACTCTGGGCAATAGCTTGCTTAATCTCCACAACGGCCCCACCAGCGCTTGGATGCCTGGCTTCACCCTGGGGGTGCTCAGGAGTGGGCGCCTCACAGGGAAAAGCCAGGAGGGGTTCCATAGCGGTATGAGTACAGCGCCTTGAGACCCTAACGGGTGAGTAGTGCGCTATACAAATGCTAATTTACAATTTACATTTACACACAGGCCCCCCTGACAGCGAGTGCTCCCGGACATGAAAACTTATCGTCTAAAGAAGACCTTGCATCTGTCGCTTCTGGGCATGAGAGAAGAGGACCAAGGGTGCACCTACGTCCCCCAGCAACCAATTCTACTACCCAACTGCTTGTTGTCCCTTACTTGCTTCCTAGCTAGATCCTGCGGCCTACCTTTACAAGGACCAAACTCCCATAGGAAACTTTTGGGCACCCAATGCCTTACTGCATCTCTGCACCCAGCTACCCCAGTGCCACCCAGTGTGACCTGTTGGTGTGGTTCAGATCAGTGCCCAGTACTCACCTTAACTCCCTGAGATTGGCTTTGTGAGTTGTTGTTAACCCTGTACTTGCTGAATATTGTTTTCCTCCATAGGATAACATTGAGAGATCTCTGAAAATTGCGCTATCTCTATTTCTGAAACTGCAAAGTATTTATGCTTAAAAGTCTACTTACCTCATTACGAAGTTCTTGGGTTTGAAACATATAAAAATAAATGTTATTTTTCTAAATTGGTCTCAGATGTATTTTTTGAGTGTGTCTCTCATTTATTGTCTCTGTGAGCACAACGAATGCTTAGCGCTACTCTCTGATAAGCCTAACTTCTCACCCACACTACCACAAATAGAGCCTTAGTGCTATCTACTTTTGCCTCTGCAATACCAATTGGGGACCCACCGGACACTCTGCACAGTGTACTTTATTTCAGTGAAGTATATAGAGAGCCAGATTCCTGCATTGGTAGAAAAGCAGTGGGGTCGGCGACCTTGCATTTGTTGATACCACTTGGTCAGTAAGTGACTACCGGAGTACAACCAAAAAATGCCTTTATTTAATTTTTATTATATTAAATGGGTATGTTTCCAAACTCTTAAACATACTGTTAGGGTCCTGGTTAGGTCCCTGTAACTTAACGGTAAAAGTTTTAAAAACTAACTTTAGTTTGGACTGCAAAAACCTGTTAGGATTTTTTGTCTCCTACACAAAAATGTCCCCACTTAAGTAAAACAATGATTACCTCAGAGGACAGTGTTGTGTAACTTGACTTTACCCTTACCTTAGGTTGTCTTACAAAAAGTTAAGGACCCTATGTAAAGGGTACAAAATAAAAACAAGCTCAAACCCTACCAGTGCCAATCTCCAGGAGCTACTGGCATACTACGAGCAGGCTCTTTCGAAAGATGAGGCTACTGACCCTGTAGATCAGTGCAGTGCAAGCGAGGAGGAACAGGACTCTACAACACTTAAAAGAGTGGAGCCTGTACTAAAAATGTCTAGGACACCTCTCCCGAATGAGGTGAACTCAGGTTCCTTAAAGTACAGAAAAAGACACTCTGAAGAGGAGATTTGTTTGAGAGAGATTAGCTAGAATCCTTACTGAAAGGAAATGCCTCCTTGGCATGGTTACCCCCTAACCCCAGACTCGGAAGACCTCACGAACTACTGCCCCATTTCTCTTCTCCCCTTCCCCACCAAGGTCGCTGAGAAGATAGTAAACGCCTGTAAGGAAATGCCTCCTTGGCATGGTTACCCCCTGACTTTTTGCCTTTGCTGATGCTAAGTTATGATTTGAAAGTGTGCTGGGACCCTGCTAACCAGGCCCCAGCACCAGAGTTCTTTCCCTAAACTGTACCTTTGTCTCCACAATTGGCACAACCCTGGCACCCAGGTAAGTCCCTTGTAACTGGTACCCCTGGTACCAAGGGCCCTGATGCCAGGGAAGGTCTCTAAGGGCTGCAGTATGTCTTATGCCACCCTAGGGACCCTCACTCAGCACAGACACACTGCTTGCCAGCTTGTGTGTGCTGGTGGGGAGAAAATGACTAAGTCGACATGGCACTCCCCTCAGTGTGCCATGCCAACCTCACACTGCCTGTGGCATAGGTAAGTCACCACTCTAGCAGGCCTTACAGCCCTAAGGCAGGGTGCACTATACCACAGGTGAGGGCATAGGTGCATGAGCAGTATGCCCCTACAGTGTCTAAACAAAACCTTAGACATTGTAAGTGCAGGGTAGCCATAAGAGTATATGGTCTGGGAGTCTGTCAAACACGAATTCCACAGCACCATAACGGCTACACTGAAAACTGTGAAGTTTGGTATCAAACTTCTCAGCACAATAAATGCACACTGATGCCAGTGTGCACTTTATTGTAAAAATACACCCAGAGGGCATCTTAGAGATGCCCCCTGAAAACATACCCGACTTCTAGTGTGGGCTGACTAGTTTTGCCAGCCTGCCACACACCAGACATGTTGCTGGCCACATGGGGAGAGTGCCTTTGTCACTCTGTGGCCAGGAACAAAGCCTCCCCCTGCAGGAACTGTAACACCTGGCGGTGAGCCTCAAAGGCTCACCCCCTTTGTTACAGCACCACGGGGCATCCCAGCTAGTGGAGATGCCCGCCCCTCCGGCCACTGCCCCCACTTTTGGCAGCAAGGCTGGAGGAGATAATGAGAAAAACAAGGAGGAGTCACTCCACAGTCAGGACAGCCCCTAAGGTGTTAAACAAAAAAGGGTACCAAATACAAACAAAAAAGTCTAGGGAACCTAATAGTTCAGGAGCGAAAGCCCTCATGCATCACAATGGATGACTGGCATCATCATCGGGAAATACTCCACGCCTGGCCGGCACTCCAATGCCTGACGGTCTCCCCAAATGGGGGCTCTAAGCCACGTTGACGTGAAGGAACAGAACTCCAGTGCAGGAGCGACCCCCAGGTGACCCTCTGCCTAGCCCAGGTGGTGGCTACCCTGAGGAGCCCCCCTGTGCCTGCATCGCTGAAGAGACCCCCGGGTCTCCCCATTGATTTCTATTGAAAACCCGACGCCTGTTTGCACTCTGCTCCCGGCCGCCCCTGTGCCGCTGAGGGTGTACTTTCTGTGCCTGCTTGTGTGTCCCCCGGTGCCCTACAAAACACCCCTGGTCTGCCCTCCGAAGTCGCGGGTACTTACCTGCTGGCAGACTGGAACCGGAGCACCCGTATTTCTATTGAAACCTATGTGTTTTGGGCACCACTTTGACCTCTGCACCTGACCGGCCCTGAGTTGCTTGTGTGGTAACTTTGGGGTTGCCTTGAACCCCCAACGGTGGGCTACCTTGGACCCAACTTTGAACCCTGTAAGTGTTTTACTTACCTGTGACCTTAACATTTACTTACCTCCCCCAGGAACTGTTGATTTTTGCACAGTGTCCACTTTTAAAATAGCTTATTGCCATTATTGCCAAAACTGTACATGCTATTGTGATTAATCAAAGTTCCTAAGATACCTGAGTGAAATACCTTTCATTTAAAGTATTGTTTGTAAATCTTGAGCCTGTGGTTCTTAAAATAAACTAAGAAAATATATTTTTCTATATAAAAACCTATTGGTCTGGAATTGTCTTTGAGTGTGTGTTCCTCATTTATTGCCTGTGTGTGTAGAACAAATGCTTAACACTACCCTCTGATAAGCCTACTGCTCGACCACACTACCACAAAATAGATCATTAGAATTATCTCTTTTTGCCACAATCTTACCTCTAAGGGGAACCCTTGGACTCTGTGCGTGCTATTTCTTACTTTGAAATAGTACATACAGAGCCAACTTCCTACACTTACCCTGGAAGACAGAATCCTAGGAATAGAGAAGGAAAGAAGAGAAATGAATTTAGCACCCAATGGATGGTGGTAGCAATTTCATAACTAGGGACAGAGTAGAGCACTTTGACCGTAAAATAACCAAGGGATTGTCCCCAAATATGAGGAAGGTGATGATGAACAAGTGACTTACCTTCTGTAACAATTTATCTGGTAGAGACATACTCTAGTTGCAGATTCCTTAACTTAGATTTTCCCTAGGCATCAGTCTAGATCAGGAGATTTCCTTGCATGACAGCAGGTGGCATCTGTCGACTTCACATCCATTGTTGGCACTATGGTCGCTGGATATGATGCTGCGGGTTGTACAGAAGCACCACCCCGGCACACTGACATCAGTTTCTTTTCACGACTTTCCATACCAAAAGCGCGGAGCCATGAAGAACACTGAGACTGGCGCACCAGAACTAGGGCCCTGAAAGCAAAGTCCCTGACCTTAGAAAACAGTCAACAGAGTGGGGCGATGGGTGGGTCGGTAAGGAATCTGCAACTAGAATATGTCTCTACCAGATGAATCGTTACCGGAGGTGAGTAACTTGTTCATCTGATGGAGACTTATAGTTGCAGATACCTTAAATTAGAATAGATACCCAAGCAATACCATCCCCGGAGGTGAATCACAAACTAAAATCATACTAGGAAGTCCTGCAGGACCGATTGGCTGAAGTAGTAGTCCCTGACGAACTGACCATCTAGGTAGTAGTGTTTAGTAAATGTGTGCATGGACGCTCATGTTGCTGCCTGGCTGATGTCCAGGTCTGGAACTCCTTGTCGCTAATGCAGTGGTTGCAGTTGCTCTGGCAGAGTGGTCACACAACCCTTCAAAGGGTTGCTCCTTAGCCAAAGCGTAGCACATTTTAATGCAGAGGACAACCCATGTTGCGATGGTTCTTTTCTGCACTGCCTGCCCTTTCTTTGGCCCTACATAGCCCACAAAGAGTTGATAATCAACAGGAACTCTTGAGTATGATTGAGGTAGAACGCCAGTGTTCTTTTTGGGTCCAGGCGGTGGAGTTTCTCCTCTTCCTTAGAAAGATGTGAGAGCGCGTAAGAGCAGGCAAGGTGATGGATTTGCCTACATGAAAGGGGGTGACCACTTTAGGGAGAACATAAGCCCTAGTATGAAGCATCACCTTGTCAGGGTGGATGGAAAGGAAAGGTGGCTTCGATGAAAGAGCCTGCAGCTCACTCACTCTGCGGGCAGAGGTAATGGCCACAAGGAAGGCTGTTTTCAGAGTAAGCAGGCGAAGTGGACAAATGTGAAGTGGCTGAAATGGAGCGCACATCAGATAAGTAAGAACCAACTTCAAATCCCACTGGAGCATTATGAATGGAGAAGGAGGAAAGAAATGTGTAAGACACCTTAAGAAATCGTCCATCAATGGGAGATTTAAACAAGGAGAGTTGGTCAGGCAATCGGAGGAAAGCAGAGATGGCATACAAATTACCCACGAGGGTGCCCCCAAGCAGAGCCCTGCTGGGCCAAAGAAAGAACAAACTAAAGAACCTGAGAATGAGGGGCAGAGAGGGGGGTTGACAGACTTGTCTGTACACCATGCCACAAATTTGTTCTAACGACCGGCGTATATCGTTTTGGTGGAGGGCCGCCTGGCCACAAAGATAACTTCACAGACTTCGGGTGAAAGGTCAAAAGCTGTCAACTGTTGCCGCTCAATCTCCACGTGAGGAGGAGACTGAGCAGGTTCGGGTGCCATCCCCTGCTGTTGCGACAGAAGAGTCTCCAGAAGGGGCAGTCGATCGCATGATCGACAGCCATGGTCAAGAGCTCAGGATACCAGACTCTTCTTGCCTTCTTGGGGCCACAAGAATGACTTGGGTCCAGACCTTCTTGATCTTTTTGAGAACTCTGGGCAGAAGTGGTATTGGCGGAAAGGAGGTCTGAGTTCAACTTGAGGCAAGAAGCGTCACCGAGCGAATGTTGCCTTCAAAACTTCAATGCACAAAACATCTGACATTGCACGTTCTCTTCAAAGGCGAACAGATCTAACCAAAGCTCTCCCCACTGCTGAAAGAGACATTGCGCCACCTCTGGATCAAGACGCCATTTGTGATCAACCAGGCATCGATGGCTGAGTTTGTCTGCCCTGGCGTACAGAGAGATGCCAGATGATGAACCACCAGGGATATGCCCAGCTGTTCCAGCCATGTCCAGAGGAGGAGAGCCTTCTGACAAAGGGTCCAAGACCTCATACTGCCCTGCTTGTTGCAGTACCACATAGCCATTGTCTTGTCCCCCCACTTTCCCTTTGAGAGATAGTAGAAATGCTTTCAATGCCAGTTGGATCGCCCCGAGTTTCAGACGGTTGATTTGGAACTTGGACTCCGCCAGAGACCAGACGCCTCTCATTTCCACTTCTCCCAAGTGGCCGCACCATCCCAGGAGTGACACATCTGTCACTACTGTGAAATCTGGCTGAGGAAGGCAGAGGAATTGGCCCTTGACCCAATAGCACTTCATATGCCACCAATGCAGATCTCGCACAGTCCCCTCCGAGGTCTGGACCATGTTGGAGAGATTTCCCTGATGCAGCGCCCACTGGAACTTCAGGTCCCACTGCAGACGCTGCATATTCCATCTGGCATGTGTCACTAGCAGGATGCAGGAGGGAATGAGGCCTAGCAGCCTCAGAGTCTTTCTCAGCAAAATCAAGGATAGAAGCTGAAATATCAATATCATAGTCTGAATAGCCTGGACTCGCCGCTCAGGAGGATAGGCCTAAAACTGCACTGTGTCCAGAACAGCTCCAATGAAAGGGCGCATCTGAGAGGGAGCCAGTTGTGATGTTGCCATGTTTATAGTGAACCCCAGTAAAGGCAGGAGTTCTGCCATATTCTTGAGGTAGAAAACAGCATGGGGAAAGCCTGCCTTCAACAGCCAGTAGTCGAGTTAGGGGAAGACTGAAACCCTTAACCTGTGCATATGAGCTCCTACCACCACCATCACCCTGGTGAACACCCGAGGGACGCTGGTATGGTCAAAAGGGAGCATTGTAAATTGAAAATACTCGTGACCCACCACAAACCGAAAGTAGCGCCTGCGAGCTGGCAGGACGGGAATATGGAAATATGCGTCCTATAAGTCCAATGCTATCATCCTGTCTCCTGGGTCCAGGGGAGATAGGATCAGAGCTTGTGTAAGCATTTTGAACTTCTCCTTCCTGAGGAAGAGATTGAGGGACTGAAGGTCGAGGATAGGGTGCAGACCCTTGTCCTTTTTGGGCACCAGAAAGTAATGGGAATAACAAACGCAACCTACTTCTGGGACAGGGGCCATCTCTATGGCTCCCTTAGCCAAGAGAGCCATATTTCCTCATGGAGAAGTGCCAAGTGATCCTCTGTCATCCAATTGTAGGATGGTGGCATGGAGGGATGGGTAGTCTCGAAGGGGAGGGAGTAGCCCCTTCAGACTATTTGTAAACGGCACCAGTCTGACGTGATGGTGGTCCAGGTGATAGCGAATCCTGCAGCTGACAGGTCCCTGGTGGGGGAGCGCCAGATCAGGAAGGCTTGGAGATTGCAGCAGTGGGGGGGGGGGGAGAGAGAGAGAGTGGGTAGTGGATTGGCTAGATCGCTGTCTACCAGATCCACCCTAACACTGGATCCCAAGTCCTCGGCCACACAGAGGCTGTGCAGCATGTGCAGCACAATGGCTGGAAGGGAACAGATGTGGCTGGATGCCTATTCTATAGACACGAAAGGGGTAAAAAGCAGACTGAGGGAGGCGAGGGGCAGCTACGAGCCCAAAGGACTGAGACGTAGCCTGAAACTCCTTAAAGCGCTCCAGCGCTGAGTGTAAGGAAATGCCTCCTTGGCATGGGTACCCCCTGACTTTTTGCCTTTGCTGATGCTAAGTTATGCTTTGAAAGTGTGCTGAGGCCTGCTAATCAGGCCCCAGCACCAGTGTTCTTTCCCTAACCTGTACTTTTGTTTCCACAATTGGCACATCCAGGTAAGTCCCTTGTAACTAGTACCCCTGGTACCAAGGGCCCTGATGCCAGGGAAGGTCTCTAAGGGCTGCAGCATATCTAATGCCACCCTGGGGACACCTCACTCAGCACAGACACGCTGCTTGCCAGCTTGTGTGTGCTAGTGGGGATAAAAAGACTAAGTCGACATGGCACTCCCCTCAGGGTGCCATGCCAACCTCACACTGCCTGAAGGTATATATAAGTCACCCCTCTAGCAGGCCTTACAGCCCTAAGGCAGGGTGCACTATACCATAGGTGAGGGCATACGTGCATGAGCACTATGCACCTACAGTGTCTAAGCCAAACCTTAGACATTGTAAGTGCAGGGTAGCCATAAGAGTATATGGTCTGGGAGTCTGTCATGCACGAACTCCACAGCACCATAATGGCTCCACTGAAAACTGTGAAGTTTGGTATCAAACTTCTCAGCACAATAAATGCACACTGATGCCAGTGTACATTTTATTGTAACATACACCCCAGAGGCCCCCTGAAACCTTAACCGACTACCCGTGTAGGTTGACTGGTTTTAGCAGCCTGCCACACACCAGACATGTTGCTGGCCACATGGGGAGAGTGCCATTGTCACTCTGTGGCTAGTAACTAAGCCTGTACTGGGTGGAGATGCTTATGGCCTCCCCCTGCAGGAGCTGTAACACCTGGCGGTGAGCCTCAAAGGCTCACCCCCTTTGTTACAGCACCCCAGGGCACTCCAGCTAGTGGAGATGCCTGCCCCCTCCGGCCACGGCCCCACTTTTGACGGCAAGTCCGGAGGAGATAATGAGAAAAACAAGGAGGAGTCACTGGCCGGTCAGGACAGCCCCTAAGGCGTCCTGAGCTGAGGTGACTCTGACTTTTAGAAATCCTCCATCTTGCAGATGGAGGATTCCCCCAATAGGGATAGGAATGTGCCCCCCTCCCCTCAGGGAGGAGGCACAAGGAGAGTGTAGCCACCCTCAAGGACAGTAGCCATTGGCTACTGCCCTCCCAGACCTAAAAACACCCCTAAATTCAGTATTTAGGGGCTCCCCAGAACCTAGGAAACTAGATTCCTGCAACCTAAGAAGAAGAGGACTGCTGAACTGAAAACCTGCAGAGAAGACGGAGACACCAACTGCTTTGGTCCCAGCTCTACCGGCCTGTCTCCCCACTTCTAAAGACACTGCTCCAGCGACGTGTTCCACAGGGACCAGCGACCTCTGAAGCCTCAGAGGACTGCCCTGCATCTAGAAAGACCAAGAACTCCAGAGGACAGCGTCTGTTCCACAAAGACTGCAACTTTGCAACAAAGAAGCAACTTTGAACCAACACACGTTTCCTGACGGAAGCGTGAGACTTTCCACTCTGCACCCGACGCCCCCGGCTCGACTTGTGGAGAACAAACACCACTGGGAGGACTCCCCGGCGACTACAAGACCGTGAGTAGCCAGAGTTGACCCCCCTTAGCCCCCACAGCGACGCCTGCAGAGGGAATCCCGAGGCTCCACCTGACCGCAACTGCCTGCTTCAAAGACCCGACACCTGGTAATGACTCTGCATCCGCAGCCCCCAGGACCTGAAGGATCCGACCTCCAGTGCAGGAGCGACCCCCAGGTAGCCCTCTCCCTTGGCCAGGTGGTGGCTACCCCGAGGAGCACCCCCCTTGCCTGCATCGCTGAAGAGACCCCTAGGTCTCCCATTGAACTACATTGCAAACCCGACACCTGTTTGCACACTGCACCCGGCGGCCCCCGTGCAGCAGATGGTGTACTTTTTGTGCTGACTTGTGTCCCCCCCGGTGCCCTACAAAACCCCCCTGGTCTGCCCTCCGAAGACGCGGGAACTTACCTGCTGACAGACTGGAACCGGGGCACCCCCTTCTCCATTGAAGCCTATGCGTTTTGGGCACCGGTGGGCTACCTTGGACCCAAGTTTGAACCCCATAGGTGTTTACTTACCTGCAAAAACTAACAAGCACTTACCTCCCCCAGGAACTGTTGAAAATTGCACTGTCTCGTTTTAAAATAGCTATATGTCACTTATGTGAAAACTGTATATGCTATTTTGCTAATTCAAAGTTCCTAAAGTTCCTTAGTGAAGTACCTTTCATTTAAAGCATTACTTGTAAATCTTGAACCTGTGGTTCTTAAAATAAACTAAGAAAATATATTTTTCTATTCAAAAACCTATTGGCCTGGAATTGTCTTTGAGTGTGTGTTCCTCATTTATTGCCTGTGTGTGTACAACAAATGCTTAACACTACCCTCTGATAAGCCTACTGCTTGACCACACTACCACAAAATAGAGCATTAGAATTATCTATTTTTGCACTGTCTTACCTCTAAGGGGAACCCTTGGACTCTGTGCATACTATTCCTTACTTTGAAATAGTGCATACAGAGCCAACGTCCTACACTGAGCCTGCTTGATCCCGAAGGGACGTGTGCCATCAAAGGGCGAGTCCATCAGAGTAGAATGGACATCCTCTGAAAAGCCAGATGTATGTAACCAAGTGTGGTGTCTCAAAGCCACAGTCGAAGCAACAGATCTGCCCAGAGTCAGTCGTACCCAGCCCACATCTAATGGTGAACTTCGCTGAGTCTCTCCCATCAGCAACAGCTTGGGGGAAAGAGCGCCCCAGGCCTCCTCCGGGACCTGTAGCAGCACTAGCACAACTGTGTTCCATAAAGTATGGGTGTAACTGTCCAAAAGGCATGCGGTGTTTACTGACCGTAATGCAAGGCTGGAAGACGAGAACAACTTCTTCCCAAGGTGGTCTAGCCTAGATTCCCAATCCTGGGTAGAAGAAGGGAATGCACCATAGGAGATTGAGGCTTAGATGACCAAGCCCTTGGGGGTAGGGAGGTGGGTGAGGAAAGGCGGGTCGGCAGGTGCAGACCTAAGGCAGCTGGTGATTGTCCTATTAACAGGGGACCCTTTGCTTGCGCTTGGACCATGTTCTCAGCAGGACATCAGTGAGGGCTTCATTAAAGGGCAAAAGGGGTTCTGATGTGGAAGCCCATGGTTGAAGCACCTCAGTCAGGAGGTTAGTCCTGACAGCCACCTCGGCTGCTCTTCCCACCATCATGGAGTAAGAAGCTCCCACCTTCACAGCGACAGTAGGGGAGAAAGCATACCAGCATCAGGTGAGGTATCCAACCCACTGGCTTCATCCAGTTCCTGAGCCCAGTCCATAGGGTCTTCTAGTTGGTATTATAAATGGTCCAGCAACCCCTCCTTACCATCACCAAATTCAGACCCAAAAGAATAAGGGTCAAAATTAAATCTAGGGACGAAAGGCAATGCCGAAGATAGAATCGGGGTCGAGCGACATCGTTCCAGCTCCATTTCGGAGTCTGTGATGAGTTTAGGGTAGACGCCGCCCACGGACCAGGCGGCGTTGGGTGCGTTGACGCCTGATCCGACGTAAAGGAAGGTCCAGGTACGACATACGCTGTTTCAGATCCAGAAGCAGATTCTAGAGTGCTCCACAGAGCAGAAGTTGAAACCACCAGCGCGGAACCCGGAGGGGCCCCTGCCAACCCTGTGGGGCCCGAAGGCTCTCCGACACGGTTGGCCTGCCCACAAATGAGGTGCATAGCCTTGTCAAACTCGGAGCTGCAGCTCCCGGACAGTTTGGGAAGCGCGAAGCCAACGCAAAAGTAGGTTCTTAAGTTGGAGGCCTAGAGGGAGGACACTCCTTGTCCCATGTTGCATCGTTCGACTGATGGGGTGAAGTAGAAGAGCTCTTATGCTTCTTTGACTTCTTCTTCTTACTTGAAGGTCCTGTAGATTAAGAATGGGAAAAAGAGGAGTGGTGGTGGTGGCTCCGCGTTCGGTCCAAGGACCTTCCTCTTGACTGAGACCGGGAGCGAGGCCTAGTCGCCTAGTCGGACGCCGGGCTGCCAGCAGCTTCGGGGACCCTCAATCAAAGCCTTCTGGTTTCATGGCCTGGCAGTCGGACCATGACTTCAGGTTGTGGTCGTGCTCCAAGCACAAAGACACACCAGGCGAGGATCTGTCACAAACATCATGCAGTGACAAGAGTTGCAGGACTTGAAGCCAGTCTTCTTGGACATTCTTGACGCAACAGAAAAGTAAAAAATAAAAAAAGTCAACAAAAATTTAAAAATACAATCAAAAAGCAACTGTGAGGGTAGCTCTTCTCCAGATTTGCACGTAGGCTGGCGTGGAAAGAAAAGAATTGACGTCAGCGCACCGGGTGGCCTTATTTACAACCTGCAAAGTCATATCCAGCAACCACGATGCCAACGACAGGCCAGGAGTCGACCAATGCCACCTGACGGTGTGCAGGAGTACTGCTCAATGAAAAATCTCCAGATCCAGACGGACGCTTGGGGAAATTCTAAGGTACGATATCTGCAACTAGAAGCCTCTATCAGATACCACCAAATGGTTCAGGAGAGCTTTTGTAGCCAGAAAACTTGATAAATAGCACTGGGACTCTCCTCTGTGAGAAATGTTCTCAAGAAAGTACAGGGATAGACTCCCAACACTGAATGAGGCAGATGCAAGGTCCTATCACCTCATGAAGTGTACCGTGAGAAAGGGCTTTGGGCTTACTCCTCAGGAGTACAGGATCAAATTCAGGGAGGCTTGAAAAACCCAGAGTCAGTCCTGGGCTGATTTTGTAGACTTCTAAGTAAAGGCAGTCGGTTGCTGGTTAAAAGGTAACAATTTTCATGATTATAAAGGTCTTTACAATTTAGTGATGAATTTAGATCTGTTGAATAAATGTGTGCAGAAAACATTACTTTATTACCTAGTAGATCTAGGTTCGCTTTCTCCTCAAGGATTTGGGAAGAAGGCAGACCCCTGGGTCAAAACAATGGTGACCATAAATTCCACTGGTGGCGGAGACCACAAAAAGGAGGAAAACCCCCAAGGGAAAGAGGGTAACCAAAACAAGGACAAAAACAAGGAGTCTTCAGAAGGCCCACAAAAACCTGCACAGGAGGGTGGGCACCAAGACTCTTTCCAGCCCGGGAGTGGGTACAAGGGTAAAAACTGGGATCCCAGAAAGGCTTGGTGCCATACCTGCAAAACCAGTGGACACCAAACAGGAGATCTTAACTGTCCTAACAAAAAGCAAGCCTCTAGTTCACATGCAGAAAATGCAGTGCTAAGGCTCCAGATAGGATAAAGACGACTTCTGCAACATGGTATCTTTAGCTCCTGCTAGCAATTGCAAATGTTTCAGGGTCATGCATCCTCAGAGAACAGCCTGTCTTCAGCCTGCACCAGACGAACTAAGGAATCTCCCTTGAAGTGAAGGAGTCACTTCACTGCTTCAGCAGGCACCCCTCTGAAGTGATGACCAGTGGCTTTTGTCCCCTCTCCTGACGAAATGTGTGGATCCAGCATCACAGGTGGTGTACTGAAGTGGTCCCAATGGTCCTGACGTCCAACTCTGGTGGAGGTAAGAGCTTGCCTCCCCACACAATACAGTATCCCCGTGTGTAGGAAAGTACCATCTTCCTTGGCATGTTACCCCCATTTTTACCTGTAAGTCAGTATGCTATTGCCAGTCTAAAAGTTCTTTAAGCTTTGCAAAAGTTTGATAAAGTTCTGAAAAGTTTTCTCTTTTCTCTAAAGTTAGCTCTGTTATTCTACTAACTTTTTTACTCACCTTCATTTTTTCTTTCAATATGACTTTTGTAGAAGCTACCCCTAAAGCTGTCAAGACTACCTATGAGATTCTAAACTTTAAAGGTTGGAGGGGTCTCTGCATTGAAAGAAGTTCAGGGATTGGGAAGAACCCCAATAAGGAGTTCCTCTTAAATCTTCTCCTCCAGGATGACCAGGGACTCAGCACTGGCCCAGATCAGACAAAGGGAAGAGGTAGAGGATGACTCCAACCAGGAGTTCTCAGAGGAGCAAGATGAAAATCCTGGGGAGGGTCCTCCCACAGACCTATCTGTCAACAATCCCCCTAGTATAACTGGTAGTGTGAAGGGTTCACACTCAAGTATGGCTCCCTTCACCCCTAGAGGCCAGGTCACTAGAGTGGCCCCTGTTAGAAATAGGTCTGCCTCTGCACACTCTCATCTCACCTCTGTTTCAGAGGCTTCACATAAGTCTAACCCTGAGGACCAGTCCCTAGTTAGGGAACTCAGAAAGCTGAGGTTAGAGGATGCCAGACTGAGGATAATGCAGCAACAGTTAGCCTTAGACACGGAATCCCTGGCTGTGAGTAAGAGAGGCAGGGTTTGGGGTTAGTTCCCCATGGTGGCAGCAGCAGTTTTAGGTACACAAATGTTAGGGAACCTTCATTTGATTCTAGGAATCCGAACAAAGTTGTCCCTCCTTACAAGGATGGTGATGACATCAACAAGTGGTTTGCTGCACTTGAGAGGGCCTGCAAAGTTTAGAGGGTCCCTCGTGTACAGTCGGCTGCTATACTATGGTTATCCTTCTCTGGAAAAGTGATACACACTTCTTATTGTCAGAGAGGATGATGCAGATAATTACCAGATTCTTAAAAATGCACTTGTGGATGGTCTGGGCTTAACCAGTGAACAATATAGACTTAAGTTCAGAGAGACCAGAAAGGAGTCGTCACAGGACTGGACACTTTGTAGAAAGTTCTGTGAAGGCCCTAGAAGGTTGGTTAAATAGCAGTAAGGTCACTGACAATGAAAGCCTATATAACTTGATTCTGAGAGAGCATATTTTGAATAATTGAGTTTCTGACTTGTTACTTCAGTATCTTGTGGACTCATATCTGACCTCTCCCCAAGAATTGGGAAAGAAGGTAGACAAATGGGTCAGAACAAGGGCGAGCAGAAAAGCTAATACAGGGGGTGACAAGGACAGCAAAAAGAAAGATGGTAAAAATCTCAGGACAAGCATGGGGATAAAAGTAAACACAAAGATCCTTCTTCAGGTCCACAACACTCCTCTGGGGGTGGGGATAAAACCTCTTCATGTTCTTCAAACTCTTCACACAATCAGAAAAAGCCTTGGTACTATGTGTGTAGAAATAAAGGCCATTGGCCAGGGGATAAGTCCTGCTCAGGTAAAGCCCATTAGCCTACCACCACTACGACATCAGACTCTAGTGCCCCTAGCAGTAGTGGTAATAGAGGTGGGACTACTGGCAATAGTCAAACTAAAGGTGTAGTTGGGTTCACTTTTGGGACCATAATAAAAACTGGGGTAGACAGTCCCAAGACAGTTTCTGTCACACCTGGTGGCATTGGCCTTGCCACATTGACTGCTTGTCCCCTTAACATGGATAAGTACAGGCAGTCAATCTTAATAAATGGTGTTGAGGCCCAGGCCCACAGGGACACAAGTGTCAGTATCACTTTGCTGACTGAAAACCTAGTGTCACCTGCACAACACCTCCATGGACAGAAGTACCAAGTTACTGATGTCAATAACTCCACTCAGTATCTCCCCTTAGCTGTAGTTCAACTTAGTTGGGGTGGAGTTACTGGCCCTAAGCAGGTGGTATTATCACCTAGCTTACCTGTAGATTGCCTCTTAGGCCTTGACCTAGAGGCCTTTGGTTGGGCTGAGGTAGAGTTTAGTACCCATGCATCCATGATGGATATCCCTGAGGAATTGCTTCCTCTCCTTTGTGGTGAAATGAAAAAGCAAAGGAGAGAAAAAAGCCTGAAATCTCAGGATCCCTCTCCACCAAAAGGTAAGAAGGATATCAAAGTATCCCTTCCCCACCCTGCCACTAAGGATACCATTCCTGAGGTGGGAGAAACCTCTCCTTGGGTGAAACCTGTACCAAAAGAGCCACCAGCTACCACAGCTGGACTCCCAGAGGTAAACGTACGTCTCTGTGGAATTACTAAACCAGATGTGCAAAACTGCACCATTTTAGTAAACATGGAGCATCCCCCCAGCCCTCCCAGAGAAAGGTTAGTGCAGCAGCCTTGCACTGCCTCTAAACACTTATGACAGCAGCCCTTTCCTAGTGTGGAGCTTATAGGACAGCAGCCCTGCCCTGCCCTGCTCCACCTCAAGAGAAAGAGCAACCCTATTCTCTCTTAAAGCCATATGGACAACGTTTTTGCCCAGCTATGGCTTTATTGAGACAGCATCCCTGTCTAGCATTTCCTGCATTTGACATAGGCCCAGTGGACCAATCCCACTGCCCAACTTTAAAACATACTAATAGGAACTCTGAGAATTTACACTCACACTGTTGGTTAGGTTAAAAATCTCCAAACAGGGTGGTTTACATCCCCACAGGTAAGTAACTGTATAGTGGAGGATAAAGGGAGTAACCACTCTATTGCAGGTCTACTCTCCACTTATCACCACTGTCCTTCGTTGGGCGGTGGGGGGGGGGGTTATTGTGTGAGAAAGTAGCCTCTTTCTAGCATGTTTACCCCCACTTTTGGCCTGTCTGTGAGTGTGCATCAGGGTGTCTTTACTGTGTCACTGGGAATCTGCTAGCCAGGACCCCGGTGCTCAAAGAAAAAACCTATATGTCAGTATGTTTTTGCCTGTCTCACTGGGATTCTGCTGGTCAGGACCCCAGTGCTCACAGTTTATGGCCTAATGTGTGTGTCTGTATAGTGCTTAACTGTGTCACTGAGGCTCTGCTAACCAGAACCTCAGTGCTTATGCTCTCTCTGCTTTTAAATTTGTTGATGTAGGCCAGTGACTTAATTTACCAATTTCAATTGGCACACTGAACCCCCTTCATAATTCCCTAGTACATGGTACCCAGGTACCCAGGGCACTGGGGTTCCAGGAGATCCATATGAGCTGCAGCATTTCTTTTGCCACCCGCTGGGAGCTCAAACAAACCCTTGCACAGGCCTGCCATTGCAGCTTGCGTGAAATAACGCACACATTATTTCACAGCCATTTTCACTGCACTTAAGTAACTTATAAGTCACCTATAGGCCTAACCTTCACTTTGCTGAAGGTTAGGTGCAAGGTTACTAAGTCTGAGCGCACCCTTGCACTAGCAAAGGTGCCCCCACATAGTTCAGGGCCATTTCCCCACACTTTGTGAGTGCGGGTCACCATTACACGTGTGCACTACATAGCAGGCAATACCTATTTGTAGCTGCACAATGGTAACCCCGAATATGGCCATGTAACATGTTTAGAATCATAGAATTGTCCCCCCATTCCAATTCTGGTATTGGGGAGCCAATTCCATGCATCCTGTAGGCTCCACCATGGACCCCCAGTACTTTGAGGCTTGCAATGTAGCTACAGCTTCTGCCACCTCACAGACAGGGTTCTGACCTCCCTGGGTCTGGGCAGCCTAGTCCCAGGAAGGCAGAACAAAGCATTTCCTCTGAGAGCAGGGTGTTACACTGTCTCCCCTTGAAAATAGGTGTTGAAAGGCTGGGGAGGGGTAGCTTCCCCCAGCCTATGGAAATGTTTTGAAGGGCACAGATGGTGCCCTCCTTGCATAAGCCAGTCTACACTGGTTCAGGGAAATCCTTGTCCCCTGCTCTGGCAGGAAACTGGACAAAGGAAAGGGGAGTGATCACTCCGCTGTCCATCACCACCCCAGGGGTGGTGCCCAGAGCTCCACCAGTGTGTCCCAGACTTCAGCCATCTTGCTTTGCAAGGTGTGGGGGCACTCTGGAGGGCTCTGAGTGGCCAGTTCCAGCAGGTGACATCAGAGACCCCTCCTGATAGGTCCATACCTGATAAGGTAGCCAATCCCCTTCGAAGGGCTATTTAGGTTCTCTCCTGTGGGTCCTCTTCAAATTCTGCGTGCGAGTTTCCTTCAGGAATCCTCTGCAATAACTAGAGCTTCCTATGACCTTGGATCAACCGCAGCCTGCTCCAAGAAATGCTGTAACTGTAAGAAAGTATCCACAAAAGATACTTTTCTTCAGCAACCTCAGCTCCAAGTCAGCAACTGCAACAGTTTCCACGGAGTGCACTCACTGAGGACTCCTGTCTTCATCCTACGCCAGAAGCACCGAAGAAATCTCCTGTGGGGTGACGGAGGCACTCCCCTGCTCCAGCAGGCACCTTCCAAGACGATGACCAAATACCCTTGGACTCCTCTCACAGTGACAAGTGTCCTCCTAAGGACACAGAGGGTGGACATCATCGACATAGACTGTCCTGAGGTCCTGCTGATGCAATTTGGAGGAGGTAAGACCTTGCCTTCCCAGAGAGCGATGGTACCCCTGTGTACCTCTTCTTCTTCACCTCCTGAGGCCTCTGTGCACTATTTGTAAAGTTCCTTTGTGCACAGCCTGGCTCAGGTCCCCAGCACTCCATCCTACGATGCTCAAATCGCTGAGTTGTTCTCCGGAGGTGTGGGACCTTCCTTTGTTGTGCTGCATCAACCGCGTTTTGAACCTCCTTTGTCCCCGTGTCCTGGGACCACCGGGGGTGCTGGCTACCATCCTGAGGGCTCTCTAAAGTGTTGAGATCCCCCTCTTCCTCCTCACACAGAGTTGAGGCCTCCAGGTCCCTCCTGAGTCCATCCAGTGCCATTTTGATGCAAAACACACTTTTGTGGTAGCCAAGGCTTGTTGGCGACTTCCAACACGAAATCACGTCTGCAACGATCTTCACGGCGTGGGACATCCTTTGCATTATGCAGGAATCTACTGGCATCTTCCTAGGGTGCATTTTTGCAGTCTTCGACTAACAGTGGACTCTTCGTTTGCACCCTCTTCTGGGTTGGCAGGGGCTCCTGTCCTTCCTGGAACTTCTTTCGACTTCTGGACTTGGTCCCCTTCCTTTGCGGGTCTTCAGGTCCAGGAATCCAGCAGTTCTTCTTTGCAGACTTGGTTGGCTGCTGCAAAATCCCCAAAACGAGGTGTAGTGGGTCCTAAGAAAACTTGCAGTACTTTACTCCTGCTTTTATGGGCTCAGGGGTGGGGTAATTTGCTTACCTTTACTGTATTCTTACTCTCCCAGCGATTCTGCACACACTACACTTGTCTAGGGGGAAATTTGTGATTCACATTCCACTTTCTTAATATATGGTTTGTATTGCCCCTAGATCTATTTTCTCCCATTGCAATCTATTGCATTTCCTATTGCTTGCATTGTTCTATGTCCAAGGGTTCGCCTTAGAGGTTGATAGTGGCAAAATTAGATAATACTTTTAGGAGGCTGGCCTGGCTTATAGTGGGTACCTTGTGGTACTTACACCACGTGCCAGGTCCAGTTATCCCTTATTAGATTAGTAGTGTTCTAGCAGCTTAGGCTGATAGAGGTAGCTATAGCAGAGCAGCTTAGGCTTAACTAGGAGACATGCAAAGCTCCTAATATACCACTTATATCTTATAGCACTATATCATAAGAATCACAATACTCAGAGTTACTAAAAAATAAACGTACTTTATTTTAGTGACAATATACCAAAAGTATCTCAGAGGATATACTCCCTTAGGAGGTAAGTAAAATACACAAAATATACACACAAACGAAAATCAGGTAAGTAAACAGTTAGAAAAGTAGTGCAAACAGTGCAGAATACAATATGATGCAACAGGACACAATAAGTCTAGGGGCTACAAAACCATATACTCCAAAAGTGGAATGCGAACCACAAATGGACCCCAGGCCTAGTGTAGTGTGTAGAGGGTCGCTGGGAGTGTAAGAAAACACTAGGGGTGTCCAAGATACCCCACCCCAAGACCCTGAAAAGTAGGAGTAAAGGTACCCTACTACCCCAGAAAGACAGTAAAGTCGAGATAGGGGATTCTGCAAAGGCAACAACTGACTGCAAAGCACTGAAGATGGATTATTGGACCTGAGGATCTGCAAAGGAAGGGGACCAAGTCCAAGAGTCATGCAAGAGCCCAGGAGGGCAGGAGCCCACTAAACCCTGGATGATGGTGCAAAAGGGCTGCCTCCGGGTGGAAGAAGCCGAAGATTCTGCAAAAACGGAAGGTGCCAGGAACTTCTCCTTTGGTCAGAAGATGTCCCACGGCGTGCTGGAAGAGGCAGAGTTGTTTCCACGCAGAAAGACCGTAAACAAGCCTTGCTAACTGCAAGAGTCACGGTTGAAGATAATGGGTGCGGCCCGGGCCCAGGAAGGACCAGGAGGTCGCCCCGTGGAGGAGGAGACAGAGGAGGCAGTCAGCAACAGAGAGAGCCCACGCAGAAGCAGGCAGTGCCCGCTGAAGCACTTAAACAGGCATTCAAGAAATCTGAGCATGGCGGTCGTCTCAACACAACAAAAGAGGGTCCCACGAAGCGGGTGGTCAACTCAGCAAGTTGAGCAATGCAGGATGGAGTGCTGGGGATCTGGGCTGTACTGTGCACGAAAGAATCCTTGCAAAAGTGCACAGAAGCCCTAGCAGCTGCAGATCACGCAGTACACAGGATTACTGTCTGGCGTGGGGAGGCAAGGACTTACCTCCACCAAATTTGGACAGAAGGACCACAGGACTGTTGGGGTCACTTGGATCCAGCTCTTGTGTTCAGGGGACCATGCTCGGCAAGATGATAGGGGACCCAGAGGACCGGTAATGCAGAAGTTTGGTGCCTGCGTTAGCAGGGGGAAGACTCCATCAACCCACAGAAGATTTCTTCTTGGCTTCCAGTGCAGGGTGAAGTCAGACATCCCTCAGAGCAGGCACCACCAGGTAACAGTCGAGAAAGCCGGCAGGATTAGGCGTTACAATGTTGCTGGTAGTCATCTTGCTACTTTGTTGCAGTTTTGCCGGCGTCCTGGAGCAGTCAGCGGTCGATCCTTGGCAGAAGTCAAAGAGGGAAATGCAGAGGAACTCTGGTGAGCTCTTGCATTCGTTATCTGGCGAGAAACCCACAGGAGAGAGCCTAAATAGCCCACATAGGAGGATTGGCTACCTAACCAGGTAAGAGCCTATCAGGAGGGGTCTCTGACGTCACCTGCTGGCACTGGCCACTCAGAGGTCTCCATTGTGCCCCAACACCTTTGCATTCAAGATGGCAGAGGTTTGGGACAGACTGAAGGAGCTCTGGGCACTACCCCTTGGGTGGTGATGGACAGGGAAGTGGTCACTCGCCTTTCCTTTGTCCAGTTTCGCACCAGAGCAGGGGCTGGGGGATCCCGGAACCAGTGTAGACTGGTTTATGCCAAGAAAGCACCATCTTTGCACTTCAAAGCATTTCCAGAGGCTGGAGGAGGCTACTCCTCCCCAGCACTTAACACCTATTTCCAAAGGGAGAGGGTGTAACACCCTCTCAGAGAAAATCCTTTGTTCTGCCTTACTGGGACTGGGCTGCCCAGACAATAGGAGGGCAGAAACCCGTCTACGGGTTGGCAGCAGCAGTAGCTACAGAGAAAACCCCAGAGAGCTAGTTTGGCAGTACCCGGGGTCCATGCTGGAGCCCCGGGGATGCATGGGATTGGCACCCCAATATCAGATTTGGCATGGGGGGACAATTCCATGATCTTGGACACGTTATATGGCCATATTCGGAGTTAACATTGTGAAGCTACATATAGGTATTGACCTATATGTAGTGCACACGTGTAATGGTGTCCCCTCACTCACAACGTCTGGGGAAATTGCCCTGAACAATGTGGGGGCACCTTGGCTAGTGCCAGGGTGACATCACACTTAGTAACTTTGCACCTAACCTTCACTAAGTGAGGGTTAGACATATAGGTGACTTATAAGTTACTTACATGCAGTGAAAAATGGCTGTGAAATAACATGAACGTTATTTCACTCAGGCTGCAGTGGCAGTCCTGTGTAAGAATTGTCTGAGCTCCCTATGGGTGGTAAAAGAAATGCTGCAGCCCATAGGGATCTCCTGGAACCCAAATACCCTGGGTACCTAGGTACCACATACTAGGGAATTATAAGGGTGTTCCAGTGTGCCAATCAGAATTGGTGAAAATGGTCACTAGCCTGCAGTGACAATTTTAAAACCAGAGAGAGCATAAACACTGAGGTTCTGGTTAGGAGAGCCTCAGTGATACAGTTAGGCACCAGACAGGGAACACATATAGGCCGCAAACTATGAGCACTGGGGTCCTGGATAGCAGGATCCCAGTGACACATATCAAACACACTGACAAATAGGGTTTCCACTATGAGTACTGGGGCCCTGGCTGGCAGGATCCCAGTGAGACAGTAAAAACACCCTGACATATACTCACAAACAGGCCAGCAGTGGGGGTAACAAGGCTGGAAAGAGGCTACCTTCCTACAATACTAATGCTCTATTTTGTGGTAGTCTGGTCGAGCAGTAGGCTTATCAGAGGGTAGTGTTAAGCATTTGTTGTACACACACAGGCAATAAATGAGGAACACACACTCAAAAACTTCCTCCAGGCCAATAGGTTTATATATAGAAAAATATATTTTCTTAGTTTATTTTAGAACCACAAGATTCAAGATTTGAGGTAAGTACATTAAATGCAAGGTACTTCACACAGGTAAGTATGAAACTTTGAATTAAAGCAGTAGTACATACAGTATAGGTTAAAATGGCAATACGCTATTTTAAAAGTGGACACTGCAAAAATCAACAGTTCCTGGGGGAGGTAAGTATGGTTAAATTTCTCAGGTAAGTGAAGCACTTACACAGTCTCCTGGGCATAGGCAGCCCACTGTTGGGGGTTCAAGGCAACCCCAAATTTACTGCACCAGCAACACAGGGCCGGTCAGGTGCAGAGGTCAAAGGAGGGCCCAAAACACATAGGCGCCGATGAAGAACCGGGGGTGCTCCAGTTCCGGTCTATTGGCAGGAAAGTGCCCGCGTCCACGAGGAGCAGACCAGGGGGATTTTGTAGAGCACTGGGGAGGGGGGAGGGGAGGGGGGGGAGCAGACAGACACGAAACACACCCTCAGCGGCACAGGATCGGCCAGGTGCAATGTGCAAAGTTGCCATCAGGTTTGCTATAGGAAGCAATGGAGGGACCCGGTGCAATGCAGGCAGGGCACACGGGGGCTTCTTGGGCCAGCCACCGACTGGGCTCGGAAGAGGGCCTCCTGCTGGTCACTCGTGCACTGGAGGTTGGTTACTCTCGGTCCTGAGGATTGCAGGTGCAGTGTTTGGTCCAGGTGTCGGGTTGCTTGTAACCAGGCAGTCGAGGTCCGGGGGCGCCTCTGGATCCTCTCTTCAGGCGTCGCTGTCGGGGGTAGAGGGGTCAACTCAGGTTACTCACGTCGTTGCAGTCACCTGGGAGTCCTCTCTGCAGTGATTGTTCTCTGGAGCTCGAGCCAGGGGGCGTCGGGTGCAGAGTGAGACGTCTCACGATTCCAACAGGAAGGGAAAGTTCTTTCAAAGTTGTTTCAAAGTTGCAAAAATGTTGCTGTTGGTGAACAACGCCGCTGTTCTCTGGAGTTTCTTGGTCCTTTGGGTTCAGGGCAGTCCTCTGAGGCTTCAGAGGTCGCTGGTCCCTGTCGGATACGTTGCTGTGCAGGTTCTTTGAGGCTGGAGACAGGCCGGTAGGGCTGGGGCCAAGTCAGTTGTCGTCTCCGTCGTCTCTGCAGGGCTTTCAGGTCATCAGTCCTCCTTCTTCGGGTAGGTTGCAGGAATCTGATTTCCTGGGTTCAGAGTCACCCCTAAATACTAAATTTAGGGGTGTGTTTAGGTCAGGAGGGCAGTAGCCAATGGCTACTGTCCTGGAGGGTGGCTACACCCTCTCTGTGCCTCCTCCTGGAGGGGAGGAGGGCACATCGCTAATCCTACTGGGGGAATCCTTCAAACTCAAGATGGAGGATTTCTAAAGGCAGGGGTCACCTCATCTCAGGACATCTTAGCGGCTGTTCTGATTGGTGAGTGACTCCTCCTTCTTTTTCTTATTATCCTCTCCTGCCTTGCTGCCAAAAGTGGGGGCAGTGGCCGGAGGGGCGGGCATCTCTACTAGCTGGGATGCCCTGGGGTGCTGTAACAAAAGGCATGAGCCTTTGAGGCTCACCGCCAGGTGTTACAGTTCCTGCAGGGGGAGGTGAGAAGCACCTCCACCTGGTACGGGCTGTTCCTCGCCACAGAGTGACAAAGGCCCTCCCCCCATGTGGCCAGAAACTTGTCTGGTTGTGGCAGGCTGGTAGAAAGTGGTCAGCATAGCACTAGGAGTTGGACTGGTATTCAGGGGGCATCTCTAAGATGCCCTCTGGGTGTATTTTACAATAAATCCCACACTGGCATCAGTGTGCATTTATTGTGCTGAGAAGTTTGGTACCAAACTTCCCAGATTTCAGTGTAGCCATTACGGAACTGTGGAGTTCGTGCTTGACAAACTCCTAGACCATATACTCTTTATATCTGCCCTGCACTTACAATGTCGAAGGTTTTGCTTAGGCACTGTAGAGGCATAGTGCTCATGCACATATGCCCTCACCTGTGGTATAGTGCACCCTGTCTTAGGGCAGTAAGTCCTGCTAGTGGGGTGACTTACCTATGCCACAGGCAGTGAGAGTTGGGCATGGCACTCTGAGGGGAGTGCCAAGTTGACTTAGTCATTTTATCCCTACCAGCACACACAAGCTGTGAGGCAGTGTGCATGTGCTGAGTGAGGGGTTCCCATGGTGGCATAAGACACGCTGCAGCCCTTAGAGACTTTCCCTAGCAACAATGCCCTTGGTACCAAGAGTACCATTTACAAGGGACTTTTCTGTGAGCCAGGGCTATGTCGATTGTGGGAACAAAGTTACAGTTTAGGGAAAGAACACTGGTGCTGAGGCCTGGTTAGCAGGGTCCCATTACACTTTCAATCATGACTGGCATCAACAAAAGGCAAAAAGTCGGGGGTACTACACCTAGTAGATGCAGAACAGATTGAACCATTACAGCGGAAGATACAGACTATTGTAGACTGGGCTCCCCCTACAACACAGACCCAGGTCAGAGCCTTTCTTGGTCTCACTGGGTATTACAGGAGGTTCATTAAGAACTATGGCTCCACATATGCCCCTCTTCATGACCTCACCTCAAAGAAGATGCTTAAAAAGGTATCGTGGAAATCCAGCTGTGAATAAGCTTTTGAGGGGCTAAAGCAGGCTATGTGTACTGCACCCGTCCTAAAAAGCCCACACTACTCAAAGAAGTTTATTGTTCAAACTGATGTTTCAGAGGTAGGGGTTGGACTGTGCTATCACAACTGAATTCAGAGGGCCAGGATCATCCTGTTGCTTTTATCAGTAGAAGGTTGACCCCTAGAGAAAAGCGTTGGTCAGCCATAGAGAGGGAGGCCTTTGCTGTGGTCTTGGCCCTGAAGAAGTTGAGACCATACTTTTTTGGGACTCACTTCATAGTTCAGACAAACCACTGTAGGAGGCTGACATGGCTTATAGTGGGTACCTGATGGTACTTAAACTTTGTATATGAGAATGTGTTCTATACCTTCTTCTCTAGCGAGAATTGGACTGTGATCATTTAATGTTTCACTCTTCCTATAAAAATGTGAAAGGGTAATTTTTGGATACTTGGTTCTGTTTTGACATAAGGAATATCTGTGAATCAACATTGGAATTTGAATATTGAGATCTGTTAGTTTCTTGGGAACTTATCTACATCTGTGCCTGGGCTGCAGGTATTTACTCCTAGTAAAGTGAATGTTGGGTGCCTGTGTCCACGTGGTGTTTGCATGTATTCTTTTAACACAAATTTGAGATTTTCCTTTTTGGGTTTATTTTTTGCACTTTTTTTTTTATTTTTCATTTTTTAGTTTTTAATCACTTTTTAATTTGAATTTTAATTCCTTTTATTTTTGGGCAATGATGTTGTCTGTTCGGGTGTAGCACTGGTGGACCATCGTACCTTAAGAGCTTAGATTAAATTTATCATATTTGTTGTATTTTTCCTGTATTAGGACGTGTATCATTGGGAAGGACAATAGAATTTATAAAATCTGCGGCATGTTATATCTTGAATTATGGAAAAAGGAACTACCCTGATGAAGGCGGCCTCATAAATCAGAGGATTACCGCCAAAACTTGCGTTGGCTTGGTTCCTACTTCGGTCTGTGTGGATGATCTATGAACTTTATGATGTCAGATCTTCTCTTTTCTTTGAAGCCACTATTAAATAAGATTAAGAATTAATTGCTATTGGAACAATAGGATGACATTATTTTGAATTGTAACACGGCTGTAACCAACAACTACTGGACCCCCTTATAAGTCCCTAGTATATGGTATCTAGGTACCTAGGGCATTGGGGTTCGAGGGGATCCCTATGGGCTGCAGCATTTCTTTTGCTACCCATAGGGAGCCCATGCAAAAGCTTCCACAAGACTGCCACTGCAGCCTGTGTGAATGGTAAATGCACCCTTTCACTGCCATTTACACTGCACCAGGTCACTTATAAGTCTTCCATATTGCAGGCCTTCCAATCCCGAAGGCTGGGTGCAGCGTACCTGTGTGTGAGGGCACCCATGCACTAGCAGAGGTGCCTCCACAAACTCCAGGACCATTTTCTCGGAGAGTGCGGGGACACCATTTTACGCGTGCACTGGATATAGGTCACCACCGATGTACAGCTTCACAACGGTAACTCCGAATATGTCCATGTTTGGTATCAAACATACTGGAATCATAACCCAAGGCTTTTGCAAGCATTGGTTGTATGATTCCATGCACTCTGGGGACTCCTTAGGGGACCCCCAGTACTGCCATTACAGTATTCTGAGGTTTTCCAGGCAGCCCCAGCTGCTGCCACCTCACAGATAGGTTCCTGCCCCCCTGTTGCTTGAGCAGCTCAATCCCAGGAAGGCAGAACAAAGGATTTCCTTTGGGAGAGGGATGTTACACCCTCTCCCTTTGGAAATAGGTGTTACAGGCATGGGGGAGTAGCCGCCCAGAGGCTCAGGAAATGCTTTGAAGGGCACACTGGTTCAGGGACCCCCAGTCCCTGCTCTGGTGCAAAACTGGGCAAAGAAAATGGTAGTGACCACTCCCCTGTCCATCAACATCCCAGGGGTGGTGTTCAGAGCTCCTCCAGGGGGTCCCTGGGTTTTGCCATCTTGGATTCCAAGGTGGCAGGGAACTTTGGGAGCATCTAAGTGGCCAGTGCCAGCAGGTGACGTCACAGCCCTCCCCTGACAGGTGCTTACCTGTGTTGCTGACCATTCCCCCTTTCAGGGCTATTTAGGGTCTCTCGCTTGGGTGGTTCTTCAGATTCGGATTGCAAGACTCCAGCAAGAATCCTCTTCATCCTTTACTTCACCTTCTTACCGAATAAACTGCATCTGGACCCTCCAGGAACTCTACAAAACTGCAACAAAGAAGGAAAGACGATTTCTGCAACACTGTACCTTCAGTTCCTTCCAGCAACTGCAACTGTTTCCCAGTCGTGCATCCTCAGAGGACAGCCAGTCTTCAGCCTCCACCAGAAGAATGAAGGAATCTCCATTGAAGTGAAGGAGTCACATCCCAGTTTCGGCAGGCACCCCCCTGCAGTGACGCCTGGTGGCTTGGGTCCCCTCTCCTGACAAAGTGCGTGGATCCAGCATCACGGGTGGTGGACTGAAATGGTCCCGACGTCCAACTTTGGTGGAGGTAAGAGCTTGTCTCCCCACATAAGACTATACCCCCATGCAATGCGTGTTTTGCAGTTGCCAAGGCTGATTGGCATCTTTCCATTAACTTCTCTGTGCACCGTGCAGCTCCAGCCCCCAGCACTCATTCCTGCAATGAACAGCCTCCTGTATGGTTTTACGACAGCATGGGATCCCTTTGTGAAGTGCTGTGTGGGCCTCCTTTTGCACCTTCTTTGTCCCCGTAATGTGGGACTCCTTTGTGTGCTGCCTGGTCTTCTGATGACTCCCTGAGTTGCTGAGAGCCCCCTCTGTCTCCCCCTCCTGGGTAGTGTCCACCAGGCCAGGTCCTTCCTGGTCCAGGGCAGCACCATTTTCCGCTGAGCGTGAGCTTTGCGTGTGCCAAGGATTCTTGGCGGAATCCAGCGATGCAAACCAGATTGCAATCCTCCATCCGGCATGGGCTATCTTCTGCAACAACCAGGAACCCGTATCTGTCTTCTTGGGTGTAATACTGATTGTTGTTCTTCACCGGTGGTTCTTCTTTTGCACCTTCATCTGGGTTAGCAGGGGCTCCTGTTCCTCGCCGGACTCTTCAGTGCTTCTTGGACTTGGTCCCCTTCTTCCACAGGTCTTCAGGTCCAGGAATCCATTGTTGGTGTCTTTCAGTCTCTTCTCGTTCTTGCATAATCTTCTTTCTCGTGTTTTTGTGTGTTCTAGGAAAGTTACTGTGATTTACTCCTGCTTTCCTGGGCTCTGGGTTGGGTTCTATTACTTACGTTTGGTGCTTTCTAATACTCCCAGCACCCTTCTACAAACTACACTTGCCTAGGTGGGAAACCGACTTTCGCATTCCAATTTCTTAGTATACGGGTTGTATTCCCCCTGGGCCCATTTCTAACTATTGTGATTTTCACTATTTGCACTGTTTTCTAACTGTTTTTACAGCTATTTCTGCATACTAGTGTTTATAATTTGTGTTTTACCTCCTAAGGGAGTATAGTCTCTAAGGTATTTTTGGCAATTATGTCACCAAAATAAAGTACCTTTATTTTTCTAACTGAGTATTTTCTTTCATGTGTGTGAGTACTGTGTGATTACAGTGGTATTGCATGAGCTTTGCATGTCTCCTAGTTAGGCCTTGGCTGCTCATCCACACTACCCCCAGAGAGCCTGGCTTGCGCACACTGTCTACATTTCACTACTAAGGGATAACTGTACCTGGTATAAGGTGTAAGTACCTTAGGTAACCTCCTACAACTCCTATTCACTGAGGCCAGAGACCCCAAACGTACTGCCACTAGGAGAGTGGTAAGGTCTCAGCAACTTAGAGAGTTTCTCCTCACTTTGGCCCAATCTTTCCCCCTAGCTGGGCATCTTGGCCAGGCAAAAACAGAGTAGGTTGGCAAAGCACTTCTACTGGCCAGGCATGTCCCAGAATGTGAAGGGGTTTTGTAGCTCCTGCGCCACCTGTCAACCCAGCGGCAAGACAGGTGGCCACCCAAAGGCCCCCTTAATTCCACTTCTAGTGGGGATTGACATTAGCAGTCCCCTTGACCCTCAAACAGCACCAGGGAACAGATTTATACTGGTTGTAGTGGATTATGCAACTAATTAACCTGAAACAATCCCTCCCTCTGAGGACTACTACTGCCAGTGTAGAAGCTAGGGCACTCATTGGTGTATTCACCAGAGTGGGCTTTCCAAAGGAGGTGGTGTCAGATAGCGGCATCAACTTCATGTCTGGCTACCTAAAACAACACATGTGAGCTGAGTGTGGTGTGAACTATAACTTCACTACCCCCTATCACGTACAAACCAATGGCCTTGTTGAGAGATTCAACAAGATCTTGAAAGATAGGATTGGTGGACTCTCTGAAAAACTCAAAAGGAGATGGAATGTCTTACTTCCATGCCTGCCTTTTGCTTACAGCTAAGTCCCTGCGGCAGACCGGTGTTTTTTGCTCCCAAACCTCATCCCCAGGTTGGAAAGAAAGAAATGAGGTATTATGTGGACTACAGGGGTCTCAAAGCTGTGACAAAAATCAATGCTCACCCCTAGGGCGGGTGAGCTAATCGACAGGTTAGGGGCAGCATAATATTGCAGTACTTTTGATCTCACATCAGGGTACTGGCAGATAGGACTGACCGCCAGACCAAAAGAAAAATCTGCATTCTCCACTCCTGATGGGAATTATCAGTTCACTGTTATGCCCTCTGGACTAAAGAATGCCCCTGCCACCTTCCAAAGGTTGGTGAACTATGCAAAATGGCGGCCGGGATGGACGCCTGATTCGAGTGCTCTGTCCCGGGCTTGCTAAAAATATCCTGTAGGGCGCCCCCAGGAACCCCATTGACACACGGGGAGATGTGGTCTGCCCGGGGCCGGCCGGAGCGTCTCGTGGGAGCTGAGCGCCGGCCGGATTGGAGCTGATGTGCCGGGGCCTGCCCGCGAGGCCAGGAGTCACAGGATGCGGCGCCTGGCCCGGCTGCGACTGGTGAGATGCAGTATTGGGCCAACGGACCTGGACGCGCCTCCTCTCGGCGGCGCTCGCACCTGCCTGGACTGGTGGACAACCGGTGAGACCGGGGAGCCGGGGGCACGGGCCTTCGCCCTCGCTCCACCGGCCGGGGCTCCCCTCTACGGACCAGAGCACGGGGGCAGCGCTCCCGCAATGAGGCAAGGCGCCCGTGAAGGGCGACGACGTGGGCCCAGGACTGGGACACCGCGCCGGACTGGATTGCGGCGGGGGAGGAGCGGGCCGGTCTGTGGCTCTCACCCCGAGGCGGGGTCTGAAATGTGCTGAGCCAGAACCTGCAGGATATCGAGGTGAGGGAGAGGCCTGCCAGGGGGAGTTCGGCTCCCGCGAGGGGGAGCTACCAGAAATTTCCCCCTCTCCCCCCTTGCTTCTTCCCCTGCCGCCCGGCGGCTTCAAAATGGTGGCACACGGCACCCGAGTGCCCATCCCCCCCGCACTGGTGGTGGCCCACTAGCGGAGCATTACACAGGGGCCCCACTGACCTCGCCCCAACGGGCTGCTGTGGGACGGTGGCGGGCCTGGCCTGAGAGCAGGGGGCCACACCTGGGACCCATTGCTTAGCCGCGAGACGGAGGAAACTGGCTGCTCTTTGTTACCCGGATCTCGGCCGGCGGCTGCAGGAGTGGACACGGAGCCCGCCTGGGGGTCAGTCACCTGCTCCCCTCTATTGACTCACTTTGCTGTGCTCCCCTTCTCCGCCTTCTGCCGTGTACCCCCCCCTTCCTGGTAGCACTGCTGCTGCCTGACTCCGTCGCTGCCCCTGGGGGGACCGGCATCCCAACTTAACGCACATGGGACTCAACTCTGCAAGGGGTGCAACACACAATCCCGGGGCGACCCAACGCTGAGATCGACGGGTGAGTTGGCGGCCACCGCACCACCCGGCGAGCACACAGCCGTACGAACTGGTCACTCAAAAGCTAAGAATAAGTTCCCTCTTGGCTCTATTAGCCAACGTCAAACCCGGAGGGTGAAAAAGCGCATGTCACACCGAGAACAAAAGGCAAAAGGCCAGACCGACGAGAGGATAACGCCGAGCCGAGCGCAGCGACACCCCCCAAGGCACTTACCAGGCAGCCACAATGGCTGGCAGGTCCAAATCATCCAAGAACCTGGACCGCAACACTCTTGGAGCAACACCCAATGACCAGCAGACAAACCCGTCCCTACAGTCACTAGAAAATACTCTCATGTCACACTCTGCACAGTTTGAGAAAGTACTACAGGCGAGCATGGATACTAAATCCTCCCTGGAAAACAGAATAGATGCAGTCTCACAAGACCTGAATCTCTTACGAGTGGACCACCGTAAATTGGGGGAAAGAGTGAAAACGGCTGAAGAAGGGCTCTCCGACCTAACCCCTATGGCTCCAGATAATCAAAAACAGATCCAGCGCCTAGATGCAGAGGTGAAAGTGCTCCGGAGGAGATCGGAGGAGACGGAGAGTAGGGCGCGTCGCAACAACGTACGCTTCCTGGGGTTTCCAGAAAATATGTGGCAACCAGACACGGAAATATCCCTGGAACAATAGCTAATCAAGGAAGTGTTATACGGAGCTCCATCCAAGTTCTTCTCCATGGAACGGGCGTACAGAGTCCCGGGCAGACCTCCGGCCCCAGGCCAACCGCCTAGACCACTGATCGCTAGATTTCTAAACTACAGGGATCGAGACGCAATTTTACAACAGTTCCGCAACAAAGGCCCATATAATTACGAGGACTCGATCATCAATGCATATCCGGACTTTACACAGGAGGTGCAGAGTCAACGTAACTCCTATGTTAAAATCAAGCAGCGTCTGCGTGAACATAATATTAAGTACGCTTTGTTGTTACCTGCGAAACTAAGAGTGGTATCGGAGGACCGCACCCACATATTCACATCTCCTGAGGACGCTTGGACATGGCTGCACGCCAGGGGCCTCGCCCGCCCCCGGGAGGATGCGGAAGGCGATGAGGAATGGCTAACCTCTGCCTCAAGAAAGCGGTCCAGGAGGCGCGCCAGGGGCCAACCTAACGACCAACAGGTAGCAGTGGTTGAACCCGGAAGCCACCGGGGGCTCCGGCGGAGGCCGAAGAGTATGCACCCCCAGTAACGAGTATCTTTTGTATAAACGTATAGTTATCTGTTGTAGTGTGCTTCGGGAATGACGTGGGGGGCATGGGGGCGGAGGAGGGAGCGGACTCAAATCCCGGGGGCGCCAAATGGTATCAGCAGACTAAGTCTGCGGAAAGATGTGAGCCCTCCAAAAGAGCCACATCTTGTAGATAAGATAACTCCACCACGGAAATCCAATCGGATACGGGGTTTTTCACACACTTATGGGTTTATTAGTTTCACACAAGTTGTTAGTAGGGTTGGGGATCTATTTGGGGTGGTTGGGGTTAGTAATCTAGTAAAAATGCACGCGCCGGATTCACTCAAAGCACAGGGAACACTGCTGCACCCCCTTAACAAATAGCTCTGCCAGAGGGGCAGTGACCAGGAGGGCCAAGCTCAAGGACAGGAACCCAAGCACAGAGACATATCTCATAAACCCTTATGGCGCCTCACAGGAGAAGTAACAAAAACCGGTATGTCATAGTAACATGGAATGTGAGAGGCCTGGGAGTGCCGAGTAAACGGTCCAGAGTGCACGCACGCTTTAGGCGACTAGGAGTACACATTGCTATTTTACAAGAGACGCATATGCTGGAAGCGGACTTGCGGGAGCTACGCGCGTGGTGGGGAGGCCAGTTGATAGGCACTACGTACTCAGCTTTCACGAGGGGTGTGTTGGTCTGGATAGCAGTTGGGGTCCCATTCCTCCTAACGGCACACAAAATAGAACAGGGAGGCACATACGTGGTAGTGGAAGGCCAGTTGGATGGTAGACAGCTAGCTGTAGTCGGTATATACGCTCCAAACAGCGGGATTGTAGGTTTCCTGGGCACTCTCACGCCAACACTATTGACAAATCCATTGGCTCCGGCCCTCTGAGGCGGTGACTTCAATAGCACACCAACTGTAACACCGGACAGATCCCATGCCCAAGCGAGTTCGATAGCAAATAGGAAAACCCCAGGTCCCTTGCAGCTATGTGCAGGCGATATGAGACTATATGACATATGGCGCTTGAGTCATCCGCAACAGAGGGAATACTCATTCTACTCAGCTCCACACAAAACCCACACTAGAATAGATATAATATGGGGCACCCAGGACATAGGAGCACTGGTCAGTGAGTCAGAATACCCAGCGAAGACACTGTCAGACCACGCACCACTGAGAGTAATACTGGACTGGGGTAGGACATGCCTGGCGATCCCTACGTGGCGACTGCAAGTGGAAGCTTTACAAGATCAGGCATTCGCCGAAACACTGAAATCCATATTAAGCCAATACTGGGAAACAAATGCCTTAACCGCAAACTCACGAGCGGTAGAGTGGGATGCCCACAAAGCAGTGGTTTGCGGGCTATGCATATCCTCCACGTGGGGAGTAAGACGCACCTTGCAGGCGGAAACCGGCAAGCCAGAAAAGGAGCTTAGAGCGGCAGAAACAGCAGTAGCGCGAGGGGAAATCCCCCACACAGTGCTAAAAGAAAGGCGCTCAAAATACAACGATGCTGACAGCAAACTTCGTTGTCACGACTATAATTATCATCTAATGCGTTTGCAAACAGAAGGGGACAGATCGGGCAGAATGCTGGAGTGGCTGCTGCGTGAGGATAGAGAGCAATCCCCTATCGGGGCCATACGCGTTGACGCACACGGCATGGCCACTACACAAGCTGAGATAAACGGAACGTTCAGAGAATATTACTCAAACTTATATACCAAACGCACCTCATGCACTTCTCCGCAACTCGAGTCCTTTCTCGTGGGCTCTCTCCTGCCGCAGTTATCTCAAACTGACAGGGAATCACTCGAAGCTCCCATGACAGTGGGAGAAATAGAATTAGCCCTAGCGCAGATGCCCAGAACAAAGCACCTGGCATAGACGGCCTCCCGTTGGAGTATTACACTACCTATTCGTCCTGCCTAAAGCCCCACCTGCTGAAGGTGTTTGAAGAAGCGTGGGCCAATGAATGCCTGCCCACATCCCAGAGAGAAGCCATGATAGTGGTGCTCCCCAAACAGGGCCGTGACCCCACAGATGTCAAATCCTACAGACCACTATCGCTCTTAAACTTAGACTGCAAAATACTGGGCAAAATACTGGCAAATAGACTAGCCCCTATCATACACACCCTAATACATGACGACCAAAACGGTTTTATACTAAACGGAACACCTTCTTGAATATCCGTAGATTACTGAGCACAATGGGAGACACCCCCTTGGATGCATACGATGAAATGATGTTATCGCTGGATATCGAAAAGGCGTTTGACATGCTGGAGTGGGCCTTCCTCCGGGCCACAATGCGACGAATAGGAATAGGCCCCAATTACACACGCTGGGTCCGGACACTGTATTCCAGCCCACAAGCCAGGGTGAAGACGGGCGCTGTGATCTCCGACAGTTTTTTGATCACTAGGGGCACGAGACAGGGCTGCCCCCTCTTCCCGCTATTGTTTGCTATAGCAATGGAACCATAAGCGGCAAGAGTACGCTCCATGGAACAAAGCTGGGGAATAGTCAGGAATGGGATCCATCATGTAATCTCGCTATATGCAGATGATGCCTTAATATATATCCGGAAAGGCAACGAGGTGGTACCCTCAGTAATGTCACTACTGGCTGAGTTTGGAGACCTATCAGGTCTAGTGGTAAACTGGGAAAAGTCGGGTGCGTTCCCGCTAGTAAGGTGGTCACCCGAAAAACAGGGGGCCGTCCCGCTGGGGCGCCTGAAATGGTGCTTTGAAACGTTCAAATACCTCGGGATAAATATATATCATAACACAGAAGATCTCAGAGACGGGAATTTGGGGAGGGCGCTGGCCTCCATAATAGGCTCGCTGCGATTTTGGAACAAGATGGCGATCGCGAACATGCTGATTTTGCCTAGGCTGTTATATTATTTCGCGGCCTTGCCGATCATTATCCCCAAAAGTTTCTTTGGTAATTTGAATACAGCGCTGCTGCAACTCATTTGGGGCGGGGGCAGAGAGCGAGTGGCTCTAACCACTATGCAACGACCAGTGGACCTGGGCGGCCTGGGAGCCCCCAACTTCGAACGCTACTACGTAGCTGCACAGCTGCAGTAGGTTCAGAATTGGATCCACAGACCGGCGCTGGCAGAGTCCGTGTGGCTGGAGTCCTGGTTAAAAGGGACCCCCCTGCTAAGGTGGCTGTCATCCAAAAGACCCAAGGGGAAGTCTGTTAACCCACTGCTGTCAGTGGCGCATGCATGCTGGGCTAAATATGTACAAGGTGGGGGCAACATTCTCCCCTACTCCCCGTACATCCCGCTGGACCACCCCCCGGGGTGGACCGGGGCCGGTACGCAATCGTCGACTGCGTGGACAGAGGCAGGCGTACAGACAGTGGGCTTTGAAGACGGCAAGCTAATGTCGTTCGAGGCCATACAGGCCCTCACCGAAGTGAACCCCGGCCAATTTCTGGCATACCACGCCATATGCCACGCCATATGCCATGCAATTAAAAAAACGTGGGGGGCAGGTGCCTCAGAACCAGATTCCTCTTATGTAATTCATCATATACTACAATATGATGCCCAAATAAAAGTAACATCAAGCCTGTACAAAATCCTTAACAAGCCCCCCGAGCCGCACATGGAGAGGGCTAGGGAGAGGTGGAACACCGTTCTCCCTGACCCGATCCCACAAGCAGAATGGCCGAAAGCTCTGTATCATGCCTGAGGAGTGTCAAGGAACCACAGATTTAGGTACACCCAGTTCAACTTCACACATCAAACATATTTGTCCCCAGCCAGGATAAAGCAAATATTCCTCGACATGCCCTAGATGTAAAGCGCCATCAGCACACTTCTACCACATGGTCTGGGAGTGCCCTAGCATACAAAAAGCATGGACGGAGGTGGTTCAAGGGATCTCTGAACTGACGGGTCTTGTATTGGCAGTGGACCCTAAGTCCTGCCTACTGGGGCTGAGGTCAAGGTCTAAAAAACAAAGACACCTGCACAAATTTGTGGACCTAGCGTGTGTGATGAATAAAAGACTGATAGCAATGCACTGGAAAGCGCCCAAAGCACCTGATCAGAATTCCTGGTACACCCTCACACTACGCTGGGCCCGCACGGAGTACCAGGTACTAAAGAAGCTGGCGCGGGAGGGTCAACAACACACAGGGTGCGTCGCCTGGGAAACATTGGTAACCAAACTTGAGGCCAAAAACGATGATAGGCCCCCATGAACCGGAATCAGCAGTAAATGGACCACCCTGGCCGCGCGTGGTTGAAGAGGTCTCCTTGATTATAGGCCCACTGAGACTAGATGTCCCACCGCTGAGCCCAGATAAGCTACCTAGCGTGCTCAACCAGTAGGAAGCAGGAGGCCATCAGTTCAGTAGCCTGAAATCAAGGCACGAGGGTGAGATATCAGAATATTAGGTTGAATGTCCTGAACTCACTTTTCTGAAGGAAAGGAACAGAACCAAACCATGTCCAAAATGGCTCAGATAAAAGGGAGCATCTGAGAAGGAGCTAGGTGTGACTTTAGCATGTTGATAGTGAATCCCATAGATGATAGGAGGTTTAGCATTGTCTGTAGGTTGTTAAGGATTGACTGGGGCAAGACTGTCTTCAACAGCCAGTTGTCCAGCTGCTGCCACGGCCACCATCCCTTCAGTGAACACTTGAGGGGCACTGATGAGACCAAAGGTGACTGACAAGACTAAGAGTGCTCCCCAATGCTCCAGATAAACCTCTCCTTGGTCTCTCTGGTACCAGGGCCCACCTGTTTAGGGAAACTTGTCACACTGGCTGAAATCTATTCTCATAATTGGGGAACCTCTTTGCGATGGGCATCTTTTTACATTTTCTGAACTAACAGATGAATACACACTCCAGCGAGGTCAATTCTTAACACAGTCATATCCAACACACTCTTCGGAACATCTGGTCAATCGTTGAGGCCATGCCGGACATGCACCCTCTTGACTTGGCCAGATATAAGATGGGTTTGGGACTTAGACCCATTATCTGGTTCTACAAAGCTTTCCTTACAGTTTCTACTATTTCATTATCTTCACTTAAGGACAAACAGAAAACTGATTCTGAAAGGGTTTTGCATGAAATGGAATGGTAGATTGCCCTTCCCTTCTATCATACAAGCAGCTCTATACAAACATACATAACCATTCAAGTAAAGCAGAAGGCTAAGCTGGTACATAGCAACACAATCAATGAGAAGCATTACCTTGGTAAATATAAAAATACAACTACATCTGGTATGAGCATTGAGGGGCAGTCAGGAATTGATGACATCATAAAGGCAATTCCGACTCTGAAAAAATATTGAATGAGAAAAAAACGATGGTGCAGGGAAATGCACTGTCAGCGAATGCAAAACAAGAACGCTCACAAGACTGGAGTGAATTGTGAAAGGATTAAGTTCCCACTCCATTGGATCGAAAACAACAAATGGAAGCACACAAGCGTGTACGGCAGACCTAAGCACCCAAATTTGGCCATGGGAATACAACCAAAGACACAGGCACTCTAGGAGGTCTGACACACTCGGAGATAAGCATATACAAGATTCGTGTGCAATGTGTAAATTGTACAGTCTAAATTGTTATAACAGGATCTCGATTTTGAAACAAGATAAGGAGGTGAGACATAGAAAATAGAAACACCATAGGTGTGGCTGGGGCACTTTGCATGACAACTTGCATAAAGCACCAGTCATCTTCAAATTCCTCCTTCTACTTTTACCTATTTATAGCACAGAAACGTAAAGGATTCCTTCTGGGGTACATGATATAAATTAACTCTAGCTTTAGAGTTTTTTGTCACACAGGAAAAGCTCAAGTATTTTAACTATACGGTACCTCATTGCTATCAGTGTACTGCTCTGAGGTAGACCTTCACTATTTGCTTAGGTCCCAATATAGGAAGCTGACTCTGTATATACTATAGCAAAATGAGGTATAGTGTGAACAGAGTCCAGGGGTTCCCCAGAGGCTTAGCAGGGGCTAAAGTAGATAATACTAATGTTCTCTTTTGTGGCAGTGTGGTCCAGCAGTTACGCTTATCAAAGGATAGTGCAAAGCATTTGTTGTACACAGACAGTCAAGAAATGAAGCATACACTCAATGATTAACTCAAGGCCAATTGTTTTTATATAGCAAAAATATATTTTGTTACTTTTTTACTAGAACAAGATGATCTTTCTTGCGGGTAAGTACAGTTGTAAATAGGTATCAAGCGTCTGTACTTTGGTTTTTGAAGGTAAGGCAGTTTACAAGCAGGTAACACTTTTCAATTTCAAAAGTTGACACAGTGCAATTTTTCACAGGAGTCAATAGAGTCCTGGGGGGAGGAAGTGTTAGCACGGTTAACAGGTAAGTACATGACTTACGATTCCAGTCTTTGGGGGTTAGGATGTCCACAGGTCAAAGTTTAGACTGATCCCAAAGGTGCACTACCAGCAACACAGGGCCGGCTGGGTGAAGAGGTCAAAGTTAGCGTTGGGTTTTCAATGGAATCCAATGAGGACTGCTGTTCCAGGACACAGGCCGGGGTGCTCTTGATTCAGGCAGCAGGGATCATTATGTTGGCCAGGAGGGGTCAACCCAGGGTGGACTCAAGGTCTGAATCGCCTGGCGACCTTCTCTGGACTTTTGGGCCATCTGGACTTGGGCCGTGGGCTTTGGGTAAAAAGTGGGCAGGGCTCGCAGATCCGGGTCGGTTCTGGAGTCCATTTGGGAGTTTTCTTCTGGACAGGGCTGATGTCCTCGGGAGTTCTTGGTTTCCTGCTGGGCAGGAAGTCCCATGGGGGTTTGTAGAGGTTGTTGGTCCTGCAGGATGCGTCGCCTTTTTGGAGCAGGAGTCTTGAAACTGCAGAGAGGCCAGTAGGGCTGGGGCTAAGTCAGATGTAATCTGTACTCTTTATTGCTGGGGTCGGCTTGACTGTCCTCCTTTCTTCTTGAGGTTGCCAGGAATCTGATGAGTAAGGTTCAGGGGGGCCCTAAATACTAGATGTAGACATTACAGAGGTCAGAGGGCTACTGTCCCTGTGGGTGTCTACACCCTTCCTGCGCCCACTCCCTTTGGGGAGAGAGGCACATTCCTATCCCTATTGGTCCCTTACCTCCAAACCAAGATGGAGGATTTTGCAAGGAGGGGGTCACTTCAGCTTTGGACACCTTAGGGGTGGTCCTAGTTGGAGTGGTCACTCTTCCTTGTTTTACCTAATATTCCCGCCGGATCTGCTGCCAAAAGTGGGGCCTGGTCTGGGGCGGTGGGCATCTCCACTAGCTGGAGTGCCCTGGGGCACTGTAGCAGAAGACCTGAGCCTTTAAAGCTCACCCCCCACCAGTGTTACAGTTCCTAAAGGGTGGAGGTGAGAAGCACCTCCACCCGGAGCAGGCTTTGTATCTGACCCCAGAGAGAAAGGCTCTCACCCCATGGGGTCAGAAGCTTGTCTGTTAGTGGCAGGCTGGCTGGCACATACTTGTCAGTCCTGCACTAAAGGATTAGGTAAAATACAGGGGTATCTCTAAGATGCCCTCTGTGTGCATTGTATAAAACATTCAACACTGGTATCAGTGTGGGTTCATTGTGCTGAGAAAGCAAACTTCCCAGACTTCAGTGAAGGTATCATGGCGCCGTGGAGTTCGCAATGACAAACTCCCAGCCCAAGTACTTAATATGGACAAACTGCACTTTCAATGTCTAAGAATGGACTTATACACAGTATGGGCATTTTGCTCATTCAGCTATGCCCTCACAAGTGGTATAATGCATCCTGCCTTAGGGCTGTAAGGCCTGCTGGAGGGGTGACTTACCTATGCCACAGGCAGTGGTTTGTGGGCATGGCACCCTGGAAAGAGTGCCATGTCGACTTTGCCTTTTTCTCCCCACCGGCACACACAATCTGCAATGGCAGTGTGCATGTGCTTGGTGAGGGGTCCCTTTAGGTGGCACAATATATGCTGCCTCCCTGGTCACACAGCCCTTGGTATCATTGGTATTTTTTTTATAAGAGACAGCTGTGTGTCAGGGGTGTGCCAATTGTGAAAACAATAGTCCATTTAGGGAAAGAACACTAGTGATGGGGCCTGATTAGCAACATCCCACGAAACACTGCAACAATATAAGGCAAAAAGTGTGTATGTTGTTGTTTGGGAGGGGGGTAACTATGCCAAAAGGCGCCCTTTCCAACACCCAAGTCAAGGAGGTTGAAACACATCAGCACAGTAAGTAAGATCAAACTAATGGATATCACCAGCATGCCAAAATAAGCCCAACAAGATTACACTTGAGGACAATGGGGTTTGACTAAACACAACTCTCTACTGGGGACAGCATAGACTTCCTGATGAAACAACTGCTTCCACAAAGAATGACTATAAGTGCCATTATATATGCTGAACACTTGTTCATTTCCAATATTGTAGTATCGTTTGGTTATTGTATGCCTGTAAGTGTTTTAATTTATTTTTGCTGCTGTGTCTATGAAGCGTAATTTATTTTAATATATATAATTATATCTTTATATGCAATGATTTATGGCTCTGTGTATATATCTATAAACTAATATGAATCTAAGACTAATTGTGGTTGGTATTGATCTCCCCCATGGGCCTGAATGGGATCAAACCCCGCTTTGTATAATGATTGACTCAGTAAAGCCATACCATGTGGCCCATCCTATACAGTCAACCTGTGCAGACAACAAAAGATCCTGCAAATTGCTCTGTAGTAGTATTACTTCTCTCCTTAAGGGAAACCAGTTCAGAGCCAAAAGCAACAAGTGATAGAGACTGTGGTAAGAATGAACAACAGTATGATGCAAGTTTTGTGGTAGTGGCATCAGCAGCACAACAAACATTTGATTTTAATGATCAATGTAACTGATTTCCACAAGATCAGAACTGTCATAGTGGGAGACATTTTTATGGAAATGACCTCAGATAAAAGAGAACACAATTATGCACTAAGTTTCTTGACATACTGATTTGAAATAGCTGTCAGTCAGAACGAGTCTATAAATTTCCAGTCTGAATGGGAAATCTTTAGCAGTGAGATGAAAACATATAAAAACCTCCAAGGACTTATGCTTTGATGAACAAGTAATTTACCTTTAGTAATGATATATCAAAGCAATGTCTCCCAAAGGTGGAGGATCTAGGAAGTGGACTTAACCATAACTCCTGCAGAACTAAGTAGATGAAATGCTCTTCCCATCGAACTTGGTTGTCAGGGTAGAAATGTTTTGTGATTATGTTCACTCACGCCCACGTTCCGGCCCAACCAATGTCAAGAACAGTCTCTCCACATGCTAATGTAGAGGTAGCATGCTTGACATCACATAGCAGATCTTTTTACACAGGACGGTTCACCTCAATATGGTTCTTTTCTGCACTGGGTTACCTTTTTTGACTCCAGGGAATCCCACAAAGAGATAATTGTCCACCGAGTGGTCCTTAGTATGACTAATGAAAAAGCTCAAAGCTTTTTTGAGGCGCAAACAGTAGTGTCTTTCCTCCTCTTTCCAGGGCTGAGGAGGACCAAAGAAGGCAGAACTGTGATGGATTGTCCAACTTAAAAAGGAGTAACGACTAATTAATGAAAAGCGACAGGTTGAAGTTATCAAATGGGGCACACATAAGGTGTGTGAGAACCATAATTATGGTCCCACATTAGAATTGCAAAGGTTTTGGGTGGGAAAGTATGAATCTGACCTTGAAGAAAACACTTCACAACAGGTGATTTAAAGAAGGATGATTGGTCAAGCAAGCATAAAAAAGCCAAAAGGGCAGACAAAAAACATTTAACAGTGTCCAAGATAGTCTTTAATGGGTTAAAGATCGGAAAAAAGTAGAACATTCAACAACTTTGTTTTTGCTGTATGGTATGATCTAAATCAGGCCAGAAATGTATCCCAGGTCTTGGCGTACAGAGAATTTGTAGATGGATGCTTGGCAGCTAGAATGGCATCCATTACATAGGGAGAAAGGTCAAAAGCAATCAATTATCACTGCTCAATTTCCACATACTGAGGTGTACGTTCCGCATACCCAGGTGCAGGACCCTGCCCTGCTGCTGCTACAGAAGATACTCCTAAAGCGGTAGCTTGATCGGAAAACAGATGCTCATGCCCAGAAGTTCTGATAACCACAGTAGCCTGGCCCAATCCAGAGCTACTGGGATGACTTGGGCCTAGTTTTTCCTGATCTTCTACAGAACTCGAGGCAGGACAGGCTGAAGCAGGAAGGCATACAGAAATCTTGAGCTCAACTCTACGCAGAATGCATCTCGAAGAGATAGCCATCTTGGGAGCTCAAGCACACAAAAGTGTTGACAAAATGTGTTCTCAGCCATAGTGAAGAGATAGAACCAAGATTCTTCATTTTGCTTGAAGATGCTTTGTGCCACCTTCAGGTGTAACTGCCGACTCCATTCTTGCAGCACTCAGGACACCACCCTTCCCTGCTTGTTGCAGTACCACAGGACAGTGAATTTGTTTGTGAGAACCCTTCAACGCCAAAGGAGTGGCCTGCAACTCCAGCAGGTTGAAGTGGTGCTGGGTCTCAACCAGAGATCAGGATCTTCTGATCTCTACCTCTTCCAGGTGACCCCCCCTCAACCCAGCAGTGATGAATCCATCGCCACTGTCAGCTCTGGGTGGATCGAGATAGGGTTCTGCTGTGGGAGCCTCTGCAAAGTAGTGAGGTATGACTTTTGCACTTTGATGGTACCACTTAACAAAAGATATTAAGTGGTTGGTATCATCTGGAGGTGGTTTACAACTGATTGCAGCCAGCCCGCCTTCAACAGCTAGTCGTACTGGTATATCCAACCTGTGAAGAAGCTGTGACCACAGCGATTGCTTTCATGAACACCAAGAGGCACTGGTGAGGCCAAAGGGGAGAACGGAAAACTCAAAATGCTCTTGGCCCACTTAGAACAGCAGTTAACCCCTCTGGGACTGCAGAATGGTGATATGAAGGTAGGCATCCTGCAGGTCCAGCGTTAGCATCCAGTATTCTGGATCCAGGGCAGGTAGAACCTGGAACAATATGAGCATCTTGAATTGGTCCATTTTCAGGAAGAAGTTGAGAGGGCAGAGATCTAATACAGGATGAAGGCCTCCATCCTTCTTTGGTATTATGGAATAATGGGAGTAAAATCCTGTCCCTATTTCCGCCGCCAGAACCCTCTCAATGGCTCGTTTGGCCAAAAGAGATTGGAATTCTTGTTGCATAAAGGAGAAATGGACCTCCAAAAGCCACTTTTATGTGGGTGGGATAAGCGGTGGGTCAGACAGGAACGGCAAGGTGTATACTTGAAGAACTATTTGGAGCACTCATTTGTCAGTTGCAATGCTCCAACACTCAAGAAGGTAATAACTATACCTGCTTCAAACAAGGTGGCCATGTGTTGCTGAGGGCAAGCTAAAGAATCTTTGAAGCTGAAGCAGGGACCAGGCAACTGCAAAGAACACTGCCCCAGAGAGCCCGGACAATGTCGGATGGATTTGCGACCACAGCCTCAAGAGAACTGTGAGACCTGTGGGGGAGGAGGTGAGACTTGAAAATTACTTTATGCGAAACCCCTTTCGAAGCCTCAATAAGGAATAAATTGACTGGACTATTGCTGCACCGACCCAGAAAGGCCGAAGAAGTGTGCTGTAACCCTGCTTTCTTTGAAGTGCTCCTGTGCTGAGCCTGCTTTATCTCCGAAGAGCTGGGTGCTGTCAAATGGCAAATCCAAATAGTGGTTTGATGTCACCCGAGAAACCAGTGGATCTCCATGCTGGTATCAACTGCCCTGCCTAAGCAGTCAGTAGTGTGCAGTTCAGAATGGATGATGTATTTTTCTGTGTCTTGGAGATTCTAAATAATCTGTGCTAGGTTAGAATGAAATTAATCGGAGACTGACAGTCTCACTGACTGAGTCCAACATTGCATGCGATTACTATTCAAGGAGATAGCTGCCATTGTCTGAACAAAGGGCCAGACTGGCTGAGGTAAACATTTGTTTCTCAATTGCCTTCATACATTTAGGAGGAGTTTTAAGGAATAGGGTGGGGTTCAACCTACTTGTAGAGGCCTGAACCACTAGGTACTCAGATGTGGGACGCTGTGTAAGGAAGGCAGGGTCACCTGAGGCAGGGCTCAGGCATCTAGCCGCTTTTCTATTTATTGTCGGGCAACAGAAAACTTTGTCCCAAATGCCCATCAGCATGTCAGTCAAAGAAGTTCTGTGAAGGTTTGCCACTGCAATTAGAAGTCTCTATCAGATATGTTTTAACCTTAATAGATGGTAGCTACAAGTCAAGAACTTTGGTCTGACACTAGATGACTGCAGTGAAAGAGTCAGTTTATTCTATTGAGGGGCCAGGAGGCACCCAACCCAGTGTCTGTAGAGGTGTCCAAGCCACTGGCCCTTTGAAGATCCATCAGAAGGCTATTGACATCGTAATAGTGGAATGCATCATCCCCGTCAACTCCAGTGTCATCACCCAGACCATACGGACTATGTTCTTGTAGCAAAGTACCCTTTTTGACATGGTTGCCCCTACTTTTTGCTCACTGGTTCTCAACTGAGGTGCACTGGGTTCCTGCTAAACAGGTTTCCAGTGCCAGTATTCTTTCCCTACAACAGGTAACAATGTGTATGCTTCTCCTCCTGTGTAAGTCCCTAGTAAGTGGTGCCCCTGGTACCTGGGGCACAGGTAAGGTAGAGGGTCCCTACGTGCTGCAGCATCTATTGTGCCACCCTCAGGAACCCCCCTTAAAATGAGCTGCACACAGCTGCCATTGCAGTCTGCATGTCCTGAAGTAAGCCAGGAGAAAACACAAAATGGCATGCCCCATGTGTCACCAGCCTGCTCTAGAGGGAAATGTTGTCACCTATCCAACAGGATGACTAGCAAATCTGCATACCAAGGCCAGGGGCTTCAAATGTTCTGCCGCCTTTGGTATGCATCCCTGACTTGCCCAGTCCTGGATGTAGCCACCCCCTGCCCTGAGGCCTATGAGTCAGCCACAATCCTATGGGGTGGGGAGGCTACTCGAATTGGACTTGGTTGGAACTGGGACTTCTGGGAAAGGGATATGCCCACTCCCCACAGGAGGTGGTCATATAGCGGGTGTAAGCACCCTAAGGATAAGTAGCCCATTGGCTACTAACTCACACTTCCCTTAATGCCCATAAATTTAGTATTTAGGTGGCCCCCCTAAACCAGCAGAACCGATTTGCTGGACTAAAGAAGAAGAAGGACTCAAACAGCCACGTAAAGCACGAAATGAGGAACAGCCACTAACTTGCCCCCAGCACTGCAACCGTGTCCCACAGCCCGAATTGAAGTAGGCCAACGGGGCCAGCATGGTTCCCAAGCCCTTGAGAGCTGAAGCTCACCTTGGGTTTGCCAACAGTGGACTTGCCAACACTGCGGCAGACTCTTTGTGAAGACCCCTTATACTACAACTGCTTCCATGACCATAACCTGACACCTCAGGACACCTCTCCGCTCGGCCATTCTGACCTGAGGAGAATAGGACCAAAGGTGTTCCCTACATCACCAAGCATCATCAGAGCTGAGCTCCCCTGTTGGTTATGATCGTTTGGCCTCCCAGTCTTTACATGCAACCTCTTTTTCCCAGGATAATTTCCAACTAAAACCAATGATGCTCCAGATGCAGAAAAGCACCTCTGCAACCATACGCCTCCTGAGATGACCTGTTGATGCTGTCTTGAACCTTACCCTGTACTTACTTTAACACCAGAAGTGTGGTCCTTGTTAGACATGGGGTCTCTAGTTGGCAGTGGTTTACACCCTGTCCAAGTAGGGACCCTCACTCTAATTAGGGTAAGGAAGTCACACAGCTAAGATAACCCCCGTTCAAGCCTGTTGGTAGCTTGGCAGGAGCAGCCAGGCTTATCCCAGAAGCAATGTGTAAAGTATTTGTATACACACACACACACGCACAGTCTAACACAATGAAAACACCACAAAAGGACTCCACACCAGTTTAGAAAAATAGCCAATATTTATGTGAATTAAACAAGACCAAAACAACAAAAAAACAACCTACACAAGTAAAGATATCACTTTTTAACAGTGGAATTGAGTCTTAATCCATAGGAATCAATGATTATATCTTTTTAGCACAAAGTACCTAGGATGCATCAAAAATAATGACGATGTGGGCCGAGGGGCGGTGAGAGGGGGTTAGGCATCAAAAAGCAAAGTAATGTGTTGGTTCCTTACTGCACAGAGAAGGTGATGTGTTGATTCTTTCATTGCAGTAGAAGAGATGCGTTGCTTCCTTACTGGCAGGGGAGGTGATATGTTGATTTCCGTTAATGCAGCCTCGGTTCCTTACTGCAGTGCAGGGTCAATGAAAAGTCGATGCCCTGGGAAGGATGCATGAAAAATCCAGGCGCACTGTGTTGATGGAGCTGTGGTAGAAAAGGTGCTGTGTCGATTCTGCAGACACGAGACAGACGCTGCGTCGATTCTCCAGCCGCAGGACAGGCGCAGCGTTCATTTTTCTGTTGTGGTGCATTGTTTCGTGGATTTTGTCCTTCAGGTCACCAGCTTACACTTCCAAGGGATCCAGGACTAGAGTTGGCACCACTTGGCAAGTCAGGACTCTCAGCACTGGCAGATGAAGTCTTTGATGTCCCGGAGATTTCTTAACAGGAGGCAAGCTCAGTTCAACCCTTGGATAACCTTTAAAAAAAAACGGATATAGAAAGCAAAGTCCAGTCCTTTCACTCCCACTCCACTTTCACAGGAGCAGCAGGCCAGCAACCGAGGACAGGAGCAGCAGGCCAGCACAAAAAAGCAACAGGCAGAGTGGCAGTCCCTTTTACAGCACCTAGCTCTGCTTCCCGGCAGAATGTCCTCAGTCCAGAACTGTTATAAAGTTCTGGTCTCAGAGGTCCAGTACTTATACGCATCTCTGACTCTGATGTAAGCAAACTTCAAATGAAAGTCCTTTTTGTGCACCAGACCCATGACATTCCTGCCCTGTCCCCAGACACACTCCAGGGGGTTGGAGACTACTTTGTACAAGGACAGGGACAGCCCTATTCAGGTGAAAGTGTAAACTCCTCCAACCCCTCTAGCCCAGGAAGACACATCAGGATATGCAGGGCACACCTCAGCTCCCTCTGTGTGACTGTTTAGAATGAATTCACTAACAGCCCAACTGTCATCCCGACCCAGACGTGTATTATACAGACAGGCAGCGGTACAGAATAGTTAAGAAAGAAAAATACCCTCTTTCTAAAAGTGGCATTTTCAAACTTACAATTTAAAAACCAACTTCACCAAAAGACATATTTTTTTAATTGTGAGTTCAGAGACCCCAAATTCAACACCTCTCTCTGCTCCCAATTAGAAATTACACTTAAAGTACAAGTTACTTACCTTCGGTAACAAAATATCTGGTAGAGACATATTCTAGCTGCAGATTCCTTACCTTAGAATTTTCCCCAGGCGTCAGACTGGATCCGGAGATTTTTCTTCGAGCAATACCTTTGCGCATCGGTAGGTGGCGTCTGTCGACTCCGTGGGCGCGGCTGGCGTCGCAGTGATGATGTCGGGAGTAGTACACAGATGCCACCTCAGGGCAGCGATGTCAGTTTCTTTTAACGACTTTCCACGCCAAAGTGCAGACCCGCTAAAAAAAACTAAGATTGGTGTGCCAGAGCTAAGGACCTGAAGGGGGAGCCCTGTCCCTAGAAATCAGTTCGCAAGCGGGGAGGATAGGTGGGTCGGTAAGGAATCTGCAACTAGAATATGTCTCTACCAGATATTTTGTCACCGAAGGTAAGTAACTTGTACATTTGATAGAGACTTCTAGTGGCAGATTCCTTACCTTAGAATAGATACCCAAGCAATGCCATTCTCGGAGGCGGGTTGCGAACCAAGATCATACTAGAAAGTCCTGGAGGACCGAACAACCAAAGTATCCACCCTGATGGACTTGACTGTCCAGGCAGAGGTCTTTAGCAAACGTGTACAGGGATGCCCACGTAGCTGCCTGGTAGATATCCTGTGCAGGAACTCAGCGTGCTAACGCAGTGTAAGAAGCCATTGCTCTGGTGGAATGAGCACGCAAGCCCTCAGGGGGTTGATTCTTGGCCAAAGCATAGCACATCTTGGTGTCCTGAGCTTCGGTGACCCCTGCCTTAGGAAATCCTCCAACTTGTTTTGGAGGACTCCCCCCAATATGATTAGGGATGTGACCCCCACCCCACAGGGAGGAGGCACAAATAGGGTGTAGCCACCCTCAACCACCGTAGTCATTGGCTACTGCCCCCTAGACCTAAACACATCCCTAAATTCACTATTTAAGGGCGACCCTGAACCCAGGATTTCAAATTCCTGCAACTTTAAACAAGAAGAAGGACTGCTGACCTGAAAGCCCCGCAGAGACGACGGAGATGACAACTGACTTGGCCCCAGCGCTACTGGCTTGTCTCCAGACTCAGAGAACCTGCACAGTGACGCATCCACTGGGACCAGCGACCACTGAGTACTCAGAGTACTGACCTGCACCTGAAGGACCAAGAAATTCCTGTGGACTGCGGCTCTGTCCAAAACTGCAACAAAGAAACCATCTTTAAAGAGACTCCAGCCTCACCCTGGAAGTGTGAGTCTCCACACTTCGCACCGGACGCCCCCGGCTCGTGTCCAGAAGAACCAACACAGCAGAGAGGAACCCCAGGCGACTCCCACGATGTGGAATCAATGGAGGGACCCGGGGGTCACTCTAGCGGTGCAGGCAGGGCACAGGGGGGCTTCTCAAACCAGCCACCGGCTGGGCTAGCCAGAGGTTTGCCTAACGTTCACTCCTGCACTGGAGTTTGGTTCCTTCTCGTCCTGGGGGCTGCGGGTGCAGTGCTTGGTCCAGGTGTCGGTTTCTTTGTTCCAGGCAGTCGCGTTAAGGTGGTGCCTCTGGATCCTTTCTGCAGGCGTTGCTCTGGAGGTCCAGGGGGGTCGTCTCACGTTACTCACGAGGTCACAGTCGCCTGCGAGTCCTCCCTGCAGTGTTGGTTCTCTGGATCTCGAGCCGGGGGCATTGAGTGCAGAGTATGAAGTCTCATGCTTCCGGCAGAAAGAGTGAAGACTTTGAAGGTTGCAAGAAAGTTGCAAACTTGTTGCTGTTTTTGCACAGTGCTGCTGTTCTCTGGAGTTTCTTGGTCCTTTGGTTCAGGGCAGTCCTCTGAGGCTTCAGAGGTCACTGGTCCCCATCGGACACATCGCTGTGCAGGTTCTTTGAGTCTGCAGACAGGCCGGAAGGGCGGAGGCCAAGTCAGTTGTCGTCTACGTCATCTCTGCAGGGCTTTCAGGTCAGTAGTCCTTCTTCTTGTTGTGGGTTGCAGGTATCTGATCTGCTGAGATCTGGGGAGCCCCTAAATACAGAATTTAGAGGTGTGTTTAGGCCTGGGAGGGCAGTAGCCAATGGCTACTGTCCTTGAGGGTGGTTACACCCTCTTTGTGCCTCCTCCCTGTGGGGAGGGGGTCACATCCCTAATCCTATTGGGGGAATCCTCCAAACTCAAGATGGAGGATTTCTAAAGGCAGGGGTCACCTCAGCTCAGGACACCTTAGGGGCTGTCCTGACTGGTGGGTTACTCCTCCTTTTTTTTCTCATGATCTCCTCCAGCCTCGCCGCCAAAACTGGGGGCAGTGGCCGGAGGGCGGGCCTCTCCACTAGCTGGGACGCCCTGGGGCATTGTAACAAAAGGGGTGAGCCTTTGAGGCTCACTGCCAGGTGTTACAGTTCCTGCAGGGGGAGGTGAGAAGCACCTCCACCCAGTACAGGCTTTGTTCCTGGCCACAGAGTAACAAAGGCACTCTCCCCATGTGGCCAGCAACATGTCTGGTGTGTGGCAGGCTGGCAGAAACTGGTCAGCCTACACTAGAAGTCGGATTGGTATTCAGGGAGCATCTCTAAGATGCCCTCTGGGTGTATGTTACAATAAATTGCACACTGGCATCAGTGTGCATTTATTGTGCTGAGAAGCTTGATACCAAACTTAAAAAAGTTTTCAGTGTAGCCATTATGGAACTGTGGAGTTCGTGTTTGACAAACTCCCAGACCATATACTCTTATGGCTACCCTGCACTTACAATGTCCAAGGTTTTTCTTAGACACAGTAGGGGCATAGTGCTCATGCACATATGCCCTCACCTATGGTATAGTGCACCCTGCCTTAGGGCTGTAAGGCTGCTAGAGGGGTAACTTACCTATGCCACAGGCAGTGTGAGGTTGGCATGGCACTCTGAGGGAAGTGCCATGTTGACTTAGTCATTTTCTCCCCACCAGCACACACAAGCAGTGAGGCAGTGTGCATGTGCTGTGTGAGGGGTCCCCAGGGTGGCATAAGACATGCTGCAGCCCTTAGAGACCTTCCCTGTCAACAGGGCCCTTGGTACCAGGGGTACCAGTTACAAGGGACTTACCTGAGTGCCAGGGTTGTGCCAATTGTGGAGACAAAGGTACAGTTTAGGGAAAGAACACTGGTGCTGGGGCCTGGTTAGCAGGGTCCCAGCACACTATCAAATCATAACTTAGCATCAGCAAAGGCAAAAGGTTACGGGGTAACCATGCCAAGGAGGCATTTCCTTACAAAGAGGATCCGAAACCGACATCGCCCGATGACAGTCCTCGCATGGCTGGAACCCGGTCTTCAGGGACATCCTTGACGCACCAAAGACGCACAGAAAAAACTCGACAAAACAGTCGAATTCGGCTAAAAAATAGCCAGGGTAGCTCTTCTCCGGATCAGCGCGTGGCGCGGAAAGAAAAGAACTGACGTCACTGCGTGAGGGCGGCGTCTATATACTACTCCCAACGTCATCATGGCGACCACGACGCTTACGACACCTGCGGAGTCGACCGACGCCACCTACTGACGCACAAGGGTATTGCTCGAAGAAAAATCTCCGGATCCAGTCTGACGCCTGGGGGAAAATTCTAAGGTAAGGAATCTGCAACTCTATCAGATCTGTGTTGCAGGATACCATTTTTGACTGGTTGGCTGATCTGTCCTATATAACATTTTTCATATGGACAGGCACTTAAATAAACAACATTTCTGGTGTTACAGTTGGAAAATGTTTTTGCACAATAATGATCCCAGTAATGATGAGTTCTTTAGAATTGTTGGTGAACTGGCAAGCAGTACACTCTCTGCACCTGTAATGGCCCTGTAAGGTGGTAAACTAATATACTGAGTAGATCACTACAAGTATTTTTTCGTGCTGCCTGTAGCAGATATTGCCGGAGGTTATTTCCTTTATTCAAAGGAAAACAAAGGGTCTGGGAGACTGAGGCCTGATAATACTTTACAATTGGATCTGACGATCTTTTAATCCTAATGGCATGTGAGCACGGGTCATGATCATGACGGATACATCATGTGATCAGACAAAAATAATTGGATCCTCATTCTGGCATCAGCAGCATCAGAGCAGATATTGACATGGCTGAAATTGGTGTGGACTGTGGTGCTGATCTCAACAATAGTTTGGGCAGACCTTGCAGTGAAGTCTAGGTACAGAGAGCACCAAGGATTGATTAGAAGAAGAAAACCCGACTGAATGCCTCCTTGGATCCATAGGGCCCGAAGGCATGCCAGAGGGAGCTAAAAGGGTGCCTAAGACCTGCAACATGCCTCCTTTAAAAGCCTCTATCTGCTGCAGCATTACTGATGGACCCAGAAACATGGGATACATCAAGAAAACTTGTGTAATTGGTTTGTCCGTAGATCCGGGCCAGGAAGCGCCTTGACAACCTTGAGATTTCTCTGAGTGAGAGGGGTGGGATTATTATGTTTCTCATGAACTTTGAGCTATCTGAGGATTTCGAATGTCAGGAGAATCTTTTGCATAAACAGTCACAGGAGTAGGTCCCACCCCTTACGTGGGAAAGGGTCTTGCATGCCTTTCTTCGGTACTCAACAATGTATAGTTTGGCTTTGTGCTCGTAGATCATTTTGGGATTCATCTGAGTAGAGTCATCACTGACTTTGGAGTTGTGCAATGACCCAAGACACCAAAGACATACCTCGTGGGACTGTCACAAAACTCTCTTTGTGAAAGTCCCTACAATCCTTAAACAATGTAGTTTTTGGTGTGGACATGCCTATGCACACTGGAAAAAGAATTTATAAAGGTAAAAGTTTGGAAGCGACCTCCGGATCCGTGTTCGAAGGTGCAGAAAGTAAGGAACTGACATTTGCATTCATGTGTGGTGTTGGTATGTGGCTCGGATGTCACTCCCAGGGCAGGTTGAAGTAGACTAAAAGGCACACAACGTCACTTGCTGTTGTGAAGGGGCAATGCTGTGAAAAGCCTCCAGATCCAGTTAGGTGCCTGGGGTTATTCAGAAGAATCTACAAATACAATAATCCATTGGAAATGCTTTTTTGTTGTCCATCATGCAATGGGTCTGTTTAACTGTGCATGATGGACATAAACAGAAAGAGGCTGGTAATAACTGTATAATAAAAAGGTCTAGTGTGCATAACCACCTCACCACAGAAAAAAAGCTCTTTATTAAAGAGTAGAATATCTCTGAATAGCCTGTCCACAAGCATAATGCATTCAATTACATATATGCAGTCGGTTTTATGTCTGGGTTCAAAGGGAGAACCTATGTTCCTGAAAGGGACGGTATAGAGTTCTGATGCCAAAGAAGCAAATATTGGTTTCTTTCCTTCAACGTCTAGAAGCTGAAAAGCACAGACTTCAGTCATCCACCTGTCAGAACCACCACAAGCATTCTCCCAACAGTGAGAATGTAAAGAGCCGCAGGTAAAGTAACATATAGCTTCTGGCAAAGGTACATTTTTGTGCTGCAGTTACAAAACAATACATATTGATATTAACAGGGTGATCAGTGCTCAAATATTACCTTAATACTTTTTTTAAATAAAAATCCTGGCATAGAGGAGTCTTTCTTCTTGTCAAGGGGTTCACTGAATATAAGAATTTGCTCAAAGAGGAAAACCCGCCTCTCTTTGCTGCGTGGTAAGTGTCCTGTATTCTTGTCTGTGACTGAGAAGGTGTCCTGCAGTATAAGTCTGCCCTGAGCTACAATCTTACCCTGAAAGAAAACAAACATGCACTGTTAACGTGTTTCAATATATCACACTTGACGTGTGTCAAACAATCAAATCAGCCCTCTACTTTAATTAAAAAAAATTCAACACAATCTAAGAACCCGGAGTGTTGCCAACCACAACCAATTGCCAACTTTTAGTGTGTCAGTAACTAGAAAGAATAAACCTTTTTCTTTTTAGTTTTGTATAATGTTTTCTAGTAGCATTCAACCAGTTTGGAGTACCTGATACTAAGAGAAAAGATGACCAGTTGACAGATATAACCACAAAAAAAACATCAGGGCATTATTCACAAAGGCATATTTAAACATGTAGATTCAGTCATGTGTAAATTAACATTTACACCTGGGAGTAACATTACTACGTTTTGTTATTCACCATTTCTGAGAGCAAAGTTTCTCCTAGGTGCAGGTTTACGTGTCTCCACTCCCTCAATTTATGATTGGAGTCAGCATAAAGAACAAGTTACTTACCTTCAGTAACGATTTATCTGGTGGAGACATTCTAGTTGCAGATTCCTTACCTTAGAATTTCCCCAGGCGTTAGACTGGATCTGGTGATTTTTCTTTGATCAGTACCTTGGAACGTCGTTAGGTGGTGTCAGTCGACTCCACGGGTGTCGTTGGGGTCGTGGTAGCTTTAATGTCGGGAGTCGTATACTGACGCCGCCTCGGCGCGGTGACGCCAATTTCTTTTCACGACTTTCCACGCCAAAGCACAGAGCCATGAAGAACACTCAAAATGGTGCACCAGAGGTAAGGCCCTGAATAGGGAATACCTGTCCCTTGAAATCAGTTCGTAAGTGGGGAGGATGGGTGGGTAGGTAAGGAATCTGCAACTAGAATATGTCTCTACAGATAAATCGTTACCGGAGCTAAGTAACTTGTTAATCTGATAGAGACTTCTAATTGCAGATTCCTTATCTTAGAATAGATACCCAAGTAATGGTGGGCTGCGAACCAAGATAAAAGTTGGCTCTGTATATACTATCTCAAAGTGAGAGATAGTGTGTACAGAGTCCAAGGGTTCCCCTTAGAGGTTGATAGTGGCAAAATTAGATAATATTAATGCTCTATTTTGTGGTAGTGTGGTCGAGCAGTAGGCTTATCAGAGAGTTGTGTTAAGCATTTGTTGTATACACATAGGCAATAAATGTGGAACACACACTCAAACACTGACTCCAGGCCAATAGTTTTTATATAGAAAAATATATTTTCTTAATTTATTTAAGAACCACAAGATGCAAGGTACTTCACACTGCATCTTCCGAGGGCAGACCAGGGGGGTTTTGTAGAGCACTGGGAGGTGGGAAGGGTGTGGGATTTGGGGGGGGGGCATAAGTAGGCACACAAAACACACCCTCAGCAGCACAGGGGCGGCCACGTGCAGTGTGCTTAGCAGGCGTTGGGTTTTCAATAGGAATCTAAGGAGGAACCATGGGTCACTCTAGCGGTACAGGCAGGGCATAGGGGGCTTCTCTGGCCAACCACGACTGAGTTAGGCAGAGGGTCACCTGATGGTCACTCCTGCACTGGAATTCGGTTCCTTCTGGTCCTGGCTAACCACGACTGGGTTAGGCAGAGGGTCACCTGATGATCACTCCTGTTCTGGAATTCGGTTCCTTCTGGTCCTGGGGGCTCCGGGTGCAGTGCTTGGTCCAGGCATCGGGTTCCTTGTTCCAGGCTGTCACGGTCAGGGGCAGCCTCTGGATCCTTTCTGCATGCGTCGCTGTGGAGGTCCAGGGGGTTCATCTCAGGTTACTCACAAGGTTGCAGTCCCCTGGGAGTCCTCCCTGCAGTGCTGGTTCTCTGGAGCTCGAGCCAGGGGCATCGGATGCAGAGTGTGAAGTCTCACGCTTCCAGCGGGAAGGAAGAGTGAGGTCTTTGAAAGTTGCAAAGTTGTTGCTGTTTTTGAACAGTGCCGCTGTTCTCAGAAGTTTCTTGGTCCTTTGGGTTCAGGGCAGTCCTCTGTGGCTTCAGAGGTCGCTGGTCCCTGTCGGATGCGTCGCTGTGCAGGTTCTTTGAGTCTGGAGACAGGCCGGTAGGGCTTGGGCCAAGTCAGTTGTTGTCTCTGTCGTCTCTGCAGGGCTTTCAGGTCAGCAGCCCTTCTTCCTGTTGTAGGTTGCAGGAATCAGATTTCCTGGGTTCGGGGTTGCCCCTAAATACTAGATTTAGGTGTGTGTTTAGGTCAGGAGGGCAGTAGCGAATGGCTACTGTCCTGGAGGGTGGCTACACCCTCTTTGTGCCTCCTCCCTGAGGGGAGGGGGGCACATCCCTAATCCTATTGGGGTAATCCTCTAATCTCAAGATGGAGGATTTCTAAAGGCAGGGTTCACCTCAGCTCAGGGCACCTTAGGGGCAGTCCTGACTGGTGGGTGACTCCTACTTGTTTTTCTAATTATCTCCCTCAACCTTGCTGCCAAAGGTAAGGGCAGTGGCCGGAGGGGCGGGCATCTCCACTAGCTGGGATGCCCAGGGCTTTTGAGGCTCTACGCCAGGTGTTACAGTTCCTGCAGGGGGAGGTGTGAAGCACCTCCACCCAGTGCAGGCTTTGTTCCCTGCCACGGAGTGACAAACGCACTCTCCCCATGTGGCCACCAACTTGTCTAGTTGTGTTAGGCTGGCAGAAACTGGTCAGCCCCACACTAGAAGTCGGGTTGGTATTCAGGGGGCATCTCTAAGATGCCCTCTGGGTGCATGTTACAATAAATTCCACACTGGCATCAGTGTGCATATATTGTGCTGAGAAGTTTGATACAAAATTCCCCAGAATACAGTTATTTGTGCTGAGACGTTTGATACAAAATTCCCCAGATTACAGTGTAGCCATTATGGAACTGTGGAGTTCGTGTTTGACAACCCTGCACTTACAATGTCTAAGGTTTTGCTTAGACACTGTAGGGGCATAGTGCTCATGCACATAAGCCCTCACCCGTGGTATAGTGCACCCTGCCTTAGGGCTGTAAGGCCTGCTAGAGAGGTGACTTACCTATGCCACAGGAAGTGTGAGGTTGGCATGGCACTCTGAGGGGAGTGCCATGTCGACTTAGTCATTTTCTCCCCATCAGGGCCCATGGTACCCGGGGTACCAGTTACAAGGGACTTACCTGAGTGCCAGGGTTGAGCCAATTGTGGAGACAAAGGTATCAGTAGGAAGTTGGTTCATTATATACTATCTCAAAGTAAGAGATAGTGTGCACAGAGTAAAAGGGTCCCCCTTAGAGGTAAGATAGTGGCAAAATTAGATAATTCTAATGCTGTATTTCGTGGTAGTGTGGTCGAGCAGCAGGCTTATCAGAGGGTAGTGTTATGCATTTGTTGTACACACACAGGCAATAAATGAGGAACACACACTCGAAGTCTTACTCCAGCCCAATAGGTTTTTATATAGAAAAATATATTTTCTTAGTTTATTTTAAGAACCACAGATTCAAGATTTGAAGTAAACACATAAAATGCAAGGTACTTCACACAGGTAAGTTAGGAACTTTGAATAAAAGCAATATCATATATAGTCTTTGTTAAAATGGCAATACGCTATTTTAAAAGTGGACACCGTGCAAAAAAATCAACAGTTCCTGGGGGAGGTAAGTAAAGCTTAGTTTGTCAGGTGAGTAAAACACTTACAAGTCTCAGTTCCTGGGCATAGGCAGCCCACCATTGGGGGTTCAAGGCAACCCCAAAGTTACCACACCAGCAGCTCAGGGCCGTTAAGGTGCAGAGGTAAAAAATGTGCCCAAAACACACAGGCGCCTATGGAGAACAGGGGTGCTCCGGTTCCAGTCTGCCAGCAGGTAAGTACCCGTGTCCTCAGGGGGCAGACCAGGGGTTTTTTGTAGAGCACTGGGGGGGGGGCACAAGTAGGCACACAAAACACACCCTCAGCAGCTCAGGGGCGGCCGGGTGCAGTGTGCAATGTAGGCATCGGGTTTCAGATAGGAATCAATGGAGGGACCCGGAGGTCACTAACGGTGCAGGCAGGGCACAGGGGAGCTTCTCAGACCAGCCACCGACTGGGCTAGGCAGAGGGTTGCCTGAGGGTCACTCCTGCACTGGAGTTCAGTTCCTTCTGGTCCTGGGGGCTGCGGGTGCAGAGCTTGGTCCAGGTGTCGGGTTCCGTGGTTCAGGCAGTCGAGGTCAGGGAGGAGCAGGAGGGTCGCCTCAGGTTACCCACGAGGTCGCACTCGCCTGGGAGTCCCCCCTGTAGTGTTGGTTCTGTGGAGCTCGAGACGGGGTGTCGGGTGCAGAGAGGGAAGTCTCACGCTTCCGGCGGGAAGAGTGAGGTCTTTAAAAGTTGCAAGAAAGGTGCAAAGTTGTTGCTGTTTTTTAACAGAGCCGCTGTTCACTGGAGTTTCTTGGTCCTTCGGGTTCAGGGCAGTCCCCTGAGGCTTCAGAGCTTGCTGGTCCCTGTTGGATGCGTCGCTGTGCAGGTTCTTTGAGTCTGGAGACAGGCGGGTAGGGCTGGGGCCAAAGTAGTTGACATCTCCGTCGTCACTGCAGGGCTTTCAGGTCAGCAGTCCTTCTTGTTATAGGTTGCAGGAATCTGATTTCCTGGGTTCTGGGGTGCCCCTAAATACTGAATTTAGGAGTGTTTAGGTCAGGAGGGCAGTAGCCAATGGCTACTGCCTGGAGGGTGGCTATACCCTCTTTGTGCCTCCTCCCTGAAGGAAGGGGGGTACATTCCTAATCCTATTGGAGGAATCCTCCAAACTTAAGATGGAGGATTTCTAAAGGCAGGGGTTACCTCAGATCAGGACACCTTAGAGGCTGTCCTGACTGGTGGGTGACTCCTCCTTTTTTTCTAATTATCTCCTCAAGCCTTGCTGCCAAAAGTGGGAGCAGTGGCCGGAGGGGCGGGCATCTCCACTAGCTGGGGTGCTGTAACAAAATGCATGAGCCTTTGAGGCTCACCGCCAGGTGTTACAGTTCTTGCAGGGGGAGGTGAGAAGCACCTCCACCCAGTGCAGGCTTTGTTCCTGGCCACAGAGTGACAAAGGCACTCTCCCCATGCATGTGGCCAGCAACATGTCTGGTGTGTGGCAGGCTGGCAGAAACTGGTCAGCCTACACTAGAAGTCGGATTGGTATTCAGGGGGCATCTCTAAGATGCCCTCTGGGTGTATGTTACAATAAATTGCACAATGGCATCAGTGTGCATTTATTGTGCTGAGAAGTTTGATACCAAACTTCCCAGTTTTCAGTGTAGCCATTATGGAACTTTGGAGTTCGTGTTTGATAAACTCCCAGACCATATACTCTTATGGCTACCCTGCACTTACAATGTCTAAGGTTTTGCTTAGACACTGTAGGGGTATAGTGCTCATGCACATATGCCCTCACCTGTGGTATAGTGCACCCTGCCTTAGGGCTGTAAGGCCTGCTAGAGAGGTGACTTACCTATGCCACAGGAAGTGTGAGGTTGGCATGGCACTCTGAGGGGAGTGCCATGTCGACTTAGTCTTTTCTCCCCATCAGGGCCCATCGTACCAGGGGTACCAGTTACAAGGGACTTACCGGGGTGCCAGGGTTGTGCCAATTGTGGAGACAAAGGTAGTTTAGGGAAAGAACACTGGTGCTGGGGCCTGGTTAGCAGGGTCACAGCACACTTTCAAATCATAACTTAGCATCAGCCAAGGCAAAAAGTTAGGGGGTAACCATGCCAAGGAGGCATTTCCTCACATATTAGAAACAATGGAGGGACCCAGGGGTCACTCTAGCAGTGGGGGCAGGGCAAAGGGGGGCTTCTCGGGCCAGCCACCGACTGGGCTAGGCACTGAGGTTCGGTTCCTTCTGATCCTGGGGCTGTGGGTGCAGTGCTTGGTCCAGGCGTCAGGTCCCTTGTTACAGGCAGCTCCAAAGATTGGCTTTGGAGAGACAGCTCCTAGCCATAGAGAGGGAAAGACAAGAGATGAGTTTAGCTCCCATCAATGGTGGCAGCAAAATAAATAGGGTCAGAGAGAATACGGTCATCCTAAAAATCACCAAAGGGATTGTAACAAAATATAAAGAAGGTGATGATATCACCAAGTGGTTCACAGCTTTTGAGAGGGCTTGTGCAACCAGAAAAGTAAACAAATCTCACTGGGGTTCTCTCTTTTGGGAAATTTTCACTGGAAAGTTTAGAGATAGACTCCTTACACTCTCTGTAAAAGATGCAGAATCCTATGACCTCATGAAGGCTACCCTAATTGAGGGCTTTGGATTCTCAACTGAGAAGTACAGGATTAGGTTCAGAGAGTCTCAAAAATCCTCGAGCCAGACCTGAGTTGATTTTGTTGACTTCTCAGTCAAAACACTAGATGGTTGGATAAATGGCAGTGGTGTAAATGATTATGATGGGCTGCATAACTTGTTTATGAAAGAACATCTTTTAAGTAATTGTTTCAATGACAAACTGCATCAGCATCCGGTAGACCTGGGTCCAATTTCTCCCCAAGAATTGGGAAAGAAGGCAGACCATTGCGTCAAGACAAAGGTGACCAAGACTTCCACAAGGGTGACCAAAAGAAACGGGTCACAAAGCCTCCCCAGGGGAAGAGTGTTGAGACATCTAAGGGAAAAAGTAGAGAGTCTTCTACAGGACCCCAAACACCTGCTCAGGAGGGTGGGTCCAAAGCATCTTCACAATCCTCATTTGGATATAAGGGTAAAAACTTTGATCCCAAAAAGGAATGGTGTCACATCTGTACTCAGCATGGACTCCGAACTGGAGACAAGGCCTGTCCGAAGAAAAGTCCCACAACTACTACTCCAGTTAGCACTGGAATAGTCAATCTCCAGGTGGGATCAACAGTGTGCCCAGAGCAAATCAGGGTTCACACTGAGGTTGGGGCGGACTTAGCCACACTTGATGCCTGACAGCCTAAATTGCAAAACTACAGGCAGCAGCTCTTAATTATTGGGACTAGAGTAGAAGCCCTGAGGGATACATGTGCCAGTGTCACTATGGTGACAGACCATAGTGACAGACAAACTGGTTTTCCCAGGACAGTACCTGGGTACACAGACATATTCAGTCACCAATGCTGACAATCAGACTAAAGTCCATCCCATGGCAATGGTAACTTTAGAATGGGGAGGGGTCACTGGCCTGAAACAGGTGGTAGTCTCTTCTGCAATTCCAGTAGAATGTCTGCTTGGAAATGATCTGGGGTCCTCTCAAAACCCATGAAGCCATGCTAGGTATCCCTGAACAGCTGTGTGTCAAGACAAGGGCACAGTGCACGGCTCATGGTGAAAAAAGTGTTGGAGTCTGGAATAATGGCCCAATCTTCCAAGAGAAAAAGAAAGAAGACGGAAACCAGCTTCAACACAGCACAAGAAACAGAACCTCTCTTCCCAGGAAGATGTTCTATCCCCTGAGGGAACTGAGTCCATGGAGCTGGGACTTACCAGGTTGAGCTCTTGGGCCCAGGGGGACCCTCAAGGGAAGGGAACAGCTGTGTAAGGGGCAAGAAACGTGCCCCTCTCTTGAAGGCCTAAGACAGCAAGCAGCTGAGCAAGAAAAAGGAAATGTCAGTGGAACTCACAGGGTCTATTGGGAAGATGGACTCCTTTACACTGAGGCAAGAGATCCCAAACCTGGTACCACTAGGAGAGTGGTAGTGCCTCAGGAGCTTAGGGAGTTCATTCTGACCTTAGCCCATGACATTCCCCTTGCTGGCCATTTGGGACAAACCAAGACATGGGAGAGGTTAGTCAACCATTTCTATTGGCCCAACATATCCCAGAAGGTAAAGGAGTTTTGCACCTCCTGTGTCACCTGTCAAGCCAGTGGCAAGACAGGTGGCCATCCAAAGGCCTATATACATCCTAGTAGTAGTGGATCATGCTACTAAGTAGCCTGAGGCAATTCCCCTTAGGTCCACTACTGCCCCAGCAGTAGCAAAGCACTCACAGGTATTTTTAACAGAGTGGGATTTCCTAAGGAGGTGGTTTCTGACAGAGGTACCAACTTCATGTCAGCTTACCTGAAGCACATGTGGAATGAGTGTGGGGTGACTTATAAATCCACCAGACCATACCATCCACAAACCAATGGTCTTGTTGAGAGATTTAACAAGACATTGAAGGGCATGATCATGGGGCTGCCTGAAAAACTAAAAAGGAGATGGGATGTCCTCTTGCCATGCCTGCTTTTCGCCTACAGAGAGGTGCCTCAGAAGGGAGTAGGGTTTTTCCCCCTTGAACTTCTGTTTGGCCATCCTGGTAGGGGACCACTAGCTCTTGTAAAAGAAGGCTGGGAGAGATCTCTCCATAGGCCTAAATAAGATGTGGTGGACTATGTACTAGCCCTACGTCCAAGAATGGCAGAGTACATGGAAAAGGCAAGAAATAAACTTGAGGCCAGCCAACAGCTCCAGAAGATGTGGTATGACCAAAAGGCTGCTATGGTTGAGTTTCAGCCAGGGCAGAAAATCTGGGTTCTGGAGCCTGTGGCTCCAAAGGCACTTTAGGCAGATGGAGTGGCCCTTACCCAGTTCTTGAGAAAAAGAGTCAGGTCATCTACCTGGTTGACCTAGGCACTAGCAGGACCCCCAAGAGGGTGATCCATGTGAACCGCCTCAAACTGTTTCAAGATAGGGCAGATGTAAACATGTTGATGGTTACAGGTGAGGACCAGGAAGTAGAGAGTGAACCTCTCCCTGATCTCCTCTCCACTGACCCTAAAGATGGCTCAGTAGATGAAGTGATCTATTCAGATACCCTCTCCAGCCAACAGCAGGCTGACTGCAGGCAAGTCCTCCAGCAGTTTGCTGAGCTCTTGTTCTACCCTGGTAAGACACACCTGTGTACCCATGATGTGGACACTGGAGAGGTATGCCTGTCAAAAATAAAATATTTAGACAGTCTGACCAAGTTAAAGAAAGGATCAAAGTGGAAGTCCACAAGATGCTGGAGTTGGGGGTGATTGAGCATGCTGACAGTCCCTGGGCTAGCCCAGTGTTCTTGGTCCTCAAACCTCACACAAAAGATGGCAAGAGAGAGATGAGGTTTTGTGTGGACTACAGAGGATCACAAAGACAGATGCTCACCCCATTCCAAGGGCAGATGAGCGCATAGATAAATTAGGTGCGGCCAAATACTTAAGTACCTTTGACTTAACAGCAAGGTACTGGCAAATAAAAATGGCACCTGGAGCAAAAGAGAAAACAGCATTCTCTACACCTGATGGGCACTACCAGTTTACTGTGATGCCCTTTGGCTTAAAGAATGCCCGTGCCACCTTCCAAAGGTTGGTGAATCAAATCCTTGCTAGCTTCGATTCCTTTAGTGCAGCTTATCTTGATGATATTGCCGTCTTTAGCTAAAACTGGCAGGATCATCTGGTCCACCTGAAGAAGGTTTCGCAGGCCCTGCAAGCAGCAGGCCTCACTATCAAGGCATCTAATTATCAGATAGGACAGGGTAATGTGGTTTACTTAGGAAACCTTGCAGGTGAAGGACAAGTTCAGCCACTCCAACCCAAGAGCCAGACGATTCTGGACTGGGTAGCTCCAAAAACCCAGACACAAGTCAGGACATTCCTTGGCTTGACTGGGTACTATAGGAGGTTTGTGAAGGGCTATGGATCAATAGTGACACCCCTCACAGAACCTACCTCCAAGAAAATGCCCAAGAAAGTGAACTAGACCGTGGACTGTCAAAAGGCCTTTGACACCCTGAAGCAAGCTATGTGTACAGCACCAGTTTTGAAAGCTCTAGATTACTCCAAGTAGTTAATTGTGCAGACAGATGTCTCTGAACATGGGATAGGAGCAGTCCTGTCCCAAACAAATGATGATGGCCTTGACCAGCCTGTTGCTTTCATTAGCAGGAGGTTACTCCCCAGTGAGCAGCGTTGGAGTGCCATTGAGAGGGAGGCCTTTGCTGTGGTCTGGTCAATGAAGAAGTTGAGGCCATACCTTTTTGGTACTCACTTCATAGTTCAAACTGACCACAGACCTCCCAGACGGCGAATGCAAATGAAAGGAGAAAATCCTAAACTGTTAAGGTGGTCCATATCCCTACAGAGAATAGACTTTGTAGTGGAACACAGACCTGGGACTGCCCATGCCAATGCTGATGGCCTTTCAAGGTTCTTCCACTTAGAAAATGAAGATTCTCTTGGGAAAGGTTAGTCTCCTCCTCTTTCGTTTGGGGGTGGGGGGGGGGTTGTGTAAAGAAATGCCTCCTTGGAATGGTTACCCTCTGACTTTTTGCCTTTTGCTGATGCCAAGTTATGATTGAAAGTGTGCTGGGACTCTGCTAACCAGGCCCCAGCACCAGTGTTCTTTCCCTAAACTGTGCCTTTGCTTCCACAATTGGCACAGCTCAGGCACTCAGATGAGTACCTTGTAGATGGTACCCCTGGTACCAAGGTGTAGGAAAGTACCATCTTGCCTGGCATGTTACCCCCATTTTTACTGTATGTATGTTTGTTTTTGCCTATGTGTCACTGGGATCCTGCTAATTAGGACCCCAGTGCTCATAAAGTATGCCCTGTATGTGTTCCCTGTGTGGTGCCTAACTGTATCACTGAGGCTCTGCTAACTAGAACATCAGTGTTTATGCTCTCTCTGCTTTTAAAATTGTCACTGCAGGCTAGTGACTACTTTTACCTACCAATTCTCATTGGCACACTGGAACACCCTTATAATTCCCTTGTATATGGTACCTAGGTACCCAGGGTATTGGGGTTCCAGGGATCCCTATGGGCTGCAGCTTTTCTTTTGCCACACATAGGGAGCTCATACAATTCTTACACAGGACTGCCACTGCAGCCTGAGTGAAATAATGTCCACGTTATTTCACAGCCATTTTACACTGCACTTAAGTAACTTATAAGTCACCTATATGTCTAACCCTCACTTGGTGAAGGTTAAGTGCAAAGTTACTTAGTGTGTGGGCACCCTGGCACTAGCCAAGGTGCCCCCACATTGTTCAGGGCAAATTCCCCAGACTTTGTGAGTGCGGGGACACAATTAAACACATGCACTACATATAGGTCAATACCTATATGTAGCATCACCATGGTAACTCTAAACATTGCCATGTAACATGTCTAGGATCGTGGAATTGTCACCCCAATACCGCTCTGGTATTGGGGGGACATTTCCATGCATCCACGGGTCTCCAGCATAGAGCCCGGGTACTGCCAAACTAACTTTCCAGGGTCTCCTCTGCAGGTACCGCTGCTGCCAACCCCTCAGACAGGTTTCTGCCCCCCTGGGGCCTGGGCAGCCTAATCCCAGGAAGGCAGAACAAAGGATTTCCTCTAAGAAAGGGTGTTACACCCTCTCCCTTTGGAAATAGGTGTGAAGGGCCTGGGAGGAGTAGCCTCTCCTGGCCTCTGGAAATGCTTTGAAGGGCACAGATGGTGCCCTCCTTGCATAAGCCAGTCTCCACCAGTTTAGGAAGCCCCCAGTCCCTGCTAAGGCGTGAAACTGGACAAAGGAAAGGGGAGTGACCACTGCCCTATCCATCACCACCCCAGGGGTGTTGTTCAGAGCTCCGCCAGTGTGTCTCAGACCTCTGCCATCTTGTTTCCAGAGGCGTGAGGGCACTCTGGAGGTCTCTGAGTGGCCAGTGCCAGCAGGTGACGTCAGAGACCCTTCCTGATAGGTGCTTACCTGACTAGTTGGCCAATCCTTCTCTGAGGGCTATTTAGGGTCTCTCCTGTGAGCATCTCACCAGATAAAGAATGCAAGAGCTCACCAGAGTTCCTCTGCACTTCCCTCTTCGACTTCTGCCAAGGATCGACCGCTGACTGCTCCAGGACGCCTGCATAACCGCAACAAAGTAGCAAGAAGACTACCAGCAACATAGCGCCTCGTCCTGCCGGTTTCTCAACTGTTTCCTGGTGGTGCATGCTCTGAGGGCTGTCTGCCTTCATCCTGCACTGGAAGCCAAGAAGAAATCTCCCGTGGGTCGATGGAATCTTCCCCCTGCTAACGCAGGCACCAAACTTCTGCATCACCGGGCCTCTGGTTCTCCTCTCATCCTGACAAGCGTGGTCCCTGGAACACAGGAGCTGCGTCCAGGGGTCTTCGACAGTCCAGTGGCCCTTCTGTCCAAATTTGGTGGAGTTAAGTCCTTGCCTCCCCACACCAGACAGTAATCCTGTGTACTGCGTGAACTGCAGCTGCTAGGGCTTCTGTGCACTTTTGCAAGACTTCCTTTGTGCATAGCCTAGCCCAGGTCCCCATCACTTCGTCCTGCATTGCCCAACTCGCTGAGTTGGACTCCAACAGCGTGGGACCCTCTTTTGTTGCTCTGAGTCGACCATCGTCCTCAGATTTTTTAAGTGCCTGTTGAGGTACTTCTGCTGGTGCTGCCTGCTTCTGCATGGGCTCTCCGTGTTGCTGAGTGCCCTCTCTGCCTCCTCCTCTAAGGGTAAACCTCCTGGTCCTTCCTGGGCCCGGGCAGCACCCAAAATCCTCAACCGCGACTCTTGCAGCTAGCAAGGCTTGTTTGTGGGCTTTCTGCGTGGAAACAACTCTGCATCCCCCAGCGCACTGTGGGACATCTTCGGACAAAAGGAGAAGTTCCTGGCACCTTCCGTTGTTGCAGAATCTTCGGCTTCTTCCACCCGGAGGCAGCCCTTTTGAACCTTCATCCGGGGTTTAGTGGGCTCCTGCCTCCCCTGGACACTTGTGTGACTCTTGGACTTGGTCCCCTTCCTTTACAGGTCCTCAGGTCCAGGAATCCGTTTTCAGTGTGGCATAGGCAAGTCACCCCTCTAGCAGGCCTCACAGCCCCAAGGCAGGGTGCACTATACCACAGGTGAGGGCATATGTGAATGAGCACTATGCCCCTACAGTGTCTAAGCAAAACCTTAGACATTGTAAGGGCAGGGTAGCCATAAGAATATATGGTCTGGGAGTTTGGCAAACACGAACTCCACAGTCCATAATGGCTACACTGAAATTTGGGAAGTTTGGTATCAAACTTCTCAGCACAATAAATGCACACTGATGCCAGTGTGGAATTTATTTTAAAATGCACCAAGAGGGCATCTTAGAGATGCCCCCTGAATACCAATCCGACTTCTAGTGTGGGGCTGACCAGTGTCTGCCAGCCTGCCACAACCAGATGAGTTGCTGGCCACATGGGGAGAGTGCCTTTGTCACTCTTTGGCCAGGAACAAAGCCTGTACTGGGTGGAGGTACTTCTCACCTCGCCCTGTAGGAGCTATAACACCTGGCGGTGAGCCTCAAAAGCCCACCCCTTTTGTTACAGCGCCACAGGGCATCCCAGCTAGTGGTGATGCCCGCCCCTCCGGCCACTGCCCCCACTTTTGGTGGGAAGGCTGGAGGAGACAATGAGGAAAACAAGGAGGAGTCACCTACCAGTCAGGATAGCCCCTAAGGTGCCCTGAGCTGAGGTAACCCCTGCCTTTAGAAATCCTCCATCTTAGTTTTGGAGGATTCCCCCAATAGGATTAGGGATGTGCCCCCCCCCCCCTCAGGGAGGGGGCACAAAGAGGGTGACTGCTGACCTGAAGGCCCCGCAGAGACGACAGAGCCGACAACTGCTTTGGCCCCAGCCCTTCCGGCCTGTCTCCTAACTCGAAAACCTGCAACAGCGACTCATCCAACAGAGACCAGCGACCTCTGAAACATCAGAGGACTGCCCTGAACCGAAGGACCAAGAAACTCCCGTGAGCAGCGGCTCTGCTCAACAAACAGCAACAATATTGCAACTTTTCTGCAACTTTCAAAGACCTCACTCTTCCCGTCGGAAGCGTGAGACTTCACACTCTGCACCCGACGCCCCCTACTCGAGATCCAGAGAACCAACACCACAGGGAGAACTCACAGGCGACTGCGACCTCATGAGTAGTCCAAGACAACCCCCCTGGACTCCCACAGCGAAGCATGCTGAGAGAATCCAGAGGCTCCCCCTGATCGCGACTGCCTGGAACAAGGGACCCGACTCCTGGACACTGCACCCGCAGCCCCTAGTACCAGAAGGAACTGAACCTCAGTGCAGGAGTGACCACCAGGCGAACCTCTGCCTAGCCCTGTTGGTGGCTGGCCCGAGAAGACCCCCAGTGCCCTGCCTCCATCGCCAGAGTGACCCCCATTAAATCCAATTCAAAACCTAACGTTTGCTTTGCACACTGCACCAAGCCGCCCCTGTGCCGCTGAGGGTGTGTTTTGTGTGCCTACTTGTGTTCCCCCTAGTGCTCTACAAAAAACCCCTGGTCTGCCCCCGAGGACGCAGGTACTTACCTGCTGGCAGACTGGAACCAGAGCACCCCTGTTCTCTATAGGCACCTATGTCTTTTGGGCACCGCTTTGACCTCTCCACCTGACCGGCCCTGAGCTGCTGGTGTGGTAATTTGGGGTTGCCTTGAAACCCCAACAGTGGGCTGCCTATGCCCAGCAACTGAGAATTGTAAGTGTCTGACTTACCTGCAGACAGTGAAAAGCAGGGTGGAGCTGTGCCTGGGAAGTGCAGGGGCCACCAGGGGCCCCGCGACTCCCCTTCCCGCCAACCTTTCCATGGCGGTCTCTACCACGGACAAGCTGGAGGGAAGGGAAGCAGCGCTGCCCTGGCGGATTATAACCTCCGGGACAACGATAGCGGGAAACCACCGGTCCCTGCGTTTCAACCGCAGCGCTACCGCCGCGGTCATAATATGGCAAATTGTACCGCCAGCCTGTTGCCGGTACAATCGCCAAAACAACCCTGGCGCTAAGGGTGTCCAAGATACCCCAACCCAAGACCCTGAAAAGTAGGAGTAAAGTGATACTACTTTCCCAGAAACACACTAAACGCGTGATAGGAGATTCTGCAATGACCACAACAGACTGCAAAGCACTGAAGACGGATTCCTGGACCTGAGGACCTGTAAAGGAAGGGGACCAAGTCCAAGAGTCACGAAAGTGTCCAGGGGGGCAGGAGCCACTAAAGCCCGGACAAAGGTGCAAAATGGCTGCCTCCGGATGAAAGAAGCTGAAGATTCTGCAACAACTAAAGATGCCAGGAACTTCTCCTTTGTGTGGAAGATGTCCCACGGAGTGCTGGCGGATGCAGCGTTGTTTCTTTGGAGAAAGACCGCAAACAAGCCTTGGTAGCTGCAAGGGTCACGGTTGAAGAAAAAGGGTGCTGCCTGGGTCCAGGAAGGGCCAGGAGGTCGCCACTTGGAAGAGGAGACAGAGGGGACCCTCAGCAACACAGAGAGCCCATGCACAAGAAGGCAGCACCCGCAGAAGTACTTGAACACGGGTTAAAGAAAACTGAGCACGTCAGTCATCTCAATACTACAAAAGAGGGTCCCACGAAGCCAGTGGTCAACTCAGCGAGTTGAGCAATGCAGGATGGAGTGCTGGGGACCTGGGCTAGGCTGTGCACAAATGATTCCTTGCAAAGGTGCATAGAAGCCCTAGCAGCTGCAGTTCAGGCAGTACACAGGATTACTGTCTGGCGAGGGGAGGCAAGGATTTACCTCCGCCAAATTTGGACAGATGGACCACTGGACTGTCGGGGTCACTTGGATCCACCACCTGTGTTCCAGGGGCCACACTTGTTTGGATGAGAGGGGTCCCAGAGTACCGGTGACGCTGAGGTTTGGTGCCTGCTGGAGCTGGGGGAAGATTCCGTCGACCCACAGGAGATTTCTTCGTGGCTTCCAGTGCAGGGTGAAGGAAGACAGCCCCCAGAGCATGCACCACCAGGAAACAGTTGAGAAAGTCGGCAGGATTAGGCGCTACAATGTCACTGGTACTCTTCTTGCTACTTTGTTGCAGTTTTGCAGGGGTCCTGGAGCAGTCAGCAGTCGATCCTTGGCAGAAGTCAAAGAGGCTGAGGAACTCTGGTGAATTCTTGCAAGTCGTTATCTGAGGAAAAGCCCACAGGAGAGACCCTAAATAGCCCTCAGTGGAGGATTGGCCACCTAGTCAGGTAAGCACATATCAGGAGGGGTCTCTGACGTCACCTGCTGGCACTGGCCACTCAGAGGCCACCATTGTGCCCTCACACCTCTGGATTCAAGATGGCAGAGGTCTGGGACACACTGGAGGAGCTCGGGCACCACCCCTGGGGTGGTGATGGACAGGGGAGTGGTCACTCCCCTTTCCTTTGTCCAGTTTCGTGCCAGAGCAGGGACTGAGGGTTCCCTGAACCGGTTTAGACTGGCTTATGCAAGAAGGGCACCATCTGTGCCCTTCAAAGCATTTCCAGGGGCTGGGGGAGGCTACTCCTCCCCAGCCCTTAACACCTATTTCCAAAGGGAGAGGGTGTAACAACCTCTCTCAGAGGAAATTCTTTGTTCTGCCTTCCTGGGACTGGGCTGCCCAGACCCCAGGAAGGCAGAACCCTGTCTGTGGGTTGGCAGCATTGGTAGCTGCAGAGAAAACCCCGGAGTGCTGGTTTGGCAGTACCCGGGGTCCATAGTAGAGCCCCGGGGATGCATGGGATTGGCACCCCAATCCCAGATTTGGCATGGGGGGACAATTCCATCATCTTAGACATGTTACATGGCCATATTCTGAGTTACAATTGTGAAGCTACATATAGGTATTGACCTATATGTAGTGCACACGTGTAATGGTGTCCCCGCACTCACAAAATCCGGGACAATTGCCCTGAACTATGTGGGGGCACCTTGGCTAGTGCCAGGGTGCCCTCACACTTAGTAACTTTGCACCTAACCATCATTAAGTGAGGGTTAGACATATAGGGGACTTATAAGTTACTTAAGTGCAGTGTAAAAGGGCTGTGAAATAACGTGTGCGTTATTTCACTCAGGCTGCAATGGCAGTCCTGTGTAATATTTGTCTGAGCTCCCTATGGGTGGCAAAAGAAATGCTGCAGCCCATAGGGATCTCCTGGAACCCCAATACCCTGGGTACCTAGGTACCATATACTAGGGAATTATAAGGGTGTTCCAGTGTGCCAATTAGAATTGGTGAAAATGGTCACTAGCCTATAGTGACAATTGTAAAGGCAGAGAGAGCATAAGCACTGAGGTTCTGGTTAGCAAAGCCTCAGTGACACAGTTAGCCACTACACAGATACACACATTCAGGCCACAAACTATGAGCACTGGGTTCCTGGCTAGCAGGATCCCAGTGAGACAGGCAAAAACAAACTTACATACAAGTGAAAAATGGGGGTAACATGCCAGGCAAGATGGTACTTTCCTACACTGTCCAACTTGCCAATTCCCATCAAAGTAGTGTTGATACATATGAGAAATACTTATTAATTTATGTACTTACCTGCAACTTGAATCTTGTCGTTCTAGAAGTAAATTAACAAAATATATTTTTGCTATACAAAAACCACTGGCGTGGATTTAAGTTAACGAGTGTGTGCTTCTCCTATTGTCTGTGTGTGTACAACAAAGGCTTTGCACTACCCTCTGTTAAGCCTAACTGCTCGGCCACATTACCACAAAAGAGAGCATTAGTATTATCTACTTTAGCATCTGTAATGCCTCTGTGAACCCCTGGACTCTGTGCAACTATATCTCAATTTTGTTATAGTATATACAGAGCCAGCTTCCTACACATGGGTCACCCGGCGCAGGGAGATGGCAGTGGACAATTGTCCTGTTCACAGGAGCACCTGTGCTGGCTTCGGACCAGGTACACACTAGGACATCTCTAAGGGTTTCATTAAAGGGGAGCAGGGGTTCAGAGGATGAAGCCCCAAGCTGAAGCACTTCTGTGAGGAGGTTAGTCCTGACTGTCACCGAAGGCAGCTCAATGTCCAGGAATTCTGCTGCACTCTTCACAGCCATTGAATATGAAGCTCTCCTCCATAGCTACGGTGGGGGGAGAGAGCATGCCAGTATCTGTTGAGGTATACAGTTCACTGGCTTCACCCAGGTCCATATGCCAGTCCATGAGGTCTTGGAGCTGGTATTCCAAAGAGCCCAGTGACCCCCTGCATTACTCACAATATCAAAACCCATAGGAATAAGGCTCAGGATCTTACATTGGGGGCAAGGACACTGTCGGCGCCAGAGTCGGCATCGTATGACGCCCATCCGGCTCTGTGTCCGAGTCGGCAGTGACGATGAGGCAGCACCATCTGGGCGCACGGATGGCATCTAGGGCATCAACATCAGGATAACTGCTGTGGAAGGTTGAGGTGGTACGACAGAAGCAAATCCAGATCCAAGATTGGGTCCATGGGTGCCCCTTTGAGCCTGAAGCAGGTGACGAGGACCTCAAAGAGGCCCATTCTGACTCCGTGGGCCCCTTCTGACTGCCCAGAAATACGGTGTATGGCCTCATAAAACTCCTTAAGTGGGACAGGGGTTGCTCTGGCTCCCAGAAACTCCAGATGGTGCTGTGCTGGCCTAAACGCAGACTCCACATTGGGAGGGCTTGAACCACGATGCTCCCATTCCATCATCTCATCGGCTGATGGACAAAGTGAAGTCAAAGAATGTTTCACTTTATTAGAATTCTTCTTATGCCTCCACTCACCGAACACCCTGAGGACTTAGAATGGGATAAAAAAGAGGGGGGGGAGCCGATCCCAAGACCTTTGTCTCGACCAAGAACGGGACTTACGTGGAGCCGAGCGCTGGGCACCATCAGCTTTAAGGACCACTCCCTCAAAGGCTTCGGATTCACAGCCCAGCACTCAGAGCACAACTTTGGGCTGTGGTCTAGCTTTAAACATCAAAGGCACACAAGGTGCAGATCTGTTACAGACAATGTCCAATGGCAGGATCCGCAGGGCTTGAACCCGGTCTTAAGCAAAGGCATTCCTTGATGCACCAGTAGTAGAAATACCCCAAAAAGCTTTGACAAAAGTTGGAAAAATGACTGAGGAGTAGCTCTTTCTTTGGATCAGTGCTAGGTGGTGCAGAAAGAAAAGAACCGGCATCAGCGTGCCGGGGTGGCACCAACAAAGGACCCACAATGTAATTTCCAGCATGAACAACGCTGACCACAGACATGCAGCCGACTGACGCCACTTCACGGCATACTGCTAAAAAAAAAATCTCCGGACTTGTAAGGTAAGGAATCTGCAGCCAGATGTCTCTATCAGATGACACATAATGAATGACCTTGTGTGGACACATGTTCGTAAATCCTTCCAGAAATCTAAATTCCACTGGAGATTTGAACAGGAAGGGTTGGTCTGCTAGACAAAGACACAATAAGGGTGAAAGATACCCCTTCACCATAGACAGGGCACAACCTTGATGAGCCAAGGACCGGGCGAACTGTCGAACATTAGGCAGGGTTGCTTTAATATGACGTGTTCCTAATTCAGTACTCAAGGAAACAAATTTGTTCCACCTCCTTGAATAGACCACCTTGGTAGAAGGGTGACATGTAGAAAAGATCACATCCACCTCTTTAAGTGGGAGCTTATACGTGCTTGGATTGCACTGCTCAATTGCTACGGATAAAAGTGCAGGTTGTGAAGATGGGTTGCACAATCTGCCCTTCCAATTGAGACAACAAATCCTCTCCTAGCAGAAGACGAAAAGAAATTGCTACTTTGAGGTGCCATAGGTCTGTGTACCAAACCCTTCCCAGTCAATCCGGGGTGATGAGAATTGTAGGAAAGTAGCACCTTTCTGACATAGTTACCCCCCACTATTTGCCTGATATCAGTTTGTTTAGACTTTAGTACACTGGGATCCTGCTAACCAGGACGCCAGTGTCAGTGCTCTCTCCCCTAAATTGAGTTGGTAATTAACTTTTACATCCCACAATTGGCATACTGGTGCACCCACGTAGGTCCCTAGTATATGGTATTTAGGTATTCAGGGCATTGATATACCGGGGTCCCCCACTGGCAGCTGCATGTATTCTGCTACCCATGGGAACCCATGCAAACTGTGACTATAGGTCTGCCATTGTAGCCTGTGTAAAATGGTGCACGCACTTTTCACCGCAGATACAACATTTACCTTATATCAAGGTCCCTGCACTCTGACCCTTTAAGTTACCTCTAGGGTAGGACCTTCAGTGTATGGGGCTGGCTTAGTTTATGGTGTACACCTATGGTGTGGCAGCCTAAACTGAGTCCAGACAACCCTTAGAAATAGTGTTTTGGTGTCTAGATAACCAAAGTTCTCTTGGGGTAGATGGAGAGAGCAGCCCAAACTTATCAAGGAGGAGTGTAAAGCGTTTACAATACCATAGTAGTTAGTCAGTGAATCTCACAAACGAAAGAACCACACGAAGTCTTACAAAAAAAGTATTTTTTAATATAACACTAGTACTATCCTAACGATGATGTATCTCCACTTGGAGATATCTACACACAAATAATACACTTAGAAACAAACAGGAAAAGCTTAGAAGTACAAGGTACTTACCTCCAGTAACGATATATCTGGTAGAGACATATTCTAGTTGCAGATTCCTAACCTTACAATTTCCCCCAAGGGTCAGACTGGATCCAAAGATTTTTCTTTGAGCAGTACCCATGTGCGCCGTTAGATAGCGTTGGTCGACTGCGGGTGTCGTTGGCGTTGATGTCGCCGTGATAATGTTGAGGTCATATATAGGCTCCACCCTGGCGTGCTGACATCAGTTTCTTTTCACGACTTTCCACGCCAGTAGTGCGGAGCCATGAAGAACACTAAGAATGGTGAACAAAAACTAGGGCCCTTAAAGTGAAGTTTGCAGTGCGGGGAGGATAGGAGGGTCGGTAAGGAATCTGCAACTAAAATAGGACTCTACCAGATATATTGTTACCGAAGGTAAGTATATTGTACATCTGATAGAGACTTCTAGTTGCAGTTTCCTTACCTTAGAATAGATACCCAAGCAATACCATCCCTGGTGATGGGCTGAGAACCAAGATCACACCAAAAAGTCCTGCAGGACTGAACGGCCAAAGCAGCCATTTCTGGGGACCTGACGGTCCAGACAGTAATGCTTGGTGAATGTATGCAAAGACGCCCAAGTTATCACCTGGCAGATATCCAGGAATGGAACTACGCGTGCTAATGCTATGGTAGCAGCAGTTGCTCTAGTTGAATGAGTGCGCAAACCCTCAGGGGGTTGCTTTTTTGCCAAAGAATAGCACATCTTGATGCAGAGGACTACTGTAGGAAAGTACCATCTTGGCTGGCATGTTATCCCCATTTTTACTTGTGTGTCAGTGTAGGAAAGTACCATCTTGCCTGGCATGTTACCCCCATTTTCACTGTATGTATGTTTGTTTTTGCCCTTGTGTCACTGATAGTGTATGCCCTGTATGTGGTACCTGTGTGGTGCCTAACTGTATCACTGAGGCTCTGCTAACCAGAACCTCAGTATTTATGCTCTCTCTGCTTTCTAAATTTGTCACTGCAGGCTAGTGACTAAATTTACAAATTCTCATTGGCACACTGGTACACCCATATAATTCCCTTGTATATGGTACTTAGGTACCCAGGGGATTGGGGCTCCAGGAGATCCCTATGGGCTGCAGCATTTCTTTTGCCACCCATAGGGAGCTCAGACAATTCTTACACAGGCCTGCCACTGCAGCCTGAGTGAAATAATTTCCACGTTATTTCACAGCCATTTATCACTGCACATAAGTAACTTATAAGTCACCTATATGTCTAACCCTCACTTAGTGAAGGTTGGGTGCCAAGTTACTTAGTGTGTGGGCCCCCTGGCACTAGCCAAGGTGCCCCCACATCGTTGAGGGCAATTTCCCCGAACTTTGTGAGTGCGGGGACACCATTACACACGTGCACTGCACATAGGTCACAACCTATGTGTAGCGTCACCATGGTAACTCCGAACATGGCCATGTAACATGTCTAAGATCATGGAATTGTCACCCCAATACCATTCTGGACAATTCCATGATCCCCCGGGTCTCTAGCACAGAACCCGGGTACTGCCAAATTGCCTTTCCGGGGTTTCTACTGCAGCTGCTGCTGCTGCTGCCAACCCCTCAGACAGGATTCTGCCCTCCTGGGGTCTGGGCAGCCCTGGCCCAGGAAGGCAGAACAAAGGATTTCCTCTGAGAGAGGGTGTTAAACCCTCTCCCTTTGGAAATAGGTGTGAAGGGCCTGGGAGGAGTAGCCTCCCCAGCCTCTGGAAATGCTTTGATGGGCACAGATGGTGCCCATCTCTGCATAAGCCAGTCTAACCGGTTCAGGGATCCCCCAGCCCTGCTCTGTCGCGAAACTGGACAAAGGAAAGGGGAGTGACCACTCCACTGACCAGTACCTCCCAGGGGAGGTGCCCAGAGCTCCTCCAGTGTATCCCAGACCTCTGGTATCTTGTATTCAGAGGTGTTGGGGGCACACTGGACTGCTCAGAGTGGCCAGTGCAAGCAGGTGATGTCAGAGACCCCCCTCTGATAGGCTCTTACCTCTCTTGGTAGTCAATCCTCCTTTCTTGGTAGCCAAACCTCCTTTTCTGGCTATTTAGGGTCTCTCATCTGGGGTATTCTTCAGATAATGAATACAAGAGCTCACCAGAGTTCCTCTGCACTTCCCTCTTCGACTTCTGCCAAGGATCGACCGCTGACTGCTCCAGGACGCCTGCAAAACTGCAACAAAGTAGCAAGACGACTACCAGCAACATTATAGCGCCTCATCCTGCCGGCTTTCTCGACTGTTTCCTGGTGGTGCATGCTCTGAGGGCTGTCTGCCTTCACCCTGCACTGGAAGCCAAGAAGAAATCTCCTGTGGGTTGACGGAACCTTCCCCCTGCTAACACAGGCACCAAATGACTGCATCACCGGTCCTCTGGGTCCCCTCTCATCCTGACGAGTGTGGTCCCTGGAACACACTAGCTAGATCCAAGTGACCCCCCCAGAGTCCCGTGATCCTTCAGTCCAAGTCTGGTGGAGGTAATTCCTTGCCTCCCCACGCTAGACTGCAAACCTGTGTACTGCGTGATTTGCAGCTGCTCCGGCTTCTGTGCACTTCTCCAAGGATTCCTTGGTGCACAGCCTAGCCTGGGTCCCCAGCACTCCGTCCTGCAGTACTCAACCCTCTGAGTTGGACTCCGACGTCGTGGGACCCTCCTTTTGTGACTCCAGTTACACCAATCTTCTAAGTCCCTGCTCCGGTACTTCTGCGGGTGCTGCCTGCTTCTGCAGGGGCTCTCTGAGTTGCTGAGCGCCCCCTCTGTATCCTCCTACAAGGGGCGACAACCTGGTCCTTCCTGGTCCCCAGCATCACCCAAAAACCTCTACTGTGACCCTTGCAGCTAGCAAGGCTTGTTTGCGGTATTTCTGCGTGGAAACACTTCTGCAACATCCAGCACGCTGTGGGACATCTTCCATCCAAAGGAGAAGTTCCTAGCCCTTTTCGTTGTTGAAGAATCTTCGGCTTCTTCCACCCGGCGGCAGCCCTTTTTCACCTTCATCCGGGGTTTCCTGGGCTCCTGACCCCTGGACACTATCGCGACTCTTGGACTTGGTCTCCTTGCCTTGCAGGTCTTCACGTCCAGGAATCCATCTTCAGTGTTTTGCTGGTGCTTGTGGTTCTTGCAGAATCCCCCTATCACAACTATTGTGTCTTTCTGGGGTAGTAGGGTAACTTTACTCCTGCTTTCTAGGGTCTTGGGGTGGGGTATTTTGGACACCCTTACTGTTTTCTCCCAGTCCCAGCGACCCTCTACAATCTCCCATAGGTCTGGGGTCCATTCGTGATTCGCACTCCACTCCTGGAGTATATGGTTTGTGTTCCCCCTAGACCTATGTTTACCTATTGCATCCTATTGTGATTCTACATTGTTTGCAGTACTTTTCTTTCTGTTACTTACCTGTTTTAGGTTTGTGTACAAATAACTTGTGTATATTACTTACCTTCTAACTGAGGGTACTCACAGATACTTATGCATATTGTCATAAAAATAAAGTACCTTTATTTTTAATAACTCTTGAGTATTGTGTTTTCTTATGATATTGTGCTATATGATTTAAGTGGTATAGTAGGAGCTTTGCATGTCTCCTAGTTCAGCCTAAGCTGCTTTGCCATAGCTACCTTCTATCAGCCTAAGCTGCTAGAAACACCTCCAATCTACTATTAGGGGATAACTGGACCTGGCACAGAGTGTAAGTACCACAAGGTACCCACTACAAGCCAGGGCAGCCTCCATCAGTCAGTCTGTTTTTGCCTGTCTCACTGGGTTCCTGCTAGCCAGGGTCCCAGTGCTCATAGTTTGTGGCCTAAATGAGTTCCCTGTGTGGTGCCTAACTGTGTCACTGAGGCTCTGCTAACTAGAACCTCAGTGCTCATGCTCTCTCTGTCTTTAAAATTGTCACTGCAGGCTAGTGACCATTTTCACCAATTCTGATTGGCACACTGGAACACCCATATAAATCCCTAGTATATGGTACCTAGGTACCCAGGGTATTGGGGTTCCAGGAGATCCCTCTGGGCTGCAGCATTTCTTTTGCCACCCATTGGGAGCTCAGACAATTCTTACACAGGACTGCCACTGCAGCCTGAGTGAAATAACGTTGTTGCAGTACGTTGTAACGTCTTTATTTCACAGCCATTTTACACTGCACTTAAGTAACTTATAAGTCACCTACATGTCTAACCTTCACTTGGTGAAAGCTAGGTGCAAAGTTACTAAGTGTGAGGGCACCCTGGCACTAGCCAAGGTGCTCCCACATTGTTCAGGGCAATTTCCCCGGACTTTGTGAGTGCGGGGACACCATTACACGCATGCACTACATGTAGGTCAATACCTATATGTAGCTTCACAATGGTATCTCCGAATATGGCCATTTAACATGACTAAGATCATGGAATTGTCAACCCATGCCAAATCTGGTATTGGGGTGCCAATACCATGCATCCCTCGGGGCTCCAGCATGGACCCTGGGTACTGCCAAACTAGCTCTATGGGGATTTCACTGCCGCTACCACTGCTGCAAACCCTCAGACAGGTTTCTGCCCTCCTGGGGTCTGGGCAGACCAGTCCCAGGAAGCAGTACAAAGGATTCCCTGTGAGAGAGGGTGTTACACCCTCTCCCTTTGAAAATAGGTGTTAAGGGCTGGAGAGGAGTAGCCTCTCCCAGCCTCTGGAAATACTTTGAAGGGCACAGATGGTGCCCTCCTTGCATAAGCCAGTCTACACCGGTTCAGGGATCCCCCAGCCCCTGCTCTGGTGCGAAACTGGACAAAGGAAAGGGGAGTGACCACTCCCCTGTCCATCACCACCCCAGGGGTGGTACCCAGAGCTCCTCCAGTGAGTCCCAGAACTCTGCCATCTTGAATGCAGAGGTGTGAGGGCACAATGGAGGCCTTTGAGTGGCCAGTGCCAGCAGGTGACGTCAGAGACCCCTCCTGATAGGTGCTTACCTGGTTAGGTGGCCAATCCTCCTCTGAAGGCTATTTAGGGACTCTCCTGTAGGTTTCACGTCAGTTAACAAATGCAAGAGCTCACCCGAGTTCCTCTGCATCTCCCTCTTCAACTTCTGCCAAGGATCGACCGCTGACTGCTCCAGGACGCCTGCAAAACCGCAACAAAGTAGCAAGACGACTACCAGCAACATTGTAGCGCCTAATCCTGCTGGCTTTCTCGACTGTTTCCTGGTGGTGCATGCTCTGAGGGTTGTCTGCCTTCAGCCTGCACTGGAAACCAAGAAGAAATCTCCAGTGGGTCGACAGAATCTCCCCCCTGCTAACGCAGGCACCAAACTTCTGCTTCACACTATAGTGACATATTTGGTAAGTAGATAGAGCATAAGAACTGGAGTTCTGGTTAGCAGAACTTCAGTGACACAGTTAAGCATACTGACAACACACACATAGGCCACAAACTATGATCACTGGGGACCTGGCTACCAGGATCCCAGTAAGACAGGCAAAACATATTGACAAACAGGTAGAATTTGGGGATAACATGCCAAGAAAGATGGTACTTTCCTACCAGTGGGACCTGAAGTTCCAGTGGGCGCAGGATCAGGGGAATCTCTCTGACATGGTTCAGATCTCAGAGGGAACTGCGAAAGACCTCCCGTGATGGTTGTCAAGTCCAGATTGGGTAAACAGCAGATTCCTCTCCCATCACCAACCAGATCTCACAGTAGTGACAGATATGTAACTCCTGGGATGAGGCTGCCACACAGGAGAGGCGAAGATCAGAGGCCTCTGGTCTCTGGCGGAGCCTGGGCTCCAGATCAACCTTTTGTAGCTCTGGGCGACGCGACTTGAATTGAAAGCATTCCTTCCCTCTCTCAAAGGGAAAGTGGGGCCGGTGTTCACCGACTGTAGGAGGCTGGCCTAGCTTATAGTGGGCACCTGATGGTACTTACACCTTGTGCCAGGTCCAGTTATCCCTTATTAGTAGATTAGTAGTGTTCTAGCAGCTTAGGCTGATAAGATGCAGCTATAGCAGAGCAGCTTAGGCTGAACTAGGAGACATGCAAAGCTCCTACTATACCACTTATATCATGTAGCACTATGTCATAAGAATCACAATACTCAGAGTTACTAAAAATAAAGGTACTTTATTTTAGTGACAATATGCCAGAAGTATCTCAGAGGATATACTCCCTTAGGAGGTAAGTAAAAATAAACAAAATATATACACAAACTAAAATCAGGTAAGTAAACAGTTAGAAAAGTAGTGCAAACACTGTAGAATACAATAGGATGCAATAGGACACAATAGGCCTAGGGGCAACACAAACCACATACTCCAAAAGAGGAATGCGAACCACGAATGGACCCCAGGTCTAGTGTAGTGTGTAGAGAATCGCTTGGAGTGTAAGAAAACACTAAGGGTGTCCAAGATACCCCACCCCAAGACCCTGAAAAGTAGGAGTAAAGTTACCCTATTACCCTAGATAGACAGTAAAGTCGAGACAGGGGATTCTGCAAAGACAACAACTGACTGCAAATCACTAAAGACGGATTCCTGGATCTGAGGACCTCTAAGGAAGGGGACCAAGTCCAAGACTCATGCAAGTGTCCGGGGGGAGGGGGAGCAGGAGCCCACTAAACCCCGGATGAAGGTGCAAAAGGGCTGCCTCCGACTGGAAGACACCAAAGATTCTGCTACAATGGAAGGTGCCAGGAACTTCTCCTTTGGTCAGAAGATGTCCCATGGCGTGCTGGAGGATGCAAAGTTGTTTCCACGCAGAAAGACCACAAACAAGCCTTGCTAGCTGCAAGAGTCACTGTTGAAGATAATGGGTGCTGCCCGGGCCCAGGAAGGACCAGGTGGTCGCCCCTTGGAGGAGGACACAGAGGGGGTGCTAAGCAACAGAGAGAGCCCACTCAGAAGCAGGAAGCACCCGCAGAAACACTTGAGCAGGCGTTCAAGAAATCTGAGCACGGCGGTCGTCTCAACACAACAAAAGAGGGTCCCACGAAGCCAGTGGTCAACTCAGTGAGTTGATCAATGCAGGACGGAGTGCTGGGGACCTGGACTGTGCTGTGCACGAAGGAATCCTTGCAAAAGTGCACACAAGCCCTTGCAGCTGCAGATCACGCAGTACACAGCATTACTGTCTGGCGTGGGGAGGCAAGGACTTACCTCCACCAAATTTGGACAGAAGGACCACTGGACTGTTGGGGTCACTTGGATCCAGCTCCTGTGTTCCAGGGACCACGCTCGTCGAGATGAGAGGGGTCCCAGAGGAACGGTGATGCAGAAGTTTGGTGCATGCATTAGCATGGGGAAGATTGCGTCGACCCACAGGAGATTTCTTCTTGGCTTCCAGTGCAGGGTGAAGACAGACAGCCCTCAGAGTGCGCACCACCAGGAAGCAGTCGAGAAAGCCAGCAGGATTAGGCACTACAATGTTGCTGGTAGTCGTCTTGCTACTTTGTTGCGGTTTTGCAGGCGTCCTGGAGCAGTCAGCGGTCGATCCTTGGCAGAAGTTGAAGAGAGAGATGCAGAGGAACTCTGGTTAGCTCTTGCATTCGTTATCTGAAGAGAAACCCACAGGAAAGACCCTAAATAGCCCTCATAGGAGGATTGGCCACCTAACCAGGTAAGCACCTATAAGGAGGGGTCTATGACGTCACCTGCTGGCACTGGCCACTCAGAGGCCTCCACTGTGCCCTCACACCTCTGCATTTAAGATGGCAGAGTTCTGGGACACACTGGAGGAGCTCTGGGCAGCACCCCTGGTGTGGTGATGGACAGGGGAGTGGTCACTCCCCTTTCCTTTGTCCAGTTTCGCGTCAGAGCAGGGGCTGGGGGATCCCTGAACCGGTGTAGACTGGCTTATGCAAGGAGGGCACCATCTGTACCCTTCAAAGCATTTCCAGAGGCTGGGGGAGGCTACTCCTCCCCAGTCCTTAACACCTATTTCCAAAGGGAGAGGGTGTAACACCCTCTCTCAGAGGAAATCCTTTGTTCTGCCTTTCTGGGACTAGGCTGCCCATACCCCAGGAGGGCAGAAACCTGTCTGAGGGTTGGCAGCAGCTGTAGCTGCAGAGAAAACCCCAGAGAGCTAGTTTGGCAGTACCTAGGATCCATGCTGGAGCCCCAGGAATGCATGGGATTGGCACCCCAATACCAGATTTGGCATGGGGGGACAATTCCATGATCTTAGACATGTTACATGGCCATATTCGGAGTTACCATTGTGAAGCTACATATGGGTATTGACCTATTTGTAGTGCACGCGTGTAATGGTGTCCCCGCACTCACAAAGTCCAGGGAAATTGCCCTGAACAATGTGGGGGCTCCTTGGCTGGTGCGAGGGTGCCCTCACACTTAGTAACTTTGCACGTAACCTTCACTAAGTGAAGATTAGACATATAGGTGACTTATAATTTACTTAAGTGCAGTGTAAAATGGCTGTGAAATAACGTGGACGTTATTTCACTCAGGCTGCAGTGGCAGTCCTGTGTAATATTGGTCTGAGCTCCCTCTGGGTGGCAAAAGAAATGCTGCAGCCCATAGGGATCTCCTGGAACCCCAATACCTTGGGTACCTAGGTACCATATACTAGGGAATTATAAGGGTGTTCCAGTGTGCCAATCAGAATTGGTGAAAATAGTCACTAGCCTGCAGTGACAATTTTAAAAGCAGAAAGAGCATAAACACTGAGGTTCTGGTTAGAAGAGCCTCAGTGATACAGTTAGGCACCACACAAGGAACACATATAGGCCAGAAACTATGAGCACTGGGGTCCTGGCTAGCAGGGTCCCAGTGAGACAGTAAAAACACCCTGACATATACTCAAAAACAGGCCAAAAGTGGGGGTAACAAGGCTAGAAAGAAGTTACCTTCCTACAGAGACCCTAGGTCCCTCCTGGGTCCAGGCAGCTCCTCTTTGACGCAAACCATGTACTTCCTTGAACCAAGGCTTGTTGGCGGAATCCAGCGATGCAAACAGCCTGCATCCAACAACTCGACGTGGGACATTGCGTGCACCAAGCAGGAATCCGAAGCCATCTTCTTTGGTGGTATTCTGCAATTTTCTTCTTACCGGAGAAAATTTGCACAATCTTCTAGGTTGGTAGGGGCTCCTGTCCTTCCTGGACTCTTCCTCAACTTCTGGACTTAGTCTCATCTCTCAACAGGTCTTCAGGTCCAGGAATCCATTGTTTGTTGCTTGCAGTCTTGCTTGGTTCTTGCAAAATCTCTTATTATGACTTTTAGTGAGTCCTGAGGAAACTTGCTTTCCTTGGCTCTGGGGTGGGGTACTTTACTAACCTTTGATGTTTTCCTACACTTCCAGCGCCCCTCTACACACTACACTTGCCTAGGGGGGAATTTGTGATTCACATTCCACTATTTTAGTATATGGATTGTGTTGCCCCTAGGCCCATTGCAATCTATTGTATTTTTTTACTGTTTGCACTATTCTATGACTGTTTACTTACCTGACTTTGGTTACTAATGTATATATTGTGTATAATACTTACCTCCAGAAGGAGTATTGGCTGTAAGATATTTTTGGCCGTGTGTCACTAAAATAAAGTACCTTTATTTTTATTAACACTGAGTATTGTCTCTTATTGTGTATAATTACTGTTGAACAATAGTGGTATTGCAGGAGCTTTGCATGTCTTCTAGTTCATCGTATGTTTCTCTGCTACCGCTACCTCTAGACAGCCTAAGCTGCTAGAACACTGCCCACATTTCACTAATAAGGGATAATTGGACCTGGTACAAGGTTTAAGTACCTTAGGTACCCACTACCCCACTACACACCAGGCCAGCCTCTTACACCAATGCAGAGCCTGCATATGCCTCCTGGCATGTTGGACCAGCAGGACAAAGGAGGCCATGAGGCCCAGCAGCCTGAGTCATTGTCACCGAAATCCAGGATAGAAGCTGAAACATCAGTAAATAGCCTGAATATCCTGGACTCGCTTTTCAGGAGGATAAGCATGAAACTGCACGTGTCCAGAAGAGGTCCGATGATATGGAGCATCTGAGAGGGACTCCGGTGTGACTTCAGCACCTTTAAAGTGAACCACAGCAAGTGCAGGATGTTCACCGTAGTCTTGAGGTGGGAAATGACTTTCTGGGATGTGTCTGCCTTCAAAAGCCAGTCGGCAAGGTAGGGGAAGACTGGAACCCTTAACCTGTACAGATGAGCTGCAAGAAAATAATTTACTTACCTGTAACTGTAGTTCTCCAGTATTGGAATCTTTCATAGATTCACATGCTTGAATAATTCCCCGTCGTCGAGATGGGAGTCCCAGTACATTTTTCACAAGTAATGTTAAAACATATTAAGGAGAAAAAGGCCCTAGGCCTCTTCAATTTCATAGTCTATCAGAGTCATTTTGTGAAAAGGACCAAACCTGATCCTCTACCAATCAGGCGACAGCACCCTTCAGAACCTCCTGAGAGAAGCTCTAGCACCTCAGATTTTCCAAGCACAAGTGCGTATATTATGTTGACTATATATATAAATAGAAAGAAAGAGGTGAAGTGAGCTTCTACGGGGAGGCGGGTGGGTCGCATGTGAATCTATGAAAGATTCCAATACTGGAGAACTACAGTTACAGGTAAGTAACTTATTTTCTTGCTCCAGTATTGGAACTTTCATAGATTCACATGCTTGAATCGGAGTAGAAAGCAATAACTATGCACATTGTAAAATTACAACACTTTTAATAAACAATATATCTTGAACTACAAAACCTTATTATCATGCCTAAAATGATGAAGTATATAAGTATACTGACATATGTCTAAATCATATATATATATATCTATATATATATATATATATATAGATATATATAGATATATATAGATATAGATATATATCTACTTATCTCTACGTTATATACGGATATACCTGTGAAGATACATGATGACATTCGAAGAAGAAAACAGTAATAGAAATTATCATAAGACACTACTGTAACATGATCAATGTCTGTAAACCTGCTTACTTATGTGATTGTGATAGCGTTCTGTTACCCTTATATACATTTCTTTTTTTTTTTTTTTTAGTAAACAATGTGCATACCTGTTCTAGGATGGAGGGATGTAGGAGAAATGGCTCACCTTCACCTGAAGAGATTCCTGAGAACCGCCTGGCCCACTGCTACCTCTCCGTGAGAGAGGGACTCCAAGCAGTAGTGCTTAGTGAAGGTATGACAGCTCTTCCATGTTGCTGCCCTACATATGTCTTGTAGTGGCACTCCGGCAAACAGTGCCGCTGACGATGATACTTTTCTCGTCGAGTGAGCATGGACAGATGACTGCAAAGGTTTGCCCGCTGCCTGATGGCAAAATCGAATGGCAGAGGCGATCCATCTAGAAATACTCTGCTTGGATAGTGGGCACCCCTTCCTAGGGGCACTGTACGCCACAAATAATTGATTAGAGCTCCGAAAAGATTTAGTCCTGTCCAAATAAAATTGAACGCATCTTTTAACGTCTAAAGAGTGTAATGCCCTCTCCGCCGGAGAAGATGGATGAGGGAAAAAAGACTTGAAGACTAAAGGTTTGTTCATGTGAAAGTCTGACGGAACCTTTGGAATAAAATGCGGGTTAGTGCGCATTAATAGTCTATCGTGCTTAAGCTGCAGGAATGGCTCTTGGATGGACAGCGCTTGCACCTCACTGACTCGCCTAGCTGATGTAAGAGCTATCAATAAGGCCACCTTCCACGACAAGTGTTTGAGGGAAGAACGGTGGATCGGTTCAAATGGATGCTACATCAGTTGTGCCAAAACAATATTTAGATTCCACGAAGGAGGTGGTGGTCTGAAAGGAGGGTAAACCCTGAAAAGCCCCTTTAGAAATCTCTTAATCAGCCGAGAAGAGAAGAGCGAGGGTGTGTCATCTGAACGTCTGTATGCAGCTATAGCTGCTACATGAACTTTAATGGACGAGTGTGCTAAGCCAGATTGAGCTAACTGTAAGAGATACAGCAATATTTCTTCTGGTGGTGAGAGTAGAGGGTCGATCTGTCGTTGATGACACCAGGCACAGAATCTTTTCCATTTACACTGATACGTCTTGTTAGTGCTATCCGCTCTGGCCTTCGACAAAATATCCCTGCAGTCCTGCGGGATGTTCAAATGCGCAAACTCTCCGTGGTGAGGAGCCATACTGATAACCGCATTGACTGCGGATCGGGTGCCGAACCTGGCCGTTGTTCATTGTTAGTAAATGAGGTAACGGCTCCAGTGGAATATGAGGTTTGACTGACAGAATGAGGAGCTCTGTGAACCAATGTTGGCACGGCCAGTACGGGGCTATCAGTATGAGAGTGCACGGTTCTGTTTTCATCTTCGTGAGGACCCTTGGGATCAACGGAATGGGAGGAAAGGTGTAAGCAAAGATGTCTGACCAGACTATCGAAAACGCATTCCCCCAAGTTCCTTTTGGTGATGCCATTTTGCGAAGAACCGGCATTTGGCGTTGTCCTTCTTCGCAAAGAGATCCACTGTTGGTGTTCCCCACTGGGAAAAAATCTGGTTCAGTACTGTCTGATCTAGCTCCCACTCGTGGCAGTCCGATTTCTGCCTGCTGAGTGCATCTGCTGTCTTGTTGTCTATTCCCGGCAAGTGTACCGCTGATAGTGTGATGCCTTGCTGCGAGGCTCAGTTCCAGATCGCTTGGGCTTCCCTGGAGAGGGTGAGAGATCGTGTACCTCCTTGTTTGTTGAGATAGTGCATCGTAGTGGTGTTGTCCGTTCTTATCACCACTCGCGATCCTGAGATTCTTGGGAGAAATGCTTGTAAGGCCAGGTGCACTGCCCTGAGTTCTAGCCAATTGATATGCATTGATGCCAGATGGATTGGCCATTTGCCACTTATTTTCCCCAGCGCCCCAGCCTTCCAGTGAGGCATCCGTTGTTATAGTCCACGGGGCTGGCTGTTGAAGGAATGAGAGGCCGATTGACAGATGATGCTTTTGAGACCACCATTTGAGAGTTTTGATCATGATCGGAGTTATTTGTACCTGGTCTTCGAAAGTGCCTGATACTTGGAGCCATTGACGATTTAGCTGCTCTCGCAAGGGGCGCATCTTTAGCCGACACAGAGGGATAAGAGGTATGCATGAAGACATCATGCCCAACAGTGATTTGAAGAGACGGACAGTAAACTTTCGTTTTCGCTGTATGGAACTCACTAGGGTCAGTAATCTTTGTTGTCTATCTAACGTGGGACATGCCATGCCGGATTCTGTGTTCAGTTTTGCTCCCAGAAAAGTAATATTGCGTACTGGTAGAGGGTTGGACTTCTCCCAGTTGATTGTGAATCCGAGATTGGTCAGTAAGGAAATGCACTTTCTTGTTGACTTGTGTGCTCCTGTGTACGTCTTTGCCTTTATTGACCAGGCGTGCTTTCTTCTCCTGAGAAAGGCTGCGACTGGTGCTAGGCATTTGGTAAATATTCTTGGGGCTGATTTGAGTCCGAAGGGAAGGACGCGGTATTGATAATGGCTCCCGGCTACGGTGAATCTCAAATACTTTCTGTGGCCAGGGTGGATGGGTATGTGGAAGTATGCATCTTTGAGGTCTAGTGATGACATAAAATCTCTTTGATTGAGACGCAGAAGGACGTCTCGCAGGCTGATCATTCAAAACTATTGCTTTTTTAGGTATACATTTAGGGCCAGATGTAGCAAACGTTTGCGACTCGCAAACGGGCCGATTCGCAATTTGCGACAGTGCAAAATCGGAAATGGGATGCAAAAAGCCCATTTCCGACTCGCAAAAAGCGATGGGACCCGTTTGCGAGTCGCATCCGTTGCGACCCCATTTTGCGACCCGCAAATTGCAAGTCGCAATTTGCGAGTCGCAAACCTTATGCAATTGCAACTCGCAAATAGTCGCAAAAAGCCCAGTTTGCAAATCGCATTTACCACTAACTCAGAGCAGGTGGTAACCATTACCAAAGTATAAAAGGAGACCCAGAAGGCATCTGGGTCACTCAAGATGGCGGACATATACCTGATAGCAGTGAGGAGGAGAGTCTACGCAGCCCAGCAGAGGAGGAGGAGGGGCCACAGACAGGAGAAGATATATAGAACAAGGCAGACCCTTTTCCAGCAAACTGAAGAGGAGATCTATGATAAATACCGCCTTAGCAGCGCTGCCATTCTAGAATTAATAGATTTACTCAAACCACAGCTAGAACACAAGACTGCGTGGCTGCGCCATCCCTACGCATGTGCAAGTACTATGCGCACTGCACCTCTTGGCCTCAGGGAGCTATCAGGGGGTCATTGCCGTGGCAGGTGGGGTATCCCAAAGTGCAGTGTCAAGGTTCCTCAGGGCATTCCTAGATGCCTTAGTAGCGCACAGGTCTCAGTTCATATACTTACCAAGGAATGAGGCAGAAATTAACAGCACCAAGCTGGACTTTTACCGCATTGCCCACTTCCCCCATGTCATTGGATGTGTAGATGGGACACACATTCAAATATGCCCCCCGCTAATCTGGAACATATTTTCCGCAACAGAAAGTGTACCCACTCACTCAACATACAGGTTGTTTGTGATGCCCATTACGTCATCACGGACATCGTAGCTAAGTTTCCAGGCAGTACCCATGACTCATACATTTTTAGACATAGTGGGATACATCAACGCCTGGAACGTGGGGAGTTTGGAGACGGATACCTCCTAGGTAGAGCTGCATACACCTTGCAGACATACACACAGGTCACTGTGCACGACTATCTGGACTTACTAACAGTGTACTTTTGTGCCCAACAGGTGACAGTGCATATGCTCTAAGGCCATGGATCATGACTCCATTTTTAACACCCAGCAATGATTCAGAGAGGCAATACAACAGTGCGCATAAGAGGACCAGGAACCTCATAGAGCGCACCTTCGGACTCCTGAAGGCAAGATTCCGATGCCTCCACCGCAGCGGAGGCGCCCTCCAATACACCCCCATTACCGCCTTCAAAATTGTGGTCGCATGCGCCATCCTCCACAACATAGCCACCAGACGTGGGCTACCTCTCACCCCTGCAGACCCAGATCCTGATGAGGAAGAGCAAGAACAACCATACCGCCATCATGGGGATAGGAGTCTAGCTAATCAAGGCAGACTGAGACGGGAACACATTGCAATGCAATATTTTGGACGGTACGTGTAAACTCCCACCATACTCACCCATTAACCAAACACTCCTTTTGTTAAGTGGAAGAAAAATAACTGTTTTAATAATGTAATGCATGAACTATATACAAGATGAAATTGTCCATGGGCAGGGAAATGCCAACCACTCATGTGGCACATTAAAGCCATGTGCCACATTTGTTTGTCCGGGCTGTTGGCTAACTTCTCCTGCCCCTCCTGCCAGCCTGGCTGGTCCCAGCCGCATCTATGGTGCTCTGCCTCCCACTCCTTAGCACCCTACTGTCAGTGGCAGATACACTGCTCACTGTGGAGCCCTCTTCACTATCTTGGGGTGTTTCCCCGGTGGCCCTCGACATCTCACGTGTCTCCATTAGTTCTATGATATGTGTGAGACGTCCCAGGCCCCTGGCAACATCCCCAGCAAAATGGCCCATCTCAATTTGCAGGCCAACTGTCCTCCTCGACAGCCCTGTTGTGTTGATGGCTAGACGCCGATTGATGTGGCCATCCTGTCCAGTCTTAACATAATCTGCCGATCCCTGCGCCGCCCAGCCTCTGCCTGACCCAGCAGTCCGGCCGCCAGTTCCCTGATGGCAGAGGCAATGTCCCCATTGTTCTGGCACATCAGGTCCATCCGCCTGTTGAGGTGCCGCATGCTTGCATGGTTTTGTCTTTCAATGCGGTGCAGCACCCCACTGATCCTGCCCAATATTGTGTTCTGCAGGCGCTGACCCCGCAGCAGATGTGCCTCACTGCTGTTTGGAGGATGAATCCGGAAATCAGAGGCTCTTGCCCTGCGACGCCTGCGCAGTGGTGGCTGCCCTGTCCTCGCACCTGTATCCTCCCTGGCTGTTGCTGGGGCAGCAGGCGTTACAACTGCAGGAATGCTGCTGACTGTGCATGTGGGGGTGCTGGAGGGTCCTGGGGTGTCCTCCTGGGCCTGGGTGCTTGGGGTGTAGGGGGTGTCTTGCTGGAGACCTGTGGGACATGGGGAACACACTGTCAGTGTCTAGTATCTTTGCACAATTCCTAATAAACATTTCCCTATGCACTGCCTATTGGACTACATTTCCCATAATGCATCATTCTGGCTTTTTCTACCCTGAAATGGAGCTAATTTGGTTGTGCATGCACATGTGTACATGGTGGGTGGGGTATGACATTGATAGGGGTACAGGCTTATCACATGGTACTCACCGGTTGATGTGCTGGGCTCTGAAGTGTCCAGGTCCCCAAATCCACACACTGCCTCCGGCTCAAAGGTTTGCTCAATCCTGTCTTCAAGGGGTGTGGGTGGTGGCACAGATGATGGTCACCCTCCAGTGCCTCTCATCTCCCGGAGCCTTTCTGCCACCCTCTCCTTGGTCCGGGAGCGGAGGTCATACCACCTCTTCCTTATGTCCTCAATTGTCCGGTGGCTCACCCCCAGGGCATTGATTTTCTCTTGCATTTCCTGCCAGATTTTCTTTTTGGTGGCCTCTGGAACAGTGAGGGCAGCTCTCCCAAAGAGCTCATCATGGTGCTGACAACATTCTTCGGTCAGCACCTCAAGCTCCCTCTCAGAGAATTTAATTTTCCTTTTTCGGGGGGTTCCCTCCATGGCTGCTGCAGCTAGCTCAGTGTGCAGACTGGCAGTTGTAAAAGGGTGTGGTCCAGCCTCCTCCCAGGTGTATTTGTTAACTTCCTGGCTGTGATGTCATCATCATGTGCCAGGAAGTGTTTCCAGAGTGTTTTGGTGTGCTTTCTGGAGTGTTCTGCTGCACCTGCAAGCAATTTTGAGGGAACTCGCAATTTGCGACTCCAACTCGCTAATTGCGAGTTCGTTTTTGCACACTCGCAAACAGCGACCTCGCAATCTGCGGACTCGCACACAGCGTTGCGAGTCCGGCTGCGAGTCGCAAAATCGGATCGCTTTTTTTTCTGGCATTCCAATTTGCGACTCGCATTTTGCGAGTCGCATCAACTCGCAAAATGCGAGTCGCAATTTTTATTTTTGCTACATCTGGCCCTTAGTTCCCTTAAATCGAGGATCGGCCTCCAATCCTTCCACTTTTTTCGAATGATGAAGAACCTGGAATAAAATCCTGTTCCTCGTTGAGCCCGAGGCACCTTCTCTATAGCTCCCTTGAGAAGCAGCTTGTCGACCTCTTTGAGTTGCTGAGGATATCTTGAAGGAGTCCTGCGGGGAGGGTTGGAGGGAGGTATCTGGATAAATTCTAAAGTATGGTCCCGTTCCACTAATTGTAGGACCAACTTGTCTGATGTAATGGTTTGCCATTGACTGAGGAATAAGGAAATTCTCCCGCCCAGGGTGACAGGAGGAGGACTGAGCGTAGCAGGCGCCTTGAAAACATCAGGTTCTACGGGCTGAATCTTTGGCCGGGCGGGTTGAACGTCCACGGCCTGCGGGTCTACTATAGGCTGGTTGAGTCGGTTGCCTTTGGGAGTAGTATGGACGATACTGTTGTGAGGATGATGGATAGGAAGAATATCTCTGTTGTTGATATCCCCCTCTGTAAGAGGGTTGGCCACGCCCCCTAGGACGAAAGGACGATCTTCGATATTGCAGGGTCCCTAATGACTTTGCCGTGTCCATGTCTGTCTTGATTGACTGTAGGGCTTCATCCACATGTTTCCCAAATAGCGCTTGGCCATCAAAGGGTAAGTCTAGGATTTTATTCTGGACTTCTGGCCGAAATGAGGTGGCTTTAAGCCAGCCCTGTCTTCTTAATACGGCTGCACCTGCAAGCTGTCTAAAAGCAGTGGTCGCTATATCCATTGCGCAGTCTATAAGCTCTGCAGACGTGCGTTGACCTTCTTGTGCAGTTTTATTTGCCTCCGATTTTGCGTCTTCTGGCAGTTGGTTAATAAAAGGTGCAATATCCGCCCAAAGCTGTCTGTCGTATCGAGACAAAATAGCGAAGGCGTTGGCAGCTCTAAGCACTAGGCTGGCCATAGACGAAAATCTTTTTCCTATGTTGTCTAGCCGCCTACCCTTCTTGTCTGGGGGTGCGGAAATCGGGGCAGAAGGATTTTTTGATCTTCTCTGAGCTGCCTGAGCTACTACTGAATCCGGAGGAGGATGTCCTGTTAAGCATGTTGGTGCATCATCAGAAGCTTTGTATTTTTTATCCAGGCGTGGCAGGACTGTTGTGACTGTTGCCAGATTATTCATGACTTTAAGGCCCTCTTCCCACAGGTAGTTCACCAACGGGATAGAGCGCACAGACTTTTGAAAGGGCTCTTTAAAATCATATAGGAAACAGTCTGTTTGCTTTGTAGGTAGAGGTAAAGCAAAACGCTTGGCTGCCCTCTCTAGGAGATTGTGAAAACCTCCAATGTCTTCAGGTGGGGATTCCACCTTCGAATGAGAAGGAGAAGATGGAGCAGAGATAATGTACTTGTCCCACTCTGAGTGAGTGTCTATGAGCTCTCCTTCTTCCTGATCCCCTTCTGAGATGTCGGTGTCTTGGGGAATTGTCATGTCCGGAGTTGCCACATCTGTGGCCACATCTGTGAGATGCAAAGATGTTGGTCTTTGATGTGGAGTAGAAACACCAGAAATAGGCGATGGAGGAGGCTGTTCTCCTTGAGGAGGAAACCTTCTTTTGTAATCCACTAACATCGTTCTAAGGCCAGTAAGCAGGTCGGAAGGAATATACGCTCCCTGTTGATATTGGTGATGCTCCGAGTAAGCCTGGGGATCATAAGCTTCCTCATATTCCTCCTCTTTCTGGTATTTTACATTCAATTCAGAAGGACTGTGGGCTGTTCCAAAAGACCCATCTTCATCTGAATCTTCATCTCCCTCCAAAAGATGTACTGGCACCAGGGAGGATACCTTACTAGGTGATGTGTGAGTTGGAGTTAACTTTTCTCCTCTTTTTTGATGTTTTTCCTTCGTCGACGACGTGTAAATCGACTTTGTCATGGACGGTGCCGTCGACGCTGGAAGCACAGTTATTTTAATAGCAGAAAGCTTCGAGGAAGTCGTCGACGACGGTAGGGCTGACACTGACATCAGCGCCGTCGACGATGACGTGGTGTAGACGGTCGTCGACGCTGATGTCGCCGTTGCAGCTCTCGTCGACGGTGGTGTACTTTTTCTCGTCGACGATGTCGCCGACGGAGCCGTTGACGATGGAAATCCCGAAGTATCTGTTCGGCAATGCACTCACCGACGGTGCCGCCGACGGGGAATCCGTCGACGAGGCCTTTTTTCCAGTCACAGAGGATGACTTTTTGAAAGGCACAGATGGTGGAACAGATGAAGATTTCCTGTGCCTGTCAGAACTGGAAGAATGTCTTTTCCCCTCTTTAATTGAGAGTTTAGTTGGGGAAGAAGATGGGCTGCGACCCTGAAGCAGTCTTTTTGAGGGCTTTCCTTGAGATTTGTGAGGGAGATCTAGAGCGTGATCTTGCCCTTTAAGCTGATCTCTTAGATGTTGAGGACTCCTCACTCTCAGAACCAGAAACTGGATCCTTCCTATGCTTTAGTTTCTGCAGCCATATTAATAATCTGCCTTCTCTATCTTTTAAGGTCTTAGAAGAAAAAGTACGGCAAATCTTACAGTCTTTGGCTGAATGATCTGGGTACAGGCAGTAAATGCAGTCTTGATGAGGGTCTTCAGAATTAAGTCTTTTCTTCCCACAAGTCTTGCAGTCTCTGAAGAGACTCTTCTTTTCCTTGTCAGACATAGTTGAAAAATAGCTGACAAATCCAAATAAATGCGTTTCTCTGAGAGAAAAATAGCTGAATAGAAGTGTGAAGACAGAGCAGAGCTCTGAGGAGACTCCCTAGCACGACGTGCAGTAGAAAATCTGAGGTGCTAGAGCTTCTCTCAGGAGGTTCTGAAAGGTGCTGTCGCCTGATTGGTGGAGGATCAGGTTTGGTCCTTTTCACAATTTTCTCTTCAATATGTTTTAACATTACTTGTGAAAATTGTACCGGGACTCCCATCTCGACGACGGGGAATGATTCAAGCATGTGAATCTATGAAAGTTCCAATACTGGAGTAACTACTATGTACGAAGCTGGCTTGGTGTGTGGTGGATACCTAAAGTATTTACACTCCATACCAGGTCAAAGTATCCACTGTAAGTGTAATGTAGACAGTGTCTAGAAGCCAGGCTCTCTAGTGGTAGCTGTGGATAACCAGCCAAGGCTTATCTAGGACACATGCAAAGCTCATGCAATACCACTGTAGTCACACAGCAATCAAAGAAAACACTCGAAGTTACAAAAATAAAGGTACTTTATGCAACACCCTCTCTCAGAGGAAATCCTTTGTTCTACCTTCCTGGGAGTGGGCTGCCCAGACCCCAGGAGGGCAGAAACCTGACTGAGGGTTGGCAGCAGCAGTAGCTGCGGAGAAAACCCCAGAGAGCTAGTTTGGCAGTACCTGGGGTCCATGCTGGAGCCCCGGGGATGCAAGGGATTGGCACCCCAATACCAGATTTGGCATGGGGGGACAATTCCATAATCTTAGACATGTTACATGGCCATATTCGGAGTTACCATTCTGAAGCTACATATAGGTATTGACTTAAATGTAGTGCACGCGTGTAATGGTGTCCCCGCACTCACAAAGTACCGGGAAATGGCCCTGAACTATGTGGGGGTACCTTTGGTAGTGCAAGGGTGCCCTCACACTTAGTAACTTTGCACCTATCCTTCAGCAAGTGAAGGTTATACATATGGGTGACTTATAAGTTACTTAAGTGCAGTGAAAATGGCTGTGAAATAACATGTGCGTTATTTCACGCAGGCTGCAATGGCAGGCCTGTGCTAGTGTTTGTCTGAGCTCCCTATGGGTCGCAAAAGAAATGCTGCAGCCCATATGGATCTCCTGGAACCCCAATGCCCTGGGTACCTAGGTACCATATACTAGGGACTTATAAGGGGGATCCAGTGTGCCAATTGAAATTGGTAAATGAAGACACTAGTCTACAGTGACAAATTTAAAAGCAGAGAGAGGATAAGCACTGAGGTTCTGATTAGCAGAGCCTCAGTGACACAGTTAAGCACTACTGACAACACATATATTAGGCCACAGACTATGAGCACTGGGGTCCTGGCTAGCAGGATCCCAGTGAGACAGTCAAACCACAGTGACATATAGGTTTTTATCTAGGAGCACTGGTATCCTGACTAGCAGGATCCCAGTGACATAGTGAAAACACACTGACACACTAACAGGCCAAAAGTGGGGGTAACCATGCTAGAAAGAGGCTACTTTCCTACACCACACACCTTGGAAAACAAGATGGCTAATGCCAGGGACATACTGGAGGAGCTCTGGGCACCCCCCTGGGGTGGTGAAGGACAGGGCAGTGGTCACTTCCCTTTCCTTTGACCAGTTTCGTGCCAGAGCAGGGACTGGGGGTCTCTGAACCAGTGTAAACTGGCTTATGTAAGGATTGCACCATCTGTGCCATTCAAAGCCCTACAGAAGCTCTGGGAGGCTACCCCTCCCAAGCCTGTAACACCTATTTCCAAAGATGAGAGGGTTTCACACCCTCCCCCCAAAGCAAATGTATTGTTCTGACTTCCTGGGACTGAGCTGCTCAGACCCAAGGAGTGCAGAACCCTGTCTGTAGCTGCAGTGCAAGCCTCAGAGAGCTAGTACATATAGGTACTGACCTACATGTAGTGCACACGTGTAATGGTTTCTCCGCACTCACGAAGTCTGGGGAATTGGCCCTGGACAGCATGGGGCCACCTTTGCTAGTGCAAGGGTAACCTCACACTTAGTAACTTTGCACCTAGCCTTTAGTAAATGAAGGTTAGACATATAGGTGACTTATAAGTTACTTAAGTGCAGTGAAAATGGCTGTGAAATAGTGTGTGCACTATTTCACGCAGGCTGCAATTGCAGTTCTGAAGAAAGGTTTGCCTGAGCTCCTTATGGGTGGCAAAAGAAATGCAGCAGCCCATAAGGATCTCCTGGATCCCCAATGCCCTGGGTACCTAGGTATCCATATACTAGGGAATTATAAGGGGGGTCCAGTGTGCCACTTGGAATTGGAATATGAAGTCACTAAACAATAGTGACTAATTTGGAAGCAGAGAGAGCATAAGCACTGGGGTCCTGGCTAGCAGGATCCCATTGAGACAGTAAAAACACACTGACACACACTCACAAACAGGCCAAAAGTGGGGGTAACCATGCTAGAAAGAGGCTACTTTCTCACAGTATCCCAATCTTCCTACATAGAATCTACCCTAGTAAAGAGGACACCTGTCAAAGGTGTCACACCCGTTCAGAAACCTTCCTACATTTAGCTTGAAATTGGCCTATAGTGCAGAACTTTCTGGGGCTTTGTGCTCCAAACTTTGAGAAGTATATGGGGGCTGGAACTCGAACTGACTCCCATAAAGTGCTTACTGGTGACTATTAAAAAAAGAAAGGTAAAAAAAATGGAATGGACATTTATGCAGCTAGCTGTATTATTAGCCAAGCGCTGAGTAGCGATCACTTGGATGAATACTCAGGGGCCTAGTGCAAAGGGATGGCTTAAGGATATCCAGGAATGGGCAGTGGCAGAAGAAACACGGCTAAGGCAGGTCAGACGAAACGATCATATAGAGGAAGATATACAAGCATGGCCGGTGATACTCGAACGGATAGAGGAAATGGAAGAACCTGGCCAGGACGCATCTAGGGGTGCTCGGAATGAATTGTAGTACACATCATGTTATAGGGGAAAACAGTCCTAGTACTAGGGGAGATAAAGTGTCTTAGAGTCTGATCCAAATATTCTGTAATCCGGAGATTTGTGTGTGGGTCCGCTCTGGGATGATTGGTTGGGAAAGGGGGGGGGAGATGGGACTGGCATATATGTGCAAGTTGTTTACGGTACAATGTTTTGGATGTACTGCGACTTTAACTCGAACAAAATAAAAAATAAATTATTTTTTTTTAAAACCTTACCCAGATGAGTCTTCATTGTCTAAGTGGAAATATCAGGAAAGTCCATCTGCATTAAGGTGGTTCCTCCCAGGTCTATGTTCTACTGTATAATCAATTTCCTGTAGGCATATGGTAGACGTTAACAGTCTGGGATTTTCACCTTTAATCTGTTTGAGCCAAAGAAGGGGCTTGTGGTCTGTTTGAACTATATAGTGACTGCCAAACAGGTATGGCCTCAGCTTCTGCAAAGCAGAGACCCCAGAAAAGGCCTCCCTTTCTATGGGTGACCAATGTTTTCTCTGGGGGTCAACATTCTGCTTTCAAAAGCTACAGGTTGCTCCTGGCCCTCATTGTTAAGTTGAGATAGAACTGCCCTACCCCCTTCCTCAGAAGTATCTGTTTGCACTATGAACTTCTTGGAGTAGTCAGGGCTTTTTAACACAGGTGCAGAGCACATGGCCTGTTTGAGATCTTCAAAAGCCTTTTGACAGCTAGCTGTCCATAAGACATTTTTAGGCATTCCCTTTGAGGTGAGATCATTAAGAGGTGCTACAATGGAGCCATAGTTCTTAATGAACCTCCTGTAATACCAGGGGAAAGGCCTAAGAGGGCTATCACTTGGGTCTCTGCAGTGGGGGGAGTCCAATCTAAAGTAGTTTGGATTTTCCGCTTTTGTGGTTGGATCTAGCCTCCACCTACCAGATGGCCCAGATATACAACCTTCCCCTGCCCTATCTGGCACTTGCAGGCCTTAATAGTGTGGCCTGATTTTTGCAGAGCCTCTAAAACATTCCAGAGGTTGACCAGGTGGTCCCCCCAGGTGGAGCTAAAGACCGCTATATCAAATAGATAAGCTGCACTATAGGCTCATAATCCTTGGAGGACTGTTTTCACCAGCCTCTGAAAAGTGCTTTTATCAGATCAAAGGGCATCACTGTTAAGTGATAGTGCCCAACAATGGGAGAAAATTGTGTTTTGGGTTTAGCATCATTTGATAACTTGATCTGCCAATAGCCTGCAGACAAATCAAATGTGCTAAGATACTTGGCAGATGTCAGTGTATTTATTAGCTCATCTGCCCTAGTGATAGGATGAGCATTTGTCTTTGTGACAGTGTTGCGCCCCCTGAAGTCAACAAAGAACCTAATTTCTCTTTTCCCATTCTGAGAGTAAGGTTTTGGTACCAGCACCACTGGGCTAGCCCAGGGGCTATCAGAGTGCTTTATGACTCCCAGGTCCAGCATCTTTTTTCACTTCTGATTTGATGTAGTCTCTAACATGGTCAGTTTGTCCCCTGTATCAATCGTGTGTTCACACCATATTGCCTAACCAGGTGTTAGAGAGAACAGTTGTAGGAAGTTGGCTCTGTATATACTATCTCAAAGTGAGATATAGTGTGCAAAGGGTTCCCCTTAGAGGTTGATAGTGGCAAAATCAGATAATACTAATGCTCTATTTTGTGGTAATGTGGTCGAGCAGTAGGCTTATCAGAGGGTAGGGTTAAGCATTTGTTGTACACACACCGGTTATAAATGAGGAACACACATTCAAAGACTTAACTCCAGGCCAACAGTTTTTATATAGAAAAATATATTTATATTTTCTTAATTTATTTTAGAACCACAAGATTCAAGATTTGAAGTAAAAGTATAAAATACAAGGTACTCCACACAGGTAAGTAAGGAACTTTGAATATGAGCAGTAACATACACAGTTTTAGTTAAAAATGGCAATAAGCTATTTTAAAAGTGAACACAGTGCAAAAATCAACAGTTCCTCAGGGAGGTAAGTAAGGTTGGGTTTCTCAGGTAAGTAAGGCACTTACAAGTTCAGTTCCCTGGGCATAGGCAGCCCACCATTGGGGGTTCGATGCAACCCCAAAGTCACCGCACCCGCAACCCAGGGCCGTTCAGGTGCAGAGATCAAAGGAGGGCCCAAAACACAAAGGCACCTATGGAGAACAGGGGTGCTCTGGTTGCAGTCTGCCAACAGGTAAGTACCTGCGTCTTCGGAGGGCAGACCAGGGAGGGTTTTGTAGTGCACTGGGGGGGACACAAGTAAGCACACAAAACACACCCTCAGCGGCCCAGAGGCGGCCGGGTGCAGTGTGCTTAGCAGGCGTAGGGTTTTCAATAGGAATCAATGGAGGGACCTGGGGGTCACTCTAGCAGTGCAGGCAGGGCACAGGGGGGCTTCTCGGGCCAGCCACCGACTGGGCTAGGCAGAGGGTCGCCTGATGGTCACTCCTGCACTGGAGTTCGGTTCCTTCTGGTCCTGGGGACTGCGGGTGCAGTGCTTGGTACAGGTGTCGGGTTCTTTGTTCCAGACAGTTGCGGTCGGGGGAGCCTCGGGATTCTTTCTGCATGCGTCGCTGTGGGGATCCAGGGAGGTCGTCTCAGGTTACTCACAAGGTTGCAGTCGCCTGGGAGTCCTCCCTGCAGTGTTGGTTCTCTGGAGCTCAAGCTGTGGGGTCGGGTGCAGAGTGTGAAGTCTCACGCTTCAGGCGGTAAGAGTAAAGTCTTTGAAAGTTGCAAGAAACTGGCAAAGTTGTTGCTATTTTTGAACACTGCCGCTGTGCAGTTTCTTTGAGTCTGGAGACAGGTCGGTAGGGCTGGGGCTAAGTCAGTTGTCGTCTCCGTCGTCTCTGCAGGGCTTTCAGATCAGCAGTCCTCCTTCTTGTTTCAGGAATATGATTTTCTGGGGTGCCCCTAAATACTAGATTTAGGGATGTGCAGTAGCCAATGGCTACTCTCCTGGAGGGAGGCTACACCCTCTTTGTGCCTCCTCCCTGTGGGGAGGGGGCACATCCCTAATCCTATTTGGGGAATCCTCCAATCTCAAGATGGAGGATTTCTAAAGGCATGGGTCACCTCAGCTTAGGGCACCTTAGGGGCAGTCCTGACTGGTGGTTGGTTCCTCCTTGTTTTTCTAATTATCTCCTCCAGCCTTGCCGCCAAAAGTGGGGGCAGTGGCCGAAGGTGTGGGCATCTGCACTAGCTGGATTGCCCTGGGGTACTGTAACAAAAGGAATGAGCCTTTGAGGTTCACCGCCAGGTGTTACAGTTCCTGCAGGGGGAGGTGAGAAGCACCTCCACCCAATATAGGCTTTGTTTCTGGCCCCAGAGTGACAAAGGCACTGTCCCCATGTGGCCAGAAACTTGCCTGGTTGTGGCAGGCTGGCAGAAACTGGTCAGCCTACCACCAGGAGTCAGACTAGTATTCAGGGGGCATCTCTAAGATGCCCTCTGGGTGCATTTTGCAATAAATTCCACACTGGCATCAGTGTGCATTTATTATGCTGAGAAGTTTGATACCAAACTTCCCAGTTTTCAGTGTAGCCATTATGGAACTGTGGAGTTCGTGTTCGACAAACTCCCAGACCATATACTCTTTATGGCTACCCTGCACTTACAATGCCTAAGGTTTTGCTTAGACACTGTAGGGGCATAGTGCTTATGCACATATGCCCTCACCTGTGGTATAGTGCACCCTGCCTTAGGGCTGTAAGGCCTGCTAGAGGGGTGACTTACCTATGCCAAAGGCAGTGGGAGGTGGGCATGGCACTCTGAGGGGAGTGCCATGTCGACTTAGTCATTTTCTCCCCACCAGCACACATAAGCTGTGAGGCAGTGTGCATGTGCTGAGTGAGGGGTCCCCAGGGTGGCATAAGACATGCTGCAGCCCCTAGAGACCTTACCTTGCATCAGGGCCTTTGGGACCAGGGGTACCATTTACAAGGGACTTATCTGGGTGCCAGGGCTGTGCCAATTGTGGGAACAAAGGTACAGTTTAGGGAAAGAACACTGGTGCTGGGGCCTGGTTAGCAAGGTCCCAGCACACTTTCAATCACAAGGGAGCTAGAGATGCCCCCTGAATACCTACCCGACTTCTAGTGTAGGCTCATCAGTTCCTGCCAGCCTGCCACACACCAGACATGTTGCTGGTCACATGGGGAGAGTGCCTTTGTCACTCTGTGGCCAGGAACAAAAGCCTGTACTGGGTGGAGGTGCTTCTCACCCCCCCCCCCCCCTGTAGGAACTGTATCACCTGGCGGTGAGCCTCAAAGGCTCACCCCTTTTGTTACAGCGCCCCAGGGCATCCCAGCTAGTGGAGATGCCCGCCCCTCTGGCCACTGCTCCCAATTTTGGCGGCGAGGCTGGAGGAGATAATGATAAAAACAAGGAGGAGTCACCCACCAGTCAGGACAGCCACTAAGGTGTCCTGAGCTGAGGTGACCCCTGCCTTTAGAAATCCTCCATCTTGAGTTTGGAGGATTCCCCCGATAGGATTAGGGATGTGCCCCCTCCCCACAGGGAGGAGCCACAAAGAGGGTGTAGCCACCCTCAAGGACAGTAGCCATTGGCTACTGCCCTCCCAGACCTAAACACACCCCTAAATTCAGTATTTAGGGGCTCCCCAGATCCCCGGAAAGCAGATTCCTGCAACCTCAAGAAACAAGAAGGACTGCTGTCCTACAAGCCTGCAGAGAAGGAGGAAGACGACAACTGCTTTGGCCTGTCTCCAACTTCGAAAACCTGCAACCAGAGATGCATCTGACAGGGAGCAGCGACCTCTGAAGCCTCAGAGGACTGCCCTGGACTAAAGGACCAAGAAACTCACGTGAACAGCGGCCCTGTTCAAAACCAGCTAGTTCTTTGCAACAAAGAAGCAACTTTCAAAGACTGCATGTTTCCCGCCGGATGCGTGAGACTTCACCTCCTGCACCCGAAGCCCGACTCGAGATTCAGAGAACCAACACCTCAGGGAGGACTCCCCGGCGACTGCGAGCCCGTGAGTAACCAGAGGCACCCCCCCTGAGCTCCCACAGCGATGCCTGCAGAGAGAATCCAGAGGCTCTCCCTGACCACGACTGCCTGGAACAAGGGACCAGAAGCCTGGAAAGAGCACTGCACCCGCAGCCCCCAGGACCTGAAGGACCCGAACTTCAACGCAGGAGTGACCCCCAGGCGACCCTCTCCCTAGCCCAGGTGGTGGCTCTCCCGAGACCCCCCCGTGCCTGCCTGCCTGCACCGCTAGAGTGACCCCCAGGTCCCGCCATTGTTTTCTACCTGAAACCCGACACCTGCTTTGCACACTGCATCCGGCCGCCCCAGTGCGGCTGAGGGTGTATTTTTTGTGCCTACTTGTGTCCCCCCCCCCCCCAGTACTCTACAAAACCCCACTGGTCTGCCCCCCAAGGGCGGCATGTCGAGCAGAGGTGATGGCGATGAGAAAGACAGTTTTGAATGTGAGGAGCCGTAAGGGACAATTATGCATTGGCTCAAAAGGAGTACACATCAAATAAGTAAGTACAAGATTAAGATCCCACTGAGGCATGATCAAGGGAGTGGGAGGAAATAAGTGGGTGAGCCCCTTCAAGAACCTACTCACAAGAGGAGATTTAAAGAGTGAGGTCTGATCAGGAAGCCTAAGAAAGGCAGAAATGGCAGACAGACACCCCTTAAGGGTGCCCAGTGCAGAGCCCTGCTGGGCTAAAGAAAGAATGAATAGAAGAGCCTCTGAAAGAGGGGCAGAAAGGGGGGTCAACAGATTTGTTGGTGCACCATGCCACAAATTTATTCCAGCGACAGGCGTACACAGTTTCAGTCGATGGACGCCTGGCTGCCAAGATAACATTGCAGACTTCGGGTGGAAGGGCAAATGCCGTCAACTATTGCCGCTCAATCTCAACGCATGAAGGCGGAGGTTGGATAGGTTCGGGTGGAAGACCGTCCCCTGCTGCTGCGACAGAAGATCCACCCAAAGAGGCAGTCTGAGTGGAGGATCGATGGACATGCTCAATAGCTCTGGATACCACACTCTTCGAGCCCAGTCCTGAGCCACCAAGATAACTTGGGCCCGGTCGTACTTGATTTTCTTGAGAACTCTTGGCATAAGAGGGATAGGCGGGAAGGCGTAACGGAGGCTGGAGTTCCACTCAAGACGAAAAGCGTCTCAGAGCGAGCGCCGCCTTGGAAACTCCAACGCGCAAAATAGCTGACATTGCGCTCTCTCTGCGGAGGCGAACAGATCTAACCAAGGCTCTCCCCACTTGAGAAAGAGACCTTGCGCCACCTACGGATGGAGACGCCATTCGTGATCGACAGTGCGTCATCGGCTGAGTTTGTCTGCTCTGTCATTGAGAGAGCCCGCCAGATGTTGAACCATCAGGGTAATTCCCTGATGTTCCAGCCATGTCTAGAGGCGTAGTGCCTCCTGACAAAGGGTCCAGGACCCTACCCCGCCTTGTTTGTTGGAGTACCACATGGCGGTAGTGTTGTCCGCGAACACCTGCACTACTTTCCCTTGGAGAGAGTGAAGGAATGCTTTCAACTCAAGTCTGATCGCTTGGAGCTCCAGCAAACTTATGTGTAGTCCTGACTCCGCCAGAGACCAGAGGCCTCTGATCTCCGCCTCTCCCATGTGGCTGCCCCAACCCAGAATCAACGCATCTGTCACTATAGAGAGATCTGGGTGGGGAAGGGAGAGGGATCTGCCAGTGACCCGATTGGGATTCGAAAGCCACCACTGCAGGTCTTTCGCAGTACCCTCTGAGATCTGGACCATGTCAGAGATTCCCCTGATGCTGTGCCCACTGGAACGTCAAGTCCCACTGCAGAGCCCGCATATGCCACCTGGCATGTGTTATTAGCAGGATGCAGGAGGCCAAGAGACCCAGCAGCCTCAGAGTCTGTCTCACCGAAACCCAAGACCAAGGCTGAAAGATAGGAATCATAGCCTGAATGTCTTGGACTCGCTTTTGGGAAGGATAAGCCCGAAACAGCACTGTGTCCAGAACTGCTCCGATGAAAGGGAGAGTCTGAGAGGGAGTCAGGTGTGACTTCAGCACGTTGATAGTGAACCCCAGCTGGTGCAGGAGGTTCGCCATAGTCTGGCGGTGGGAGACCACTGTCAGGGGCGAAGGCGCCTTCAACAGCCAGTCGTCTAGGTAGGGGAAGACTGAGACCCCTAACCTGCACAGATGAGCTGCAACCACCGCCATCACTTTAGTGAACACCCGAGGGGCACTGGTAAGGCCGAAAGGGAGCACAGTAAATTGAAAGTGCTTGTGACCTACCACGAATCGTAGGTAACGTCTGTGGGCCGGCAGGATGGGGATGTGGAAATAAGCGTCTTGCAAGTCCAATGCTATCATCCAGTCTCCTGGGTCCAAGGCAGACAGAACCTGAGCCAGGGTGAGCATTTTGAACTTCTTCTTGAGGAAGAAGTTCAGGTCCCGAAGATCTAGGATAGGGCGCAAGCCTTTGTCCTTCTTTGGTATCAGAAAGTAGTGGGAATAACAACCACGACCAGCTTCTGGCACTGGCATAGCTCCCTTGGCCAAGAGAGCCGCAACTTCCTGGCGGAGAAGCACCAAATGATCCTCCGAAAGGTGATGTAAGGATGGTGGCATGTGTGGTGGTGCAGATTCGAAAGGGAGGGAGTAGCCCTTCCGAATTATTTGCAAAACCCACCCGTCCATGGTTATATGTTCCCATTGGGGCAGGTGATGGCAGATTCTGCCACCAACTGGGCGGGAGTGAGGGGACGAACTAGGAAGGTTTGGAGGCTGCTGCGGGGGCAGAGGTGGACTGGACAGACCTCTGGTTCCCTGTCCCACGGCCACGTGGGATTCCACGTCCCCAGCCACGCATAGGCTGTCCAGTGTGCATGGCCCGGTGGCTGGGTTGGGGATGCGACAGGGTGCCCCTTCCGTGGCCACGAAAGGGACGAAAAGTGGACTGTGGGGGGTGTGTGGTGGAAGAAAGGCCAAGGGACCGAGCCGCAGCCTGGGAATCATTGAACCTCTCCAAGGTCAGGTCAGCTTTGTCTCCAAAGAGACGGGTGCCATCAAAGCGCATGCCCATGAGCGACTGATGGACATCCCAAGAGAAGCCAGAAGTACGTAACCAGGCATGGCGCCGTAAGGCCACTGCCGTTGCAACCGATCTGCCCAGTGAGTCGGTCGTATCCAGCCCACAATGTTACACATCTTATTCCTCACGCTGTCCAGTCTTTTTGATTCCCTGTCCGGGGGAGCGGTAGGGAATGCCCCAGAGGATGACTAACCCTGGATGATGAGGCTCTGAGGCGTAGGGTATTGGGTCTGGAATTTTGGGTGGGTCGGCTCAGGCCAATGGCGGCAGGCAACCATCCTATTCACAGGAGTTGCTGTGCTGGGTCTGGACCAGGTACCCAGAAGGACCAGTAAAGGCATCATTGAAGGTAAGAAGGGGTTCTTTCTGAGTTGGAGGCCCCAGGCTTAAGCCCCTTGTCAGGAGGTTAGTACCAACCTCCACAGAAGGAAGCTCGAGATCCAAAACCTCAGCAGCCCTTCTTACCACCATTGAGTTTGACCCTCACTCCTCCATAGGAGCCACGACAGGGGGAGGAAGCATGCCAGCATCAGGGGAGGAGCCCAACCAGCTGGTGTCACCCAATTCCTGAACTCAGTCCATGTCAGGGTCAAGCTGGTATTCTAAAGGGTCCAGCCGCACCTCTACACTAGCCCCATATCCATATCCATACCCATAGCATAGGGGTCAGGATCAGCCCTGGCCACAGGATAGCCCTTGGAAAATGGAATCGGCGTCGAGCAATGCCTTTCCGGCTCATCGGGAATTAATAAAGGGTCGACATCGATTGTGCACCCAACTGACATCGAGAGCTTGACGTCTGACCTGATGCCGGGAAAGCTCGCGTTGGCACGACCAGCGTCGGGACGCATCCGAAAGCAGATCCAGGGGTGCCCTCTTGAGTCGGGGTCAAAGCTTACGACTTGGCACCTGAGGGGGCCCTCACTGACTACCCTCGGCCCGCAGGCGCCGAGGATGGGTTGGTCTGCCCAAATATGAGGCATATGGCCTCATAACATTTTTCAAGTTGAGCAGGGATAGTACCGGCTCCCGGAAAGTTGGGGAGGCGTGGGACTGACCCAGACGGAGGCTCCAAAGACAGAAGCCTAGAACGTTGCTTCCTGCGTACCGTTGTCTGAGCAACAGGGCGAAATTGAAAAACATTTGGCCTTCTTCGACTTCTCTTTTTTATGACCTGAATGTCCAAATGACCTGGATTACGAAGAGTGGTGATGACTCTGCGAACGGTCTACTGACCTTCCTTTCTAACGAGACCGGGAACAACACGGAGTTGAGTGCCGGGCCACCATGAGCTTTAGGGACTGCTCTCTGTCTTCAGGTTCATGGCACGACTTTGGGTCGTGGTCCCCCTCCAGACATCAGAGGCACACGAGGTGCGGATGGGTCACCGACATCATTTGGTGACAGGAGTTGGAGGGCTTGAATCCGGTCTTACGGGACATCCCTCAACACATCTAAAACTCATCAAAAACGAATTGACAAAAGTGTTGTAGTTAGTCAAAAAATGACTAAGGGTAGCTCTTCGCCAGATCTGCACGTAGGCAGCGTGGAAAGAAAAGAACTGACGTCATCACGTCGACCACGACACCAACGATGCCCGCGGAGTCAACCGACGCCACCTAAAGGTACACAGGCATTATAGCCGTAAGGCAGGCATGCATTATATTACATGTGAGGGCATATCTGCACAAGCACATATGCCCCTGCTATTTCTAAGTCAATTCTTAGACGTAGTAAGTGACCAGGGAAGCCTTTTTAAATGCATGTGCTGGACACTGGTAAATACACGTTCCCCGGCTACACAATTGGCTTCACTGAAGATAGGGATGTTTGGTATTAAAGGACAAGTTAATTACCTCCGATAATTAATTATCTGGTAGAGCCATATTCTACTTGCAGATTTTTTCCCTTAGAATTTCACCCAGACATCAGACTGGATCCAGAGATTTTATAGGTGCCACAGCGGCGCTCTGAGGTCAGCTTCTTTTCATGACTTTCCACGCCGGAAGCATAGAGCAATGAAGAACACAGACTGGTGTGCCAGAACCAGGGCCCTGAAAGGGAAGTCCTTGACCCTAGAAATACGTTCACAGAGCGGGGAGGATGGGAGGGTCAGTGAGGAACCTGCAACTAGAATATCTCTTTACCAGATAATTCTTTACTGAAGTTAAGTAACTTGTTCATCTGATAGAGACTTCTAGTTGCAGATTCCTAACCTTAGAATAGATACCCCAGCAATACTATTTCTGGAGGTGGGTCTGAAAACCAAGATTATACTAGGAAGTCCTGCAGGACCGAATGGCCAAAGTAGTCATCCCTGTGCACTTGACTGTCTAAGCAGTAGTGTTTAGTGATGTGTGCAGGGATGCCCATGTTGCTGCCTGGCAGTCCAGGACTGGAACTCCGAATGCTAACGCAGTGGCTGCAGCAGTCACTCTGGCTGAGTGAGCACGCAAACCCTCAGGGGCTTGCTTGTTTGCCAAAAGCTTAGCATATTTTGATGCCGAGACCAACCCATCTGGAGATGGTCCTTCTCTGCACTGCCCGTCCTTTCTTTGTGCCCACATTGCCCACAAAGAGGTGCTCATCCATCCGGAACTCTTGGGTGCGACTGAGGTGGCATGCCAATGCTCTTTTTGGGTCTAGGTGGTGGAGTCTCTCCTCTTCCTTAGAAGAATGTGGGGGTTGCATAAAAAGTAGGTAAGGTGAAGGACTGGCCTACATGAAGGGGCATGACAACTTTAGGGGGAAAAGAAGCCCTAGTACGAAGCACCACCTTAACAATGGGAAATTTAAACAAGGAGGGATGGTCAGGTAGCTTGAGGAAAGCTGAGATGACAGATAACCCTTGAGGGTCCCCCAAAGCAAAGCCCTTCTTGGCAAGAGAGAGTACAAACAAAAGAACCTCAGACAGAGGTGCAGAAAGGGGATCAACAGACTTGTTGGAACACCATGCCACAAACTTATTCCAACGACAACCATATACCATTTTGGTGGAGCAGCGTCTGGCTGGCAAGATAAAATTACAGACTCCAGGCGAAAGGTTCAAAGCTGTCAACTGCCATCGCTCAATCTCCATGCAAGAAAGTAGGGACTGGACAGGCTCTATGGCAAAACCGTCCCCTGCTGCCGTGACAGAAGGTCCTTCCAAAGAGGCAGTCTGAATGAAGGATGGACGGGCATGCTCAGAAGCTCAAGTTACTATACTCTTTGTGCCCAGCCTGGAGCCACAAAAATTACTTGTGCTAGTCAATCTTGAAAGTCTTGAGAATTTGGGGCAGAAGTGGTATAGGTGGAAAGGAGGCCTGAGTTCCACTCAAGATGAAAAGATGAGTGCTGCCTTGGAACCTCCAAAGCATAGAACGGCTGACATTGCGCGTTCTGTGGAGGTGAACAGATCTAACCAAGACTCGCCCCACTGCTGGAAGAGGCTTTGCGCCGCCTACAGATGGAGACACCATTCATTATCAACTATGCATTGACGACTGAGCCCACCAGATGTTGAGCCACCAGGGATATACCCTGACATTCCAGCCATGTCTAGAGGCACAGAGCCTCTTGACAAAGAGTCCATGACCCCACCCTGCTTGTTGCAGTACCACATGGTGGTGGTGTTGTCCGTGAACACCTGCACCACATTCCCTTTGAGACAGGGGAGGAATATTTTCAATGCAAGCTGGATCGCCCAGAGCTCCAGAAGAATGATGTGGAGCTCGGACTCCACCAGAGACCAAACACCAGACACCTCTGATCTCTGCCTCTCCTATCCTATCGCCCCATCCAAGATTGATGCATCTGTCACTACTGTCAGATCTGATTGGGGAAGGGAAAGAGATCTGCCTTTGATCCAGTCGCGGTTCTAAAGCCACCAGTGCAGATCTTGCGCAGTTCCCTCAGAGATCTGGACCATGTCTGAGAGATTCCCCTGATGCTGCACCCACTGGAACTTCAGGTTGTAGGAAATTACCCTCTTTTTAGCATGTTGCCCCCAATTTCTGCATGATATCAGTGTGTTTTTGACTGTATCACTGGGATCCTGCTAGCCAGGACCCCAGTGCTTATGGTTTACGGCCTGCTTGTCAGTGTGTTTCACTGTTTTCTAAATAGTCACTGGAACCTTGCTAATCAGAACTCGTGTTCAGGATCTCTCTCATTCTAAATTTGTCACTACAGTTTAGTGACTACATATTCCAGTCCAAACTCCAAACTAGCACACTGGACCCCCCCCTTATAAGTCCCTAGTATATGGTACATGGGTACCCAGGGCATTGGGGTTCCAGGGAATCCTAATGGGATGCAGCATTTCTTTTGCCACCCATAAGGAGACCACACAACCTCTTCTTCAGGACTGCCATTGCAGCCTGTGTGAAATCGTGCATGCACGATTTCACAGCCATTTTCACTACAACACGTCAGTTATAAGTCATCTATATGTCAGGTCTTCCAACCCTGAAGGCTGGGTACAAAGTACCTGTGTATGAGGGCACTGGCAGAGGTGCCCCAACGTCGTCCAGGCCCATTTTCCTATGTGCACTACATGTAGGTCAATACATATATGCAGCCTCAAAATAGCAACTCCGAAAACGGCCATGTAAGGGGTCTAACGACTAGGAATTGTACCCCAATACTGATTTCAGTATTGGTTGCACAATCCCATGCACTTATGGGGGCTCCACCATGCCCCCCCAGTACTGCCAGACCAGTCTTCTGATGTTTTCACTACAGCCCCAGCTGCTGCCACCTCACAGACAGGCTTCTGCCCTCCTGGGGCTTGAGCAGCTCAATCCCAGCAAGGCAGAACAATACGTATCCTTTCGGAGAGGGATGTTACACCCTCTCACTTTGGAAATAGGTGTTACAGGCATGGGGGGGTATCCTCCCAGAGCCTCTGGAAATGCTTTGAAGGGCACAGATGGTGCCCTCCTTGCATAACCCAGTCTACACCGGTTCAGGGACCCACAGTCCCTGCTCTGGCACGAAACTGGACAAAGGAAAGGGGAGTGGCCACTCCCCTGCTCCTCCTGAGTGTCCTTGGGTTTTGCCATCTTGTTTTCAGGATGGTCAGGGAAATCTGGGAGCATCTGAGTGGCTGTGCCAGCAGGTTACGTCAGAGACGCCTCCTGCTTACCTGGTAAGGCGACCAATCCCACTTTCAGTGCTATTTAGGGTCTGTCCTCTGGTTGTTTCTTCAGATTCGGATTGCAAGACTTCAGCAGGAATCCTCTGCATCCTTTAATTCATCTTCTACCGACGGATCAATCGCTGACTGCACTAGGAACTCTACAAAACTGCAACAAAGAAGCAAAGAGGACTTCTGCAACCTTGTAACTTCCGCTCCTGCAAGCAACTGCAACAGTTTCCAGGTCGTGCATCCTCCGAGGTCTGCCTGTCTTCAGTCTGCACCAGAAGACCCAAGGGAATCTCCCGCGGAGTGAAGGAGTCACTTCCCTGCTTCAGCAGGCACCTCTCTCCAGCAACATGGGTGGTGGACTAAAGTGACTCCGGCAGACCCACGGTCCAGCTGTCCAACTATGGTGCAGTTAAGAGCTTGCCTCCCCACGCAATTCAGTACCCCCGTGCACCGCATGACTAGCTGTTGCTAAGTCTTGTGTGCAACCTTCAAAGAAGTTCTTCGGGCACAGCACAGCTTAGGCCCCCTGCATTCCATCCTGTGATGCACAGCTTCATGAGTGGTTCTCCGGCGGTGTGGGAATCCTTTGTGTCTCCATTTGCACCTCCTTTGTCCGTCATTCCTGTGCACGCTGCCTCGTCTTCTGAGGGCTCTCTGTCTCCCCCTTCTGGGTATAGGCCACAGGACCCTCCTGGTCGCAGGGTGCGCCATTTTCGGCTACCCGCGAGCTTTACGTTTAACAAGGGTTGTTGGCGAAATCCAACAACACAAACCAGACTGCATTCATCCATCCGGCGTGGGACATCTTCTGCACCAACCAAGAACCCGCATCTGCCTTCTTTGGTGCAATACTGACTTTGTCTTCTCACCGATGGTTCCACTTTTGCACCTTCATACGGGTTAGCAGGGGCTCCTGTTCTCCCTGGACTCTTCAGTGCTTCTTTGACTTGGTGCCCTTCGTCTACAGGTCTTCAGGTCCAGGAATCCATCATTGGTGTCCTGCAGTCTCTTCTGGTTCTTGCATTATCTTCTATCACGACTTCTGGTGTGTTTTAGGGAACTTGCTGTGTTTTACTCCTGATTTTCTGGGCTCTGGGGTGGGGTACATTACTTACCTTTGGTGTTTTCTTACACTCCCGGCACATACTCTACACACTACCCTTGCCTAGGTGGGAAACCAACTTTCGCATTCCACTATTTTAGTATATGGTTTGTGTTCCCCTTAGGCCCATTGCAACCTATGGTGATTTCCACTATTTGAACTATTTTTCTACTGTGTACTTACCTATTTCTGGTTACTAGTGTATATATTGAGTATTTACTTCCTAAGAGAGTATAGTCTCCAAAGTATTTTTGGCATTGTGTGACTAAAATAAAGTACCTTTATTTTTGTAACACTGAGTATTGTCTTTCATATGTGTAAGTACTGTGTGACAACAGTGGTATTGCCAGAGCTCTGCATGTCTCCTAGTTCAGCCTTGGCTGCTCTGCCTTCAGGCTACCTCTAGACAGCCTGGCTTCTAGACACTGACTACATTTCACTAGTAAGGGATAACTGGACCTGGTATAAGGTGTAAGTACCTTTGGTACCCACTACAAACCAGGCCAGCCTCCTACACAGTTGCTACTGCAGAGCTCGTATATGCCACCTGGCATGGATCACCATCAGGATGCAGAAAGCCATGAGGCTCAGCAGCCTCAGAGTCATTCTCAATGCCATCCAAGACAGGCTAAAACATCAGTATTATAGCCTGAATATCCTGGACTCGCCGTTTGGGAGGACAGGCCCAAAAACTGCACTGTGTCCAGAACAGCTCCAAAGAAAGGGAGTGTCTGAGAGGGAGTTAAGTGTGACCTCTGCACGTTTATAGAGAGCCCCAGCAAATGCAGGAGGTTCACTGTACTCTGGAGGTGGGAGGAGACACCCCGGGGTGAGCCTGTCTTCAACAGCCAGTCGTCGATGTAGGGGAAGACTGAAACCCCTAGCCAGCACAGATGAGCTGCAACCACCTCCATCACATTTGTGAACACCTATGGGGCGCTGGTAAGCCAAAGGGGAGCGCGGTAAACAAAGTTCTCATGACATACCACAAACTGCACGTAACGTCTGTGGGCAAGCAGGACGGGAATGTTGAAGTCCAACGCTACCGTTCAGTCTCCAGGGTCCATGGCAGATAGGACCTGAGTCAGACTGAGCATTTTGAACTTCTCCTTTCTGGGGAAGAGAATGAGAGACCGGAAGGTCTAGGGTAGACTGTTTCCTTTTGGGCACCAGAAAGTTGCGGGAATAACAACTACAACCAACGTCTGCCACTGGTACCCTCTCTATGGCTACCTTGGCCAAGAGAAGTGGCATGAAGTGGGGAACTCTCACTTGGATTTTTTGTGCTTGCTTTTAGAATTGTCTTTTGACTTCATCTTCAACTTACCCGAAGAATGTGACCTGGAACAGCACTGAAACTTGGATGCGGAGACAACCTGGAACTCGCTTCTCGTGTCTAATGACCTACAGCTTTGGCTCATGCTCCCCGATGGCCTTAGGGTCCATAAAGCACATCTAGTTACAGAAATCTGGACATGCTTGGAGGTCAAGTACAAAAGGCAGATGACGTCCTAGTCCATGTCCGACATCTGTTTCCTTCAGGTGCAGCATTGTTTAAAGGCTGTAGTCTTTGCATTTAAAAGGTGAGGAATCTGTGGCTCTAAGTACTGAACAGAAATTTCCCTATAGATGGTATGGGACAATTACGTTTTTTATTTGTTTAGATGCTGCATTCAAACTCATTTCAGAAGAGAAAACTGGTCTCAGAAAAACATTTTTGTGAAATGGAAATATTAAATTTGGAACTTACATCGAATCCTTGTAGCCGTCCAACATTCATCATATCATTACACCGTTTAGGTATGACAGACATTACATCCAAAGCTCTCTGAAGAAAACACAAGGGAAATAACCATCCATTATTTAGAACTTTTCAGAAAGGCTATGCAATTGCTACATTTGTCTGTCATCAGTGATGTCAACATAAAAGTATAATGGAGCTTGAATGATTTGTTTTTTAGGAAGACACTAAAGTAAGTAGTTACAATACTTTCTAAATGGGATCCTGGGGATCTGAAAGCCATACATTCCAAATGAAGCTATATTTTCCACATAACACCGAAATCGTTTTTGGAACTCATAGAATGGTTAGATTTAGGGACAAATATAGGTCCCTACGTTGATGAAGGTAAACGTCAAGCCAGCCAAGGTGAAGACACACAATGTACAGGACCAATGCAAGGCTTGTCTTAATTTATAAATACGTTTAAGTTTTGACATCACCATCCTGCTTCATGCCTTGAATGCTTAAGAGCCAGATGGGCTTGAAATAATAAACAAATGTGTCTGTAGGAAGTTGGCTCTGTAAATACTGTCTCAAAGTGAGAGATAGTGTGCACATAGTCCTAGGGATGCCCTTAGAGGTTTATAGTGGCAAAATGAGATAATACTAATGCTCTATTTTGTGAAAGTGTGTCGAGTAGTAGGCTTATCAGACGGTATTGTTAAGCATTTGTTGTACACACACAGGCAATAAATGAGGAACACACACTCAAAGACTTGGCTCCAGGCCAAAAGGTTTTTATATAGAAAAATACCTTTTCTTAATTTAGTTTAGAACCACAAGATTCAAGATTTGAGGTAAGTACATAAAATGCAAGGTACTTCACACAGATAAGTATAGAACTTTGATTCAAAGCAGTAGTACACACAGCTTATTGCCATTTTAACTAAAACTATTTTAAAAATGAACACAGTGCACAAATCGACAGTTCCTGGGGGAGGTAAGTTTGGTTACGTTTCTGAGGTAAGTAAAGAACTTACACAGTCAGTCTCCTGGGCATAGGCAGCTCACCGTTGGGGGTTCAAGGCAACCCCAAAGTCACCGAACCAGCAACACAGGCCCGGTCAGGTGCAGAGATCAAAGGAGGGCCCAAAGCACATAGGCGCCTATTGAGAAGAGGGGTGCTCCGGTTTCAGTCTGCTAGCAGATAAGTACCTGTGTCCTCGGGGAGCAGACCAGGGGTGGTTTGTAGAGCACTGGGGAGGGACACAAACAAGCATACAAAACACACCCTCAGCGGAACAGGGACGGCCGGGTGCAGTGTGCAAAGTAGGAGTTAGGTTTGCAATTGAAAGCAATGGAGGGACCCTGGGGTCCCTTAGGCGATGCAGGCAGGGTACAGGGGGGCTTCTCGGGCCAACCACAGACTGGGCTAAGAAGAGGGCCGCCTGCTGGTCACTCCTGCACTGGAAGGTGGTTCACTTGGTCCTGGGGGCTGCGGGTGCAGTACCTACTCCAGGCGTCGGGTTCCTTTGTTACCAGGCAGTCGCGGTCAGGGGGAATTCAGGAGGCTGGCCTGGCTTATAGTGGGTACCTGAAGGTACTTACACCTTGTGCCAGGTCCAGTTATCCCTTATTAGCAGATGAGTAGTGTTGTAGCAGCTTAGGCTGATAGAGGTAGCTATAGCAGAGCAGCTTAGGAAGAACTAGGAGACATGCAAAGCTCCTACTATAAAACTTATATCATATACCACTATATCATAAGAATCACAATACTCAGAGTTACTAAAAATAAAGGTACTTTATTTTAGTGACAATGTGCCAAAAATATCTCAGAGGATATACTCCCTTAGGAGTTAAGTAAAATACACAAAATATACACACAAACCAAAATCAGGTAAGTAAACAGAAAAGTAGTGAAAACACTGTAGAATACAATAGGATGCAATAGCTCTTGGGGCAAAACAAACCATAGACTAAGAAAGTGGAATGCAAACCTCTTGGGGACCCCAGGCCTAGTGTAGTGTGTAGAGGGTCGCTAGGAGTGTAAGAAAACACTAAGGGTGTCCAAGATACCCCACCCCAAGACCCTGAAAAGTAGGAGTAAAGTTACCCTACTTCCCCAGAAACACACCAAAATTGTGATAGGAAATTCTGCACAGCACTGAAGACAGATCCCAGGACCTGTAAAGGAAGGGGACCAAGTCCAAGAGTCACGAAAGTGTCCAGGGAGGGTAGGGGCCCACTAAACCCCGGATGAAGGTGCAAAATGGCTGCCTCCGGGTGGAAGAAGCTGAAGATTCTGAAACAACAGAAGATGCAAAGAACTTCTCCTCTGCACAGAAGATGTCCCACGGCGTGCTGGAGGATGCAGTCGTTTCCAAACAGAAAGACCGCAAACAAGCCTTGCGAGCTGCAAGGGTCGCGGTTGAAGAAAATGGGTGCTGCCAGGGCCCAGGAAGGACCAGGAGGTCGCCCCTTTGAGGAGGAGACAGAGGGGGCGCTCAGCAACACAGAGATCCCACGCAGAAGCAGGCAGCACCCACAGAAGCACTTGAACAGGTGTTCAAGAAATCTAAGCATGGCGGTCATCTCAACACTACAAGGGAGGGTCCCATGAAGCCGGTGGTCAACTCAGAGAGTTGAGCAATGCAGGATGGAGTGCTGGGGACCTGGGCTATGCTGTGCACAAAGGATTCCTTACAAAAGTGCACAAAAGCCCTAGCAGCTGCCGTTCACGCAGTACACAGGATTACTGTCTGGCGTGGGGAGGCAAGGACTTACCCACACCAAATTTGGACAGATGGACCACTGAACTGTCGGGGTCACTTGGATCCAGCTCCTGTGTTCCAGGGACCAAGCTCGTCAAGAAGAGAGGGGACCCGGAGGACTGGTGATGCAGAAGTTTTGTGCCTCTGTTAGCAGGGGGAAGATTCCGTCGACTCACGGGAGATTTCTTCTTGGCTTCCAGTGCAGGGTGAAGACAGACAGCCCTCAGAGCATGCACCACCAGGAAACAGTTGAGAAAGCCGGCAGGATTAGGAGCTGCAATGTTGCTGGTAGTCTTCTTGCTACTTTGTTGCGGTTTTGCAGGCGTCCTGGAACAGTCAGCGGTCAATCCTTGGCAGAAGTCGAAGCCGGAGATGCAGAGGAACTCTGGTGAGCTCTTGCAATCGTTATCTGAAGAGAAGCTCACAGGAGAGACCCTTAATAGCCCTCAGAGGAGGATTGACCACCTAGGCAGGTAAGCACCTATCAGGAGGGGTCTCTGACATCACCCGCTAGCACTGGCCACTCAGAGGCCTCCACTGTGCCCTCATACCTCTGCATTGAAGATGGCAGAGGTCTGAGACACACTGGAGGAGCTCTGGGCAATACCCCTGGGGTGGTGATGGATAGGGGAGAGGTCACTCCCCTTTCCTTTGTCCAGTTTCGCGCCAGAGCAGGGGCTGGGGGATCCCTGAACCGGTGTAGACTGGTTTATGCATGGAGGGCACCATCTCTGCCCATCAAAGCATTCCCAGAGGCCAGGAGAGGCTACTCCTCTCAGGCCCGTAACACCTAATTCCATAGGGAGAGGGTGTAACACCCTCTCTAAGAGGACATCCTTTGTTCTGCCTTCCTGGGACTGGGCTGCCCAGACCCCAGGAGGGTAGAAGCCTGTCTGTGGGTTGGCAGCAGCGGTAGCTGCAGTGAAAACCCCAGAAAGCTAGTTTGGCAGTACCTGGGGTCGATGCTGGAGCCCCAGGGATGCATGGGATTGGCACCCCAATACCAGATTTGGCATGGGGGGGACAATTCCATGATCTTAGACATGTCAAATGGCCATATTCGGAGTTACCATTGTGAACCTACATATAGGTATTGACCCATATGTAGTGCACGCATGTAATGGTGTCCCCGCACTCACAAAGTCCGGGAAAATTGCCCTGAACAATGTGGAGGCACCTTGGCTAGTGCCAGGGTGCCCTCACACTTAGTAACTTTGCACCTAACCTTCACCAAGTGAGGGTTAGACATATAGGTGACTTATAAGTTACTTAAATGCAGTGTAAAATGGCTGTGAAATAACGTGGATGTTATTTCACTCAGGCTGCAGTGGCAGTCCTGTGTAAGAATGGTCTGAGCTCCTTATGGGTGACAAAAGAAATGCTGCAGTCCATAGGGATCTCCTGGAACCCCAATACCCTGGGTACCTAGGTACCATATACTAGCAAATTATAAGGGTGTTCCAGTGTGCCAATCCGAATTGGTAAAAATGGTCACTAGCCTGCAGTGACAATTTTAAAGACAGAGAGAGCATAAGCACCGAGGTTCTGGTTAGCAGAGCCTCAGTGACAGAGTGAGGCACCACACAGGAACACATTCAGGCCACAAATTATGAGCACTGGGGTCCTCGCTAGCAGGATCCCAGTGAGACAGGCAAAAACAAATTGACACACAAGTAAAAATGGGGGTAACATGCCAGGCAAGATGGTACTTTCCAACAGGGAGCCTCTGGATCCTCTCTGCAGGCGTTAATGTCGGAGTGCAGGGGGGTCGACTCAGGTTACTCATGTCGTCGTAGTCGCCTGGGAGTCCTCTGCGGTGTTAGTTCTCTTGAACTCGAGCCTGGGGCGTCAGATGCAGAGTAAGAAGTCTCACCCTTCTGGCGGGAAGAGAGAGTTCTTTAAATTTGCATAGTTGTGGCAGTTTTTTAACAGTGCCTCTGTTCTCGGGAGTTTCTTGGTCCCTCGGGTTCAGGGCAGGCATCTGAGTCCTCAGAGGCGGCTGGTCCTGGTCAGATGCGCCGCTGTGCAGGTTCTTTGAGTCTGGAGACAGGCCAGGCGGGCTGGGGCCAAGTCAGTTGTAGTATCCGTCGTCTCTGCGGTGCTTTCAGGTCAGCAGTCCTTCTTCTTCTTGTAGGTTGCAAGAATCTGCTTTACTGGGTTCAGGGTCACCCCTAAATACTAAATTTAGGGGTGTGTTTAGGTCAGGGAGCAGTAGCCATTGGCTACTGTCCTGGAAAGTGGCTACACTCTCTTTGTGCCTCCTCCCTGAGGAGAGGAGGGCACATCCCTACTCCTAATTGGGGGAATCCTCCAATCTCAAGATGGAGGATTTCTAAAATCAGGGGTCACCTCAGCTCAGGGTACCCTAGGGGCTGTCCTGACGGGTGGGTGGCTCCTCCTTGTTTTTCTCATCATCTCCTCCAGTCTTGCCACCAAAAGTGGGGGCAGTGGCCGGTGGGGTGGGCAACTCCACTAGCTGAGATGCCCTGGGGTGCTGTAACAAAAGGCATGAGCCTTTGAGGCTCACCGCCAGGTATCACAGTTCCTGCAGGGGGAGGTGAGAAGCACCTCCACCCAGTACAAGCTTTGTTCCTGGCCACAGGCACTCACCCCATGTAGCCAGAAACGTATCTGGTATGTGGCAGGCTGGCAGAAACTGGTCAGCCTACACTAGAAGTCAGGTAGGTATTCAGGGGACATCTCTAAGATGCCCTCTGGGTGTATGTTACAATAAATTGCACACTGGTATTTGCGTGCATTTATTGAGCTGAGAAGTTTGATACCAAACTTCCTAGTTTTCAGTGTAGCCATTATGGAACTGTGGAGGTCGTGTTTGACAAACTCCCAGACCATATGCTCTTATGGCTACCCTGCACTTACAATGTCTAAGATTTTGCTTAGACACTGTAGGGGAATAGTGCTTATGCACATACAGTATGTCCTCACCTGTGGTATAGTGCACCCTGCCTTAGGGCTGTAAGACCTGCTAGAGGGGTGACTTACCTATGCTACAGGCAGTGTGAGGTTGGCATGGCACTCTGAGTGGAGTGCCATGTCGACTTAGTAATTTCCTCCCTACCAGCACACACAAGCTGAGAGGCAGTGTGCATGTGCTGAGTGAGGGGTCCCCACGGTGGCATAAGACATGCTGCAGCCCTTAGAGACCTTCCCTGGCATCAGGGCCCTTGGTACTGTCGTAGTTTGGACTCTTGCTCTGAGCAAGACTGCTGGTCTCAGGATGACAGTACTTTCGTTTGTAGGTGACTAAGTTTCTTCCTACAACTAGTTGTAACTGTTGTCCAAACCTTACCGGCTTACTAGCAGTACTTCACCAGAAACACAATAGTAAAGAGGTGATCTGTAGCAGTCGCTTACGCATGGACTCAAAATAAGATCTCTCAGGGTTGTCATGGTTAAACGGAAATTACCCTTTTCTCACAGATTATTATGTCTCATACAAACAAAGGCAATAACACAGATGCAGTGAAGTTATAATAGTTTTTTATTTAACATAACTGCAATTTGTTATAAGTTGCATGAATTGCAATGATTAGGATAATGAATATACCAAGCAACAGTATTGTGAAGAGGAGAGTCATTGTTATAAAGACCCCTACCATTATGCAATATATAACAGGAATATATGTATAGGTATAAAAATGTAATAAGCCCTAATACCCTAAGGAGAATAGGTCTAACCTCCTACCTAAAAAAGGAGAGCTGAGTTCGTTAAACCTAATCTGCCAAAACCGTGTCCATGAGAGGAGCCCCCAACCCTCGTTACCTTGGAATGAGGTTTCTATCTCAGACTCCGCAGGGACACGAAGACTGGGTCAGCGTCAAGATGACTGTAGCATCGGTATCAGCGATGGTGGCGATGCCCTCTGGTCGGAATCCCTCTGATTATCTGTCTAAAAGTGTGTTGTATTTATACAGATCTACAAGGTCCCCTGACATAAGTGTTATTCATAACAATAGATAACAGGCATGCTTGGGACGGCAATTAATATCAACAATCCCTCGAAAGTATAGAGAGGGAAAATCCCTAAGTGTGAATGCCTACTGTATGTTTGTCTTCCGTGCTTGATCTTGACGCCTTGGCGCAGTGACACTGATAATAGAACCCATAACAAGTGGCCTAACTATAAACAAGGCCGCCATTTTAAAGGAAATAAATAATTAAATGGACTAAGACAGAGCAAGCTAAGTAGGTTAAAAGTCACTGGGTGACGGGGGCACGAGTTTACAAGCCTACGGCTAAGCTAACTCCTGTTATCCCGTTAAAACAAACTAGGATTCACTACACCCTCCCTATTGCCGTAACAGGTATGATGAAGGTAAGGAAACCCAATCGCTAAAAAAGCTGCTACTGAACTAAAAAGCCAAAAAACGAAAAATAAAATGTACGTAATGACAAAAATAAATGCTGTGTGTTAAAATACGTTTCAAAAAACATTCAGAGATGTTAATATCAACTATGACAAGTACAGCAAACTTTCAGTTAAATTGCTAGTTTTTAGAACCGGGAACTGGCAAGCGAATTCACCAAATTATGTGCTATATGCAGGATCTTGAAGAATGTCATCGAAGTCACCATTCAAGGATCTTAAAAATGAGTCAACATCGTCTGAAGTGAAATTGAGAGCAGGACGGACAAACGGATCCACAGAGCAGAAGTGAGCCATATTCATCGGTGTATCGACACTCGCTGCAGCGTCCTCATCCATGTTAGTTTGTATAACAGAAGGCTCATAGGTGGCCTCGCGGAGCAACCTCAGTCTCAAGGGGCATGACCGTGTATGAACCCTCATCGGGGACATCAGCAGTTCGTGGTCCACAGGAGATGTTGGTGCAACAGCAAGACAGACCATAGGCAGATGTTCAAAGAGACACCAAATGCAGCGGAACACCGGTTGTACACACCAGAGTAGAGGCCGGAATGACAATGACCAGTCAAACTCTAGTTCCACCAGCAAAGGTGTACCGAAGATCCGAACCATGCGTTCACGGCACAGCGGGGTTGACGGGAGCGGCTCCATTGCTCTGTGTCGCTGGAAAAAAACAACCACTGCGAATCAGAAAAAATAGCAGTAGTAGTCCGACAATTAAAGCCAAAATAATTGGAAAGCCACCAAACACACTGGAAAAGAGAGAATGGATGGCTGATGGGATGACTCCGAAGACAGTCTGGAAGATGGACACGAAACCAGACCCGACAGCCTTAAAGAAATTAACAATCCCAGTGGTGCTTGAAGCATTGAATATTCTGGATACCAACTCTCCAAAGTGTATGGGGAAATCGGTATTTAAAAGGGATTGTATCTCGGCTGATGATCTCGCAACCTGGAGAGCATACGTCTCTTTTGCGGATGTCAAGGCGACCTGTTTTTGAAACAATAGCGCCTTCAGTCTACTCAACTTGTCATAGTTCACATTAATAGTATCAATGTGGGGCCACATTTCAGATACGTGTATCTCTCGTGTGGGGGGAAACAAAACATGGCCACAACACGTAACGACCTTCGTGACTGAGATTGCGTAGGCAATTCCAGGTCGCAAGCCGCAACAGCTGTCATCGCTCAGTAGAACATAACTCCCATTAGAAAGTACATGAAACACTGAACGAATCAAGGGGACGGGAATACCCTTCAGAAAACAGGCCAAATTCGCGACCTCCGCATTGCAAAGACCGTGAAGAGACACCTGTTTGCATATCATGGAATGACGAACATTAGTCTCACATTCACTTCCGCTAAGAAAGACCTCCTGTTTGCCGTTCAGACATCGATACTCAAAGGGCAACTCCCACTCTTCCTTAATAAAGCTATATCCTAGTTGTTCATAGCGTCCCACTGCAAGATGTTTCAGGCAGTTCGAGAAACGAAAGGTCGAAAACGGTAAATTAATAATGCCGTGTAGGAGCCAGATAGTTGAAGGACTCTCTGCTACTGTGAAGGGCAACTTATCTAATTTTTCTACTTGAAGCAATGTAAAACGAGCCTCCCTTTTAGCCATTGTCTCTTGTTCCCTGGAAAAATTAAAAGCAGCGAATAGTTCACTCCCATTAATGTATTTCCATGGAATGTGGCCACTTCTCAGCGTCTGCAATGCCCAACCCAGCTGCATGATGGAACGTAGCTGTGTTTGCCCATGATATAACCGGGACAAATCAGTCTGAGTGATATCAATAGCAGATGACACTATATTCGACAGTGAGTATATCCTGTTGGATAGGGTGTTCATGCCATTATCGACAACAGCCAATGTTTTTTCCAAATTCTCCTTATCAAGTTGCCGTAAACGTGCAGCAGCCTCAATTTGAGAAAGTTTCCAAATTTCATTATACATAGCATATAAAAACCGTTTCGAGTGCTGCTTCCTAGGACCCAATAGGAAATCTTGTAAATCTATACTGTCTGAAAGAGTGTTCAGGTGTTGTTTAACCGCTGTTAAAGTGTTTGTCTGCACCCATTGCTGGCACAGCTTACCTACACTGTATGTTGTAATGATACCAGTATGTTGACCTGATAGAAAGCGAGGGTCTGGCCTATGAATGGAAAAACCCCTTGAAGAGTTCAAAAACCGCTTCTGACACTCATCAGTGTCTGAGGGCCATACCAACCATCCCCCGGGACGGGAAAGTGAAGAATTATAAGTACCAGCCTTAACCAATGCATCTAGCCTGTCCTCTGAATCATTAAGAAAGTGTTGCCAATCTCCAAATCTTGTCGGTGTAGGAATATTGGGCGTGTTTAAATCTTTAATTTTTGCTAACCCCAGACACGATGTCTGCTCAACAGTGTCATTCAAGAAAATCATTTGTACAGGAATTAAGCAAGCTCGAAACAAAGCTTCTATACCCTGAGTTTGCTAATCTTGTGTTCCCCATACACTCTTCAAATCGATAGTGTTCTTCCAATATTCATAACCTTCAATCGAGAGACGGGAAACAAAGGGGTCTGAATAAATCAGTTTTGTATCTGTTAGCAATAGTTTTCTAAAATGTGTTGTAGGTAATTTAAAATAATATGATTCAGCTTTCTTCGTATCATGCCCAGAAAAGTATGTGAATTTGTCGTTGTAATACTTTGGACTCCCCACCCGTGGAGTTGAACAGTGTTCCCATTGTGTGTAGTTAAAGAGTGGCATATATCTAGTTGCACGGTGCAGGTAGTGATGTCCCCAATTGTTATAGCAGAACATTTCCCCATAATTCATTGTATAATCATATACATCATCACTCCCAAAAGCGGAGTAGTCCTTCATCTCAGTTAGCATGGAATCAACTGTTTGGACATCCCAATCATCAGAGACAACATTAGGTGTAATAACATCAGACATAGAAATCTTGAACACGTATGGTATTTGAATTATCTCTGTAGGCCCGTAGATATCGAACGGAACTTTGTCCAAGACAATCCCATCAGGAATTGGAATAGCCGTAATATTGACAGGGGACAAATCACGCCGGACCTTATGTGATGAACGATGTGGTGTTAAAATTACATCAACAGGCTCCACTGAGGAGCGATCAGCAATATAGTGACCATTAATTAGTAAAAAGAAAACAGTCACAAACCCAATCCATAAAAAAAATGCAATAAATGTCAAACAAAACCAGAGATAGTTCCATGGATATATCAAATAGTTCTGCTTAAGCCATCGATAGAATTGGCTACCTCTCGAACATTTTCCAGTCTCAGTAGAGGATGAATCTGAAGAAAAATCATCAATGTCTATAAAATAGCCAGAGGAAGTCTCCGCAAACACAGGACCCATGGAACTCTCATCCACTGCTCGTGGAAGTTCTTGATAGACAACGTTATTAGTCGTGGAAATGTTCGTGTAAAATACAGCCAAATCCTGCAGCGGGGAGTCCTCCGAAGGTGTTACTGGAACCAACAAAAGTTCATTGTCCGCCCTCCCCATGGTCGAGGAAGTGTTCGGAACAACAGCTGACATAGTTGCATAGTCAGAAGTAGCGATGGTCATCCTACCATGTAGAGGGATGTCCTGTTGGGTAGTGAGAGGGGATCGGGAACTACCCAAGGGACCTCCTGGTCTACTGTGAAGAATCGGCCACATGGTGTAATTTGATGTCATCAATGGAGATAAATCTGTTGGATTTGGAACCAGACAACAGTGGAAGGATGACAGTCCTGGTGCCTTTTATCCCCAAGACCGGTACAGGGGCTCTGTATGATGGACCAAACTCTTTTTTCACAGCGATCTTCTCACGAACCAGATCCCCAATGTTAGGAATCCAGCCAGTCGAAGTTTTCGCCAAGTCCCTTATTCCCAAGGTGGCAGCACTTGCAGAACATTTATCATCACTGAATTGTTGAAGCTCCTGCAAAACAGCGAGACGTTCTTTTATGTCAAATGGTGTTTCTGCTGCCACCATACCAGGGGCATCAAGATCGGGAACATACATAGTCGTCCCAAAGAGAACCTCATATGGAGACTTTTCCCCCAAGGACCGTCTTGGCAGATTATTCAGTGCTCTCTGGACCCCATATAGGTGATGTAACCAATTGCGGCCTGAACCTAATACTCGAGCTGTTAAGGACTGCTTTAGATCACGATTCCGCCTCTCCACGAATTTCCCTCGGGATGGTATGGTTAGGAGTAATGGAGTTCAACACCCATCGTCCTCATGGTGTCCCTGAAAGCCTTAGAGGCAAATGCAGGGCCCTGGTCCGAATGGAATGCTGCAACCGCATATGTACCGATAAAGATCAGCAAATCTTTTATAACAGTCTGGGCGTCAGCCAACCGCTGTGGCCATACCCACAGGAATCTAGAACAGGAATCTACAGCCACTAAAATGTATTTGTATGCACCATCAGGTTGCAAGGGACCACAGTGGTCCAGGTACACACAATGGAGTGGCTTGTCTGACACTAAGAGAGATGTCTGCGGAGGGCGTCTGATATTTGAGCCCTTAATCTGCTGACAAATGTCACAGCAAAGGACATACGTTTTAGTCCGTCTGCATAGACCAGGCCACCAATACCGTTGTTGTAGAATGGTGATAGTGGCCTGTATACCAGCATGTGCAGAAGCGACACCCTCATGTGCAGCTGTAATCAGCCCCAATCTGTGATCTTCATTTGGGATCACTCGATCACCAACATCAGGAATTGTTGCAAAAGCAACATTCTGTGCACTGATATGATATGTATAGTTCGTAGGGTATCCTTTCGGAAGGGGCTTGCCTGCAGGCGAGGCATTAACGGCAATCAGTATTTCATTATCCAACCTCGACCGAGAACGAGTCACTGCAGCCACAGAAGCCGTAGCTACTGAAGCTTTGGCTGCTTCATCAGCCAATGTATTACCGGCAACATGTATTCCTACACGTTGGTGCCCCAATGTGTGAACTACATGAACACATGGCAGCTTATCCTTAAGATCAGCCACCCTTCCCCACAATATTTTGTGTTTAATGGTGTTCCCTTTAGAATCTCTAAACCCGTTCAGTATCCAATGATTGAGATATTCATTGTATGACTGGACGCAGTAATACGAATGACAGACGATCAAAGTCTGTGTTCCTGGCTCTGAATGTTCGAGCGCTAGAAGAAGAGCCTTAAGCTCGGCCAACTGGGCTGTGCAGTCCCCTAGGGTCTGAGTGTAGGTATTATGAGGATGGAAAACTCCGTCTTCCATTACCCCGCACACGGCTGCGCAAGCTGCAGAGTATTGATGTTTAGTACCCACAGCCGGTTGTGCCGATCCGTCAGTGTAAATGATGGTATCATAACTGTCTATTGGCAATATATGTAAGGGAGCGGGGTACTCCTGTTCATACTGGAGAAATTCTTGTGTCTGAAGTCTTGGATCAAACACATAATCAACATCAGTGGCGGTCAGAGATGTTGCCCATTGGATCCAGCGTGGATGTAATGCCTTAGCGTTTGGAACGCTCGCTTTGGTGACAGCCTCTAAGGCCGGTACCGGGGAGACAACAATAATGCGCTTCCCTTGGGCAAGTGGCCTCTCCTTTATGACCTCCATCTGAACTGCTGTCAGAATTTTTTCAGTAGGAGCAAAATGTTTCTCTGCATTGGGGTACAAATGTGATTTGTATGCTATCGGCACCGTGTCACCCTCATTAAAGGTGACATGGGTAAATCCAAGGGCACCAGCTATTATTCTGATGACCAAATTTGTTTTATTGTCACGTGTGTACAAGTGTCTAGCCTCCAGCATGTCCCGTTGTATATCTCTAAGGATGTGTGTGTGTGCAATTGTCCATCGCCTGCTAGAAAAATTGGGCTGAATTAAGTCATATAGTGGCTTGAAGCGTTCAGCGTAATCTGGAATGTATGTTCTGCCAAAATTAAAGAAACCCAGTAATGACTGTAATTTCTTAAGCATGTTTGGAGGCTGTAGCTGAGCACACTTCTCTAAGAAGTGCGGGGCCAGGCACTTCCCCTCGTGTGATAGTTCATATCCTAGGAACAATACACTAAGAAAGGCTATCTTGCTTTTCTTAAAATTAAATTTATATCCGAAGGCGGCAAATCCCAAAATTATCCGATCGACCCTTGCAAGATGAATGTCAAGGGTGTCATCAGTGAGATAGATATCATCCACATATGATAATGCCTCGGAATCAATCTCCTGTAAGATTGATGTGACACGGGCCGAAAACAGTCCTGGGCTGTTGTTATAGCCTTGTGGTAAACGACAAAAGCGTTTCTGAGAGCCAAAGGAAAATGCACTTAGGTCTCTACTTTCATGTGCTAAATTCTGGCAGAAAAATCCATTAGATATATCCAATGTAGTTTTGTATTTTTTACGCACTATATTATTAATCAGCGCTGTGCTGTGTGAATTTTGTATAGCATAAGTGCGTGCATGACTATTTAAGTGTCTATAATCAACCACTATTCTATATGAATGATCAGGTTTCGTAACGGGAAATAGCGGATTATTCATTGCCGATGTACAGGGCTCAATTACTCCCTGATATTCAAGTTGTGACAGTATCTCCGTCACTGGAGCTTTTGCTTCATGTTTAACAGGGTACTGTGGCTGCGGGTGTGGTGTAGACCTAACGGGAATAACATGAGAAGGAGAGTCCTTGTCCCAACTTACATGATTACAGTATAATGCAGGTGCCTGCGCCAAAGCCCAATCAGCAGCATATGCTTTTTTGTCTGCCTCCGGAACAAGATCGGAGAAAGAAGGCAAAATGACATCTTCCCCATGTGGGAGCTTGCGGACATGTTCAGGTGGCCAGTCTCTCTCGGCCAACAGGATATCACTAGTAAGTTCATCCCAGAATATTACACTAATAATGCGTTCCACGTCTCCCTCTATCTGAATTGTTAAATCATAAACCTGATCGGGTGGAAGAACGCGGCCATCCGCCGTTTCAACTGCGATATAATCGCTAGTTGCTGTCGCATCCAGATTATCTTTCAGACTCTGGTGACATATCGTGACCTCTGCCGCGCTGTCCAACAGAGTCACTGCCCACCTCTTGTTCCTCAACAGTGTTCTCAATACTACTGGCATTTTTAACTGTCAGTGCTGCCACTTTCTTCTTTTTAAACTGTGGCTTTTGCTGAGGAGTCTTTTCTTCTTTTTTAATGGTAGACTGCAGCGAGTCTTTCTTTTCTTTCACGTATTCCGGACGTCGATCTTGACGGCCCCCTCTCTCGCTACGTTTATCCGGTGCGTCCTGAAAATAACAAGAAGGACGTGAATCAGTATATCTGTCTGGAGTTCTAATGTTATCCCTATTCCTGAAATTATATCTCCTGTCGGAGTACTCCGGATGCGGAGAATCAGCTCTTTTATTTCTCCTATCCTTGAAACCCTTTTGTTTGTCCCAGCGCTGTTTAGACCCCTCTAGTGCTTGCCTTGTACCTTCCTTATGGGTGGTACTTGGTATGTCCAATTTTTGAGGTTTGGCTCCCAGCCCATCCCGTCCTATACTAGTATAGGTATCAGAGATTATTTTCAGTAGCTGTCTCTCTTGTTCATGGTGTGGAGTTTCCCGGAGACGCTGGCGTATCGCCAGTGCTACTGCTTCCCCTTTAATATTACTTAATATTATCGAGGAGACGGCGTCAAAGTTACGCATCAATTTCATCCCCAGATCTAGGGCCGGTGCAGCCCCATGCTCATTTTGTATTTGTTTCAACACTTCCGGTAAATTGGCCAGTGTAGGGGTACCATGCGTGGTAGTATAAACGGCAGCGAAGACTGTACCCCAAGTGGCACATTCATCCACCGAGGGAACCATCCCGAATGGCAAGCACATAGTGAGCAATCTATGTTTCTCCTGTGGCCCCGTATGGGGGAACACAGCTTCCAGCTGATTTGTTTTCTGAGCAATCCAGAACGGTATTTTTTCTCGATCCGAGGGCACTTTACCCATAATGGTATGCACCGTTTGTGGATTAATCCCAGTAGCCAATTGATATCCACCAGCTACTGGCGGTGCTGGACGCGCTGGTGTAGTGTTTAATGTTCGCATTACGAACTGGACCAATCGTCTATATAATGCCACTAATTCATTATATAATATCCTTAAATCTACAAGCGGCATAGTCTGTATGCCTGGGTGAGGTGTATATGTGGCAAACATGGGCCACGTAGGCCCTTCATTACTTAAAGGACCTAGCCTCACTCGTCGCAGTATATGTTGTAGGGCGCCTTCAAACCAGTTTTGATGCTCCTGATATGTGAGCGATATTTCATGATACTGGTATGCTTTGTACCTTACGGGTACGTCCGCAATGTCATAAGTGTGAAATGTGTGCGTTCGTTGGTCAGCCTCAGGAAAGGCAACCCAACAGTAAAATGTTTCTGTTTGGTATGCTTCAGTTGCTTCTATAATCAAAGTAACTTCCCCGCCCTCTTCTGTAAGGCCATGTGCTAATAAATGTTGTGTAAGTGCATGTCTAGCATTTGCAGGAATGTCTATGGTATTAGCCATAGTTGTTTAGAGAAACGGAACACCAAAATAGGGGAAGTTTTTTCCTTTTGTGAGTTCGAGCTCGAACAACCTACAGCCTACTTAGGGGTTACCTGTTTGGCTGAGGAGGATTCTCCCAAAGACCACGGACGTCTCCGTATAATGGTACTGAGGGTACCTGTTGTCTGTGAGACAGCGATAATCAGGGTAACCGTAAATTAGTGCCTAAACACCATCGTTGGTGGCGCCATGTCGTAGTTTGGACTCTTGCTCTGAGCAAGACTGCTGGTCTCAGGATGACAGTACTTTCGTTTGTAGGTGACTAAGTTTCTTCCTACAACTAGTTGTAACTGTTGTCCAAACCTTACCGGCTTACTAGGAGTACTTCACCAGAAACACAATAGTAAAGAGGTGATTTGTAGCAGTCGCTTACGCATGGACTCAAAATAAGATCTCTCAGGGTTGTCGTGGTTAAAAGGAAATTACTCTTTTCTCACAGATTATTATGTCTCATACAAACAAAGGCAATAACACAGATGCAGTGAAGTTATAATAGTTTTTTATTTAACATAACTGCAATTTGTTATAAGTTGCATGAATTGCAATGATTAGGATAATGAATATACCAAGCAACAGTATTGTGAAGAGGAGAGTCATTGTTATAAAGACCCCTACCATTATGCAATATATAACAGGAATATATGTATAGGTATAAAAATGTAATAAGCCCTAATACCCTAAGGAGAATAGGTCTAACCTCCTACCTAAAAAAGGAGAGCTGGGTTCGTTAAACCTAATCTGCCAAAACCGTGTCCATGAGAGGAGCCCCCACCCCTCGTTACCTTGGAATGAGGTTTCTATCTCAGACTCCGCAGGGACACGAAGACTGGGTCAGCGTCAAGATGACTGCAGCATCGGTATCAGCGATGGTGGCGATGCCCTCTGGTCGGAATCCCTCTGATTATCTGTCTAAAAGTTTGTTGTATTTATACAGATCTACAAGGTCCCCTGACATAAGTGTTATTCATAACAATAGATAACAGGCATGCTTGGGACGGCAATTAATATCAACAATCCCTCGAAAGTATAGAGAGGGAAAATCCCTAAGTGTGAATGCCTACTGTATGTTTGTCTTCCGTGTTTGATCTTGACGCCTTGGCGCAGTGACACTGATAATAGAACCCATAACAAGTGGCCTAACTATAAACAAGGCCGCCATTTTAAAGGAAATAAATAATTAAATGGACTAAGACAGAGCAAGCTAAGTAGGTCAAAAGTCACTGGGTGACGGGGGCACGAGTTTACAAGCCTACGGCTAAGCTAACTCCTGTTATCCCATTAAAACAAACTAGGATTCACTACAGTACCAGTTACAAGGGACTTAACTGAGTGCCAGGGCTGTGCCAATTGTGGAAGCAAAGGTACAGTTTAGGGAAAGAACACTGGTGCTGGGGCCTGGTTAGCAGGGTCCCAGCACACTTTCAAATCATAACTTGGCATCAGCAAAGGCAAAAAGTTAGGGGGTAACCATGCCAAGAAGGCATTTCCTTACACAACCCCCCCCCCCTCCCAAACGAAAGAGGATGAGACTAACCTTTCCCAAGAGAGTCTTCATTTTCTAAGTGGAAGAACCTGTAAAGGCCATATGCATTGGCATGGGCAGTCCCAGGTCGGTGTTCCACTATAAAGTCCATTCCCTGTAGGGATATGGACCACCTCAACAGTTTTGGGTTTTCTCCTTTCATTTGCATTAGCGATCTGAGAGGTCTGTGGTCAGTTTGAACTATGAAGTGAGTACCAAAAAGGTATGGTCTCAACTTCTTCAGGGACCAGACCACAGCAAACGCCTCCCTCTCAATGGCACACCAACGCTGCTCCCTGGGGAGTAACCTCCTGCTAATAAAGCAACAGGCTGGTCAAGGCCATCATCATTTGTTTGGGACAGAACTGCTCCTATCACATGTTCAGAGGCATCTGTCTGCACAACGAACTGCTTAGAGTAATCTGGAGCTTTCAAAACCGGTGCTGTGCACATTGCTTGCTTCAGGGTGTCAAAGGCCTTTTGACAGTCCAAGGTCCAGGTCACTTTCTTGGGCATTTTCTTGGAGGTAAGTTCTGTGAGGGGGGTCACTACTGACACATAATCCTTTACAAACCTCCTATAATAACCAGTCAAGCCAAGGAATGCCCTGACTTGAGTCTGGGTTTTTGGAGCTACCCAGTCCAGAATAGTCTGGATATTGGGTTGGAGGGGCTAAACTTGGCCTCCACCTACAAGGTGTCCCAAGTAAACCACAGTACTCTGCCCTATCTGACATTTAGATGCCTTGATAGAGAGGCCTGCTGCTTGCAGGGCCTGCAAAACCTTCTTCAAGTGGACCAGGTGATCCTGCCAGCTGAAGCTAAAGACAGCAATATCATCAAGATAAGCTGCACTAAAGGACTCCAAGCCAGCAAGGACTTGATTCACTAACCTTTGGAAGGCGGCAGGGGCATTCCTTAAGCCAAAGGGCATTACAGTAAACAGGTACTGCACATCAGGGGCACAGAATGCTGTTTTCTCTTTTGCTCCTGGTGCCATTCTTATTTGCCAGTACCCTGCCTTCAAGTCAAAGGTACTCAGGTATTTGGCAGCACCCAATTTATCAATCAGCTCATCTGCCCTTGGAATGGGGTGAGCATCTGTCTTAGTGACAGAATTAAGCCCTCTGTAGTCCACACAGAACCTCATCTCTCTCTTGCCATCTTTGGTGTGAGGTTTGGGGACCAAGACCACTGGGCTAGCCCAGGGATTGTCAGAGTGCTCAATCACTCCCAACTCCAGCATTTTGTGGACTTCCACTTTGATGCTTTCCTTAACTTGGTCAGACTGTCTGAATATTTTGTTTTTGACAGGCAGGCTGTCTCCTGTGTCCATATCATGGGTACACAGGTGTGTCTGACCAGGGGTTAGGGAAAAGAGCTCAGCAAACTGCTGGAGGTCTTGCCTGCAGTCAGCTTGCTTTTGTCCAGAGAGGGTGTCTGAACAGATCACTCCATCTACTGTGCCATCTTTAGGGTCAGTGGAGAGGAGATCAGGGAGAGGTTCACTCTCTGCTTCCTGGTCCTCATCTGTTACCAATAACATGTTTACATCTGCCCTATCATGGATGAGTTTTAGGCGGTTAACATGGATCACCCTCTTGGGGGTCCTGCTAGTGCCTAGGTCCACCAGGTAGGTAACCTGACTCTTTTTCTCTAGTACTGGGTAAGGGCCACTCCATTGGTCCTGAAGTGCTCTGGGAGCCACAGGCTCCAGAACCCAGACTTTCTGCCCTGGCTGAAAATCAACCATAGCAGCCTTTTGGTCATACCACATCTTCTGGAGTTGTTGGCTGGCCTCAAGGTTTTTACTTGTCTTTTCCATGTACTCTGCCATCCTTGAACGTAGGCCAAGTACATAGTTCACTATATCTTGCTTAGGCTCATGGAGAGGTCTCTCCCAGCCTGCTTTCACAAGAGCTAGTGGTCCCCTAACAGGATGGCCAAACAGAAGTTCAAAGGGGGGAAACCCTACTCCCTTCCGAGGCACCTACCTGTAGGCGAAAAGCAGGCATGGCAAGAGGACATCCCATCTCCTTTTGAGTTTTTCAGGGAGCCCCATGATCATGCCCTTCAATGTCTTGTTAAATCTCTCAACAAGACCATTGGTTTGTGAATGGTATGGTGTGGTGAATTTGTAAGTCACCCCACACTCATTCCACATATGTTTTAGGTAAGCTGACATGAAGTTGGTACCTCTGTCAGAAACTACCTCCTCAGGAAATCCCACTCTGGTAAAAATACAAATGAGTGCTTTGGCTACTGCAGGGGCAGTAGTGGACCTAAGAGGAATTGCTTCAGGGTACCTAGTAGCATGTTAGGAACACAAAAGGATGATGGACGGAGTGCTGACAATGCAAACACTCTCCCCCAGTCACAGATCTGGGTTTAATCCATCGTTCTTTTGCTCACCATGCCACCCCAGGTGGGACCCAGCCATATGCAAATCAGTCTTGACCCTGCTCCTCATGGGAACAGTCCAGCCCGAACTACCAGGACAGGTCCTCCCTGGACTGGAAACAAGCATCCTGGGACCTGTTTCAGGGTATCACCCTTCTTCAGCCAGGCTAGCTTGATTCCAGTGGCACAGTGAGCAAGGGACCTACGTCTGGGCATACCCTTCCCACTTAGGGCAACATTAGGAACACAAAAGGATGATGGACGGAGTGCTGACAATGCAAACACTCTCCCCCAGTCACAGATCTGGGTTTAATTAATCGTTCTTTTGCTCACCATGCCACCCCAGGTCGGACCCAGCCATATGCAAATCAGTCTTTACCCTGCTCCTCATGGGAACAGTTCAGCCCGAACTGCCAGGCCAGGTCCTCCCTGGACCGGAAACAAGCATCCTGGGACCGGTTTCAGGGTATCACCCTTCTTCAGCCAGGCTAGCTTGATTCCAGTGGCACAGTGAGCAAGGGACACACGTCTGGGCATACCCTTCCCACATAGGGCAACATTAGGAACACAAAAGGATGATGGACGGAGTGCTGACAATGCAAACACTCTCCCCCAGTCACAGATCTGGGTTTAATCCATCGTTCTTTTGCTCACCATGCCACCCCAGGTCGGACCCAGCCATATGCAAATCAGTCTTGACCCTGCTCCTCATGGGAACAGTCCAGCCCGAACTGCCAGGCCAGGTCCTCCCTGGACCGGAAACAAGCATGCTGGGACCGGTTTCAGGGTATCACCCTTCTTCAGCCAGGCTAGCTTGATTCCAGTGGCACAGTGAGCAAGGGACCCACGTCTGGGCATACCCTTCCCACTTAGGGCAACATTAGGAACACAAAAGGATGATGGACGGAGTGCTGACAATGCAAACAGGCTCCCCCAGTCACAGATCTGGGTTTAATCCATCGTTCTTTTGCTCACCATGCCACCCCAGGTCGGACCCAGCCATATGCAAATCAGTCTTAACCCTGCTCCTCATGGGAACAATCCAGCCCGAACTGCCAGGCCAAGTCCTCCCTGGACCGGAAACAAGCATCCTGGGACCGGTTTCAGGGTATCATCCTTCTTCAGCCAGGCTAGCTTGATTCCAGTGGCACAGTGAGCAAGGGACCCACACCTGGGCATACCCTTCCCACTTAGGGCAACATTAGGAACACAAAAGGATGATGGACGGAGTGCTGACAATGCAAACACTCTTCCCCCAGGCACAGATCTGGGTTTAATCCATCGTTCTTTTGCTCACCATGCCACCCCAGGTCGGACCCAGCCATATGCAAATCAGTCTTGACCCTGCTCCTCATGGGAACAGTCCAGCCCGAACTACCAGGCCAGGTCCTCCCTGGACCGGAAACAAGCATCCTGGGACCGGTTTCAGGGTATCACCCTTCTTCAGCCAGGCTAGCTTGATTCCAGTGGCACAGTGAGCAAGGGACCCACGTCTGGGCATACCCTTCCCACTTAGCGCAACATTAGGAACACAAAAGGAACAGTGGGGAACAGGTTCAAGACTGATTTGCATATGGCTGGGTCCAAACTGGAATGGCATGGACAGCAAAAAAACAATGGATTTAGGCCCAGATCACTGTACTGGGGGTGAATGTTTGACAATGTTCAGCATTCCGTCCATCACTTGTTGTTTTTGCATTTGTTGCCCTAAATGGGAAGGGTATGCCCAGACGTGGGTCCCGTGCTTCCCATGCCATTGGATTCAAGCTAGCTTGGCTGATGAGGGGTGAAAGCCCGAAACTGGTCCCAGGACGCTTGTTTCCAGTCCAGTGAAGACCTGGCCTAGCAGTTCGGGCTGGACTGTTCCCATGGGGAACAGGGTCAAGACTGATTTGCATATGGCTGGGTCCAAACTGGAATGGCATGGGCAGCAAAAGAACGATGGATTTATGCCCAGATCACTGTACTGAGGGTGAATGTTTGACAATGTTCAGCATTCCGTCCATCACTTGTTGTGTTTACCTAGTAGCATGATCCACTACTACTAGGATATACTGATTCCCTGATGCAGTGGGAGGTTTAAGTGGACCCACTATATCCACTCCCACTCTTTCAAAGGGGACCCCCACAACTGAAAGTGGAATGAGGGCGGCCTTTGGATGGCCACCTGTCTTACCACTGGCTTGACAGGTGACACAGGAGGTACAAAACTCCTTTACCTTCTGGGACATATTGGGCCAATAGAAATGGTTGACTAACCTCTCCCATGTCTTGGGTGGTCCCAAATGCCCAGCAAGGGGATTGTCATGGGCTAAGGTCAGAATGAACGCCCTAAACTCCTGAGGCACTACCACTCTCCTAGTGGCACCAGGTTTAGGATCTCTTGCCTCAGTGTAAAGGAGTCCATCTTACCAATACACCCTGTGTGTTCCTCTGACAATTCCTTTTTCTTGTTCAGCAGCTTGCTGCCTTAGGCCTTGAAGAGAGGGACAAGTTTCTTGCCCCTTGCACAGTTATTCCCTTTAGAGTCCCCCTGGGCCCAAGAGCTCAACCTGGTAAGGTTCTAACTCCATAGGCTCAGTTCCCTCAGGGGATAGAACTTCTGCATGAGAAGAGAGGTTCTGTTTCTTTTTCTGTGCTAAAGCTGGTTCCCCAGTCTTCTTTCCTTTTCTCTTGGAAGTTTGGACCATTATTCCAGACTCCAACACTTCTATTTCACCATGAGCTCTGCACTGTGTCCTAGTCTTGACACACACCAGTTCAGGGATACCCAGCATGGCTGCATGGGTTTTGAGTTCTACCTCAGCCCATGCTGAGGACTCCAGATCATTTCCAAGCAGACACTCTACTGGTATAGCAGAATAACCTACAACCTGTTTCAGGCCAGTGACCCTTCCCCATTCTAAAGTTGTCATGGGATGTACTTTAATCTGATTGTCAGTATTGGTGACTGGATAAGTTTGTCCAATCAGGTATTGTCCTGGGGAAACCAGTTTGTCTGTCACCATAGTGACACTGGCACCTGTATCCCTCAGGGCCTCTACTCTAGTCCCATTCATAAAGAGCTGCTGCCTGTATTTTTCCATGTTAGGCGGCTAAGTCCACCCCACCCTCAGAGACTAATGTAGCTTCAGTGTGGACCCTGATTTGCTCTGGGCACACTGTTGATCCCACCTGGAGACTGGCTATTCCAGTGCTAACTGGAGTAGTAGTTGAAGTGGAACCTTCCTTGGGACAGGCCTTGTCTCCAGTTTGGCACCCATGCTGGCTACAGCTGCGACACCAGGTCTTTTTGGGATCAAAGTTTTTACCCTTGTACCCAAATGAGGATTGTGAAGAGGCTTTGGATCCACCCACCTGTGCATGTTTTTGGGGCCCTGTAGAAGACTCTTTACTTTTTCCCTTGAATGTCTCAACACTCTTCCCCTGGGGAGGCTTTGTGACCCCTTTCCTTTGGCCACCCCCTGTGGAAGTCTTGGTCACCCTTGTCTTGACCCAGTGGTCTGCCTTCTTTCCCAATTCGTGGGGAGAATTTGGACATAGGTCTACCAGATGCTGATGCAGTTTATCATTGAAACAATTACTTAAAAGGTGTCCTTTCATAAACAGATTGTACAGCCCTTCATAATCATTTACACCACTGCCATTAATCCAACCATCTAGTGTTTTGACTGAGAAGTCAACAAAATCAACCCTGGTCTGGCTCGAGGATTTTTTAGCCCCCGATAAACTAATCCTGTACTCCTCAATTGAGAATCCAAAGCCCTCAATCAGGATAGCCTTCATGAGGTCATAGGATTCTGCATCTTTACCAGAGAGTGTGGGGAGTCTATCCCTACACTTTCCAGTGAACATTTCCCAAAGGAGAGCTACCCAATGAGATCTGTTTACTTTTCTGGTTGCACAAGCCCTCTCAAAAGCTGTGAACCAATTGGTGATGTCATCACCATCTTCATATTTTGTTACAATCCCTTTGGGGATTTTTAGCATGTCACTATTTTCTCTGACCCTATTTAAGTTGCTACCACCACTGATGGAAGCTAAACCAATCTCTTGTCTTTCCCTCTCTATGGCTAGGAGCTGTCTCTCCAAAGCCAATCTTTTGGCCACCCTGGCTAAAAGGAGGTCATCTTCATTGAGGCTGCTCTCAATGCTTCCAGAGTTACTGGACTCCCCTATGGAAGAACCAGTATCTCTGACTATCACTTGCGGAGTCAGGGTTTGAGGGACCCTGCCTGGCCTCCCTAACTAGGACAGGAGGGAGGGAATTATCCTCCAGGTCACTAGTTTCCCCCTCTGTAAGGCTATCCTCAGAGGGGTGGTCTCTTGCAAACTCTGCCAAAAGCTCCTGGAGCTTCACTTTGGTGGGGTTTAACCCAGTCTTTATATTTTTTTAGCTTACAGAGAGTCCTTAACTCTGACATCCCTAGATGCAGGTAATGGGTGAGGTTGAGTTCCACCACCATTTCTTCTGTGCTAGACATTGTTTTTCTAAAAGTTGGGATACTTTTTAAGAATCTAAAACTATTTCTAGAACTTAATCCAAACTTTTACAAAACTTTAAAACTCTAAAAGAAATGCTAACAGGGACTTACACAAGGCCCTAGCAGGACTTTTACATTTCTTGAAAAATAGCTCAAATTGCAAAAATCAGTTTCTAATGAACATTTTTGCAATTTTGTTGTGTGATCAGGTATTGGCTGAGTAGTCCAGCAAATGCAAAGACTTAGACCCCACCACTGATCCATCAATGTAGGAAGTTGGCTCTGTATATACTATTTCAAAGTAATAAATAGTGTGCACAGAGTCCAAGGGTTCCCTTTAGAGGTAAGATAGTGGCAAAAGTAGATAATTCTAATGCTCTATTTTGGGGTAGTGTGGTCGAGCAGTAGGCTTACCAGAGGGTAGTGTTAAGCATTTGTTGTACACACACAGGCAATAAATGAGGAACACACACTCAAAGACTTACTCCAGGCCAATAGGTTTTTATATTGAAAAATATATTTTTCTATTTTCTGCAAAGCACTGAGGACGGATTCCTGGACCTGAGGACCTGTAAAGGAGGGGGACCAAGTCCAAGAGTAATGCAAGTGTCCGGGGGGGCAGGAGCCCACTAAACCCTGGATAAAGGTGCAAAGGGCTGCCTCCAGGTGGAAGTAGCTGAAGATTCTCAAACAACGGAAGGTGCCAGGAACTTCTCCTTCGGTCAGAAGATGTCCCACGGCGTGTTGGAGGATACAGAGTTGTTTCCATGCAGAAAGACCGCAAACAAGCCTTGCTAGCTGCAAGAGTCACAGTTGAAGAAAATGAGTGCTGCCCGGGCCCAGGAAGGACCAGTAGATCGCCCCTTGGAGGAGGAGACAGAGGGGGCGCTCAGAAGCACACAGAGCCCATGCAGAAGCAGGCAGCACCTGCAGTAGCACTTGAACACGCGTTCTGGAAATCTGAGCACGGTGGTCGTCTCAACACTACAAAGGAGGGTCCCACGAAGTTGGTGGTCAACTCAGGGAGTTGAGCAATGCAGGATGGTGTGCTGGGGACCTGGGTTATGCTGTGCACGAAGGCTTCCTTGCAAAAGTGCACAGAAGCCCTAGCAGCTGCAGATCACACAGTACACAGGATTACTGTCTGGCGTGGGGAGGCAAAGACTTACCTCCACCAAATTTGGACAGAAGGACCACTGGACTGTCGGGGTCACTTGGATCCACCTCCTGTGTTCCAGGGACCACGCTAGTCAAGATGAGAGGGGACCCAGAGGACCGGTGATGCAGAAGTTTGGTGCCTGCGTTAGCAGGGGGAAGATTCCGTCAACCCACAGGCAATTTCCTCTTGGCTTCCAGTGCAGGGTGAAGGCAGACAGCCCTTAGAGCATGCACCACCAGGAAACAGTTGAGAAAGCCAGCAGGATGAGGCACTACAATGTTGCTGGTCGTCGTCTTGCTACTTTGTTGCGGTTTTTCAGGCATCCTGGAGCAGTCAGCGGTCGATCCTTGGCAGAAGTTGAAGAGAGAAATGCAGAGGAACTCTGTTGAGCTCTTGCATTCGTTATCGGACGAGAAACCCACATGAGAGACCCTAAATAGCCCTCTTAGGCCTAACCTCCACTGAAGGAAACTTGAGATTCTGGACCTCAGTCGCCCTCCGCACCACCATAGAGTAAGAAGCACCATCCTCCGTAACCACGCTAGGAGAAGGGAGCATACCAGTGTCAGGGGAGGTGTCTAGGCCACTGGCATCACCCAAATCCTGCACCCGGTCCATTTGGGGGTCAAGCTGGCATTCTAAAGGGTCCAGCGACCCCTCCATACTCTCCCCGTATCCATACCCACAAGAATAAGGGTCTGGATCAACCCTGGGCCCAGGAGAGCCCATAAAGAACGGAATCGGCGTCAGACCGCCCAAAAATGACGCGTATGGCCTCGTAGAATGCTTTGAGTTGGGCGGGGTGGCTCCGGCTCCCGGGAAGTCGGGGAAACGCAGAGCTGACCCAAAAGAAGGCTGCGTTGACGAAGGCCTAGAGAGTCGATGCTCTTCCCGCGTCGTATCATTTGGTCGACAGGGTGAAGTCCTTCTTCAACTTCTTCTTTTTCTGACCCGAATGTCCCGATGACTTGGAGAACGAACAGTGGTGGTGACTCCGTGGCCGGTCTCGAGACCTTCCTCTCGTATGGGAGTCGAGTGTCAGGCCGCCATGAGCTTTAGGGACTGCTTCCTCAAAACCTTTGGGTTCATGGCCCGACACTCGGAGCACAACTTCGGGTCGTGATCGCGCTCCAGACACCAGAGACACACAAGGTGCAGATCCGTCACGGATATAGTTCAGTGCCAGGAGTCGCAGGGCTTAAATCCGGTCTTGCGGGACATCCTTCGATGCGTCCACGAACTTGTCAAAAATTCAACAAAAAAGTCAACGTAGTCCAAAAATTACTGAAGTAGTTCTTCTCTGGATCTGCACGTAAGCTGACGTGGTAAAAAAAGAACTGACTTCAGCGCGCCGGGGTGGCGCCTATATACGACCGTGATGTCATCACGGCGAGCACAACGCCAATGACACCCATGGAGTCGACCGACGCCACCTGACGGTGCGCAGAGGTACTGCTCGGAGAAAAATCTCCGGATCCAGTCTGACGCCTGGGGAAATTCAAAGATAAGGAATCTGTAACTAGAAGTCTCTATCAGATATTTTAAGTAACTGCTTCAATGAAACGTTGCATCAATATCTGGTAGACCTAGGTCCAATTTCTCCCCAAGAATTGGGAAAGACGGCAGACCACTGGGTCAAGACCAGGGTGACCAAGACTTCCACTGGTGGTGACCAAAAGAAAGGGGTTACAAAGCCTCCCCAGGAGAAAGTGGGTGACACTCCTAGAAGTAAAGAAAGAGAATCCTCTGTAAGCCCCCAAAAACCTGTTCAGGTGGGTGGGCTCCATGACACATTCCCCAATAAAAGTGGGTACCAGGGTAAAAACTGGGATGCTACTAAGGCATGGTGCCACAGCTGTAGACAGACAGACGGCACCACACCAAGGACACTTCTTGTCCCAAAAACAAACCCCCTAGCAAAATCCCAGGGGTGACCAGTGCAGCCATTGGGGATTACTCCTCAGTTGAGGAGGTCCTCATAACCTTCAACTGGAGAAAGGGCCCAACAGGTGAGTTGGAGATTCCATAGGGAAGTAGAAACTTCTACCACCTACTGGTGAATGTGTGCCAGTCACACTATTGTGCATGACAGGCTAGTGCTCTCAAACCAGTACATCCCAGGTGAAACTGCCAGAGTAAGGGTTAGCCCAGACAAGGCCACTAATAGGCCTGAGGCTTTAGTGCCCCTAGAAGTGGGTGGGACTTTTAGCTGGAGAAGGGTGGTAGTCAGTGCAGGCGTCCCCCTTGTTTTTCTCCTTAAGAGAAACCACCTAGAGGTGGCTCCATAGCTAACAGAAGAAAGAGTGGAAAGAGGGTGTTTACAACAAGGTGTAGCAACCCCCCACTCGACCACAGCATACAGGCACCCTGAACCCCAAGAAGCCTGTAACGTAGCCCCTTCCCTTGTTGGTGAAGAGCTAAAGGTGTGGTTCTGGGCACTGACAGCTGTCAGTGGCCTCTGCTGGGTGTTAGCCTTTATGGCTGCACTGTCCTTGGCATGGTGGTCTGACCCCATGCCAAATAGCAAGTTCAGGCACCCTGACCCTGTTGGTCATGGTGGGGTTACTCCAGCTATGGGTAACCTCTTTGGGTAAGCTAGGGGTGACCCTGGCTAAGATAAGATTAGCAGAGGTGGATAACCTCTAACCCCAAAAGGATGAAGACAGTAAACACACAGACAAGAGGAAAGTCAGACTAGGTCTTATCACTGTGGAAGTAGGTCAGTTCCCCAGAGGGAATGACCTGAACAGGAAGATGTAAGGCAGAGTAGGCACTGCAACAAACCAGCCTGTTTTCCCTACTCTTCCTTGCCTGAAAGACTAAGAAGACTATCCCAGCTTTTGCTGAGTCTCCTGCCCTGTGGGCTAGAGGAGGGGAGGGGTGGGGAGAGGGGGTTGTGTAGGAAAATGGCTCTTTGTTGCAGTTACCCCCCCACACTTTTGACCTGAAATTGATGTTGACTTGACTGAGAAGTGTGCTGGGATCCTGCTTCCAGGCCCCAGCACCAGTGTTCTTTCACTTAAAAATGTACCATTGTTTCCACAATTGGCACACCCCTGGCACACAGATAACTTCCCTGGTAAAAGGTACTAATGGTACCAAGGGTCCTGTGACCAGGGAAGGTCCCTAAGGGCTGCAGCATGTGTTGTGACACGCTAAGGGACCCCTCACCTAACACATGCACACTGCCTGGCAGATTGTGTGTGTTGGTGGGGAGAAAAAGGCAAAGTCGACATGGCATCCCCCTTAGGATGCCATGCACACAAAATACTGCTTGTAGATCACCCCTCTGGCAGGCCTTAAAGCCCTAAGGCAGGGTGCACTATAGCACAGGTTAGGGCGTAGCTGCATGAGTAATATGCCCCTAAGTGTCCAAGTCCATTCTTCGACATTGGAAGTACAGTGTGGCCATATTAGGTATATGGTCTGGGAGTTTGTCAAAACGAACTCCACAGCTCCATAATGGCTATACTGAATACTGGGAAGTTTGGTATCAAACTTCTCAGAATAATAAACCCACACTGATGCCAGTGCTGGATTTATTACAAAATGCACACAGAGGGCTTCTTAGGGATGCCCCCTGTATTTTACCCAATCCTTCAGTGCAGGACTGACTGGTCTGTGCTAGTCTGCCACTGGGGGACGAGTTTCTGACCTCCTTGGGTGAGAGCATTTGTGCTCTCTGAGGCCAGAAACAAAGCCTGCACTCAGTGGAGGTGCTTCACACTTCCCCCCTGCAGGAACTGTAACACCGAGCAGTGAGCCTCAAAGGCTCAGGCTTTTTGTTACAATGGCCCAGGGAACTCCAGCTAGTGGAGATGCCTGCCCCCTGGACACAGCCCCCACTTTAGGCAGCAAGTACGGGAGATAATGAGAAAAACAAGGAGAAGTCACCACCTCAGCCAGGTCCAACCCTAAGGTGACCAGAGATGAAGTGACCCCATCCTTGGAAAATCCTCCATCTTGTTTTGGAGGATTTAGCCCAATAGGGATAGGCATGTGCTACCCTCCCCAAAGGGAGGGAGTACAAGGAGGGTGTAGCCACCCTCAAGGAAAGTAGCCACTGGCTACTGCCCTGTGACCCTAACACACCCCTAAATTCAGTATTTAGGAACAACACTCATCCCAGGATTTTAGATTCCTGACAACCTCACAAGAAGGACTGCTTTGCGGAAACTCAACAGAGAAGGAAAGGAGACAACAACTGACTTGGCCCCAGCCCTACCAGCCTGTCTCCTGCTTCAAAGAACCTGCAGAAGAAAAGCGACGCGTCCGGCAGGACCAGGGACCTCTGAAAAACCTCCAGAGAACTGCCTGCATCCCAGAGGATCAAGAACTCCCTTGAACAGTGGCCATGTCCAAAGAAGAACAGAAGAAACTTCTTCTGAAGGACTCCCTTCTCACTCCAGAAGCATGGGTCCTCACCACTCTGCACCCGACGTCCCAGGTCTGTGTCCAGAGAAACCAACACCACAGAGAGGATCCCCAGGTGACTCCAACGACGTGTCCACCCTGAGCTGACCTCCCTGCACCCCCACAGCGACGTCTGCACAGGGAATACCGAGGACCTCCCTGACCGCGACTGCCCGGTAACAAAGAACCTGATGCCTGGAAGAAGCACTGCACCTGCAGTCCCCAGGTCCGTGAAGAACCAACCACCAGTGCAGCAGTGACCAGCAGGCGGCCCTCATCCTTGCCAGTTGGTGGCTGGCCCGAGAAGCCCCCCTGTGCGCTACCTGCATCATCAGAGTGACCCCCAGGTCCCTCCATTGATTTCAATACAAAACCCGATGCCTTGTTTGCACACTGCACCCGGCCGCCCATGAGGCCCAGCATGCTCAGAGTCATTCTCACTGAAATCCAGTATAAAGGCTGAAACATCTGTATCAGAGGCCTGAATATCCTTGACTCGCAGCTCGGGAGGATAAGCAGGAAACTGCACTGTGTCCAGAACAGCTCCATTGAAAGAGAGCATCTGAGAGGGAGTCAGGTGTGACTTCAGCACATTTATAGTGAACCCCAATGAATACAGGAGCTCTGCTGTATTCTGAACGTAGGAAACGACAGCCTGGGGTGAGCCTGCCTTCAACAGCCAGTCGTCGAAGTAGGGCAAGACTGAAACCCCTGACCTGCGCAGGTGGGCTGTGATCACCACCATCACTTTGGTAAACACCCATGGTGCACTGGTAAGGCTGAAGGGGGGCACAGTAAACTGGAAGTGCTCGTGGCCTACTGTGAACCGCGAGTCACGTCTGTGGGCAGGCAAGACAGGAATGTGAAAGTAAGCGTCCAGCAAGTC